>NC_081411.1:76738335-77108335 GCF_030272615.1 Cryptomeria japonica | reverse complement strand
TTATCTTCTGATTCCATATTTCTCACAAAAATTGTTGGATTCACCAGATGTAAATTCACCACCTTGATCTAATCTTAAGCATTTTATCTTCAATCTTGTTTCTCTCTCAACCATATCTTTGAATATTTTGAATTTGTTAAGGGGCTTCTGATTTTTATATCAAAAATGCAACCGACATCAATCAAGAGTAATAATCAATAAGAAACATAAAATATCTATCTCCTTAAAAGATTTTAGTCCTTGCTGGACCACATAGATCACTATGAATAAGATTAAGAATTTCATTAGATCTGTCATGTATGCCTTTGAAATAAGGTCTAACTTGCTTACCCATTTGACATTCTCTACATATCGGATTATGAGGGTTTTTATCTTGGGCAAATCTCTGACAACCTTGGTTGAACTGATCTTTACTATGCAATCAAAGTTAACATGGCACATCCTTTTATTCCATAACCAACTTTCATCAATCTGTGAAATCAAGCAAGTCTTCTCATCGGAATTCAAATGAAATATATTTCCTTTGGTCTGAGTTTCAAATGCAATTTCCAATCCAGATTTATTGATAATCTTGCATTTTCCATCTTTGAATTGCAAATGAAATCCTCTATTCACCATCTATCCTACAATCAAGAGATTATGCTTGAAACCTTAAACATAATAAACATTGTCAGTATTGTTCTTACCATCCAAGGATATAGTTCTTTTTCCTTTGATCTTGCATGCCTTGTTGTCTTTAAAACTGACTAGTCCACCATCGAATTCTTGCAAAGTTAGGAATTTCCTTTTATCACCGGTCATGTGGTGTGAGAAACCATTGTCTATAACCCGTTCATCTTTCTCTTCAATTTTAGCAGCTAGGGATTTCTCCTCAGTATGAGTTGTATCATTGATAGGTTCTAGAGATTCATCCTTGACCGCAATAAAGACCTAATGTTTTCCACTACCCGAGCTTCCATTACTGGATCCACTTATAGGTTCATCATCATCACAATCATCAATAATACCAAAATCATCATCACCAGCATAGTAACATTATTTGTCCTTATTCTTTCTATATTTAGGTTTGATCCAATATTCTGGATTAGGTTTATAATTCCTCAAAAATCTTTCATGATTCCTTGCAACTCTTTCAGGACATCTAGAAGCAAAGTGACCAATCTTATTGCATGAAAAAAAATTAAATTAGAACTTTTCCTTCATACTTACTTCCAACTGGTCCTTTAGGGATTCTTCTGGCAATTAGGGCTTCCAATTCTTCAAGTTCTCTATTCTCTCTTTCAATGTCTCCCATCCCTTTAGCATATAACTCTTTCCAATCTATCTTCTTCTTACTAGTGGCAGATGCTTTAAATGTAGTTTCTATTTTAGTAGCATCCTGATCTCCAAGCTCTTCAAGTTCAAAAGAAGTCAATTTCCCAAGTAATGTATCTCTAGTAATAGGGATATTTGACATTCTCTAAAGTTCATTTATTGCAGTATCTTTCATTTTGTAAGATAGAGGTAAAACTCTTAGAATTGTTGAAATGATCTCATCCTCATTAACTGTTCCACCATAACATTTGATTCCTGTGATAATCTCTCTCACTCTATCCATGAAACAACTTATCTTTTCATCTTCTTCCATCTTAAAATTTGCATATCTCACCCAGTAACCTTCAAGTTTTGCAATCTTTACTACTTGGTCACCTTCATATAGAGTTTCAAGCTTCAACTAGATCTGCTTTGCATTTTCCAGCTCTATGACATTCAAAAAAATTTCATCTGATAGGGCACTTAACATTCCTTCTTTTTCTCTGACATCATTATCAACATTCTTCTATTCATCAGTAGGTGTCAGAGTCCCAAAACTAGGATCATGAGTTCTATAACCTTTTTCTATTATCTACCATATCTCAGCTCCAACACATCTCAGATGAATCTTCATTTGCTCCTTCCATAATTTGTAATTTGTACCATAAAATATGGGACTCTCCCTCTAGTAGAAATTACATGAAGAACTTGATGCCATTGAATCTCCTCAAATAGTTAGGCTTCAACAGAGAGTACCTTTCTTTGATACCAATTGTTAGAATGAACTAGAGGAAAACTGAGAGGGGGGGTGAATCAGTTTTCCACAAGTTCAATAATTATTTTAGATTATGAAACTTCTACCAGATAAAAATGAGAATAGCAATATGAAAGATAAAGCATGAAACTACACACAACACCAATATTTTGATGTGGAAAACCCAGTGAAGGGGAAAACCATGGTGGTAAATCCTACTCACAATCAGATAATACTTCTGCAATAATATGCGAAAGTATTACAATGGGGATTGCACTTGCAATCAGGCCAACCACCTAGAGGACACTCCTCATCACAAAAGGAAAGTCTCATAGACTTACCTAATCATTGGACTAAAATCTGAAGGAAATGAACTATTGAAATAACGTCTCCTAATGCTTCCGGTTAAGCACAGTTGTTTGCCTTGCAATACCAAACTCTCCACAACACTTCACTGAATGATATATCCTATTTGCATATTTACCTCTCTCTGATAATGTAGACAAAATACCAACACCAAAATTACATAGGCATATCCCCTATATATACAAATAATCAACCTTGAAAACAAGGTCGGCTAAACCCTCAATCCTCAACATACCGAAGTAGAATCTCTGATAACCTTTGCCAAAACCATGACAAACTGGAGTAGGTCAGTAACCAACCGGAGCAATGTTGACATCAATGACAACACATAATCAATTCCTCCATATTTACAACATATTAAAGTGATTAAATAGGGTTCTATTCCTATTACTTTGTGATGAGTCCATACCATTCTATCTTTTGAGTAGTGATCAAATCAATGAGCTTGGTTTAATGATTGAATAAAATATTTTTTGGCTAATCTTTTCTGCTAAACATCCACTTCATTAAAAGACTGGAGGTGATACAAATTTTGGCACTTAGAAGTCTTGGCAGGCATTTTTTTTTGGATAGTTTGTATTTTACAATGATCAATAGTTTGATACTAAGACCAGTTCTATTCTTTGTGTCAACTTATTTCTACATTGTCTATTTTCATTACAAGTGCTCCTTATTTATTGTAGCAATTTTCCTAGAGTTTCATGTGTATTTTCCTCTATCCTAAATTTTATTTTTTCTTGAAGGAGACATCCCTTGTTCGTGGTGGCTCTTTTTGACTACATCTCACTTTTCCCAGCATTCATTGGCAAGATTCTTTCTTTTGTGTTGATTGACTTCTCTTCTCAAGGCTAGGGAAGTTTTATTACTATGTAGTCATATTTATTTTCATTAAATAGGCATTAGCTTTGTGAGTGTTGTTTATATTCATTAACCATAGCTGAGGGAGGAAATTACTATCTTGATCGATCGATGGGTATCTTAGTTACCAAGAGTGGAACCAAATACCTTAGATGGAGTCACTAATGAATTTGATGAGATTTAAGTGAATGAAGAACAACCTTAAACCCCACACACTAAGCTTAGATAATTTTGGTTAATTTTGAGTGTTTAACATACTTTTAAGCTTAGAAGTGTATTCTTAGTGGGACCACACATTAAGAAACATATTAAGCCTATAAATTGTCAGTCAACTTGGAGTGTTTAATACTTTTAAGCCTAGAACTGTAAGATTAGTGTGTGTGTTTTAAGTTGTTCCATGAAGATGTGCTTTTATTCCTTGTGGTCATTGTGTTTTCTATTCAAAATGTTCTCAACTAGTGTAGCGTGATTATGATCCAAAGCGTCTTGAGGAATTGTGATATTTGACTTCTGTTAATGGAGTAGCCAACCTTTAGCCACCAAATCACCAGGATTGATAGGAAAGGATCAGAAGTGAGGTAGAAGTCACTGATGTCTTGGTCATTGGTGGTTCTTCTCCATAATCAACCCTCTATGTATGGTGATTTTTCTTGATTGGATTGCATTTCTTTGCACCTACACATGACTCATTGGGTACCATATATTGGTTTACATTACATCATTTTAGGATTTCCTCTTTGAGTTGAGAGCCCACGATGGTGGGCCTTTTGTTTGTGACTGCAAACATATTATTAGATTTAGGAAGTCTAAAATAAGAAAAAAATATGTGAAGGAAATAGGGGGAGATAAAAAACAAAAGAGATTTTTTTATATTAAATATCAAACATTACAATGAGTTTCTGCTCATAGATTTGATCACCATTATAATCACATACTAGAATTCTCTAAAAATTCTACTAAGATGGACCCTTAGAAGAGAGTGAATACCAAATTTAGAGGCATTGAATATATAGAAAGCTTGACAACTACAAAGGAGTAGAATATAACTTAAAATAATGCTTTTGACACCATCTTCAAAGGTTAAGAAGATTGTTGATGTCATAGAGAGCATGTTGAGGAGCTGCAAAAAAATTCATTCAAATCCAATGAAGATCATCTATGAGTGTTGTCATTTAATGTTACAGATTATTTGTAAATATGGATGACCATACAGAGGATATAGACATGACATATTAGGTAGGGTAGTTGGGATTATTTCCAACACTCCCCCTTAACCACAACTACCATTTCCAATTTCTTTTTGACTTAATTTCCTAATGTTTTGGCATCTAAAATCTTCAAATGCTAGAGATCAAACCTAGGAAATGCCATGCTACTGTTAGGATGCTCTAACCATGAGCTTTGACCCTTTTGGTAGCTAGTCCATCGTAGGTTCGGGTGTAATTCACTTGATTTATCAACACCTCTCATAGAGTTACAATACTAGTACTCAAGGATCTCAATTTCAATGGGCTCTATTGGTCTCAAACATTCTTACATGAATCCAGAATGTTGCAACATTCAGCCATATTACTTCTTTATCCATTAAAAATTTCACTTGTGTTTTCATAAATTCAAACACTTGATATCCTCCTCTCAATTTCTCATTACTATTATCAACTCTTCTTGCTTAATATGTTTTGCATACTTTAATTATGTTCTACAAATTTTTTTACTCTCTCAACCTTGACACTTTCTCAATCAACCTCTTGAAAATTTGCATCTTATACAAAACTAACTTCAAAAATGAACTACACAAAACTTATTATCACCCTCTAAATGCTATAGACAGTGACATTTCCTTTACTAAAACTAGTGATATGTCTGTACAAATGATTTTCCTTTCCTTGAATTTTTGCAAGTTGGGTATCTCTTTCTTATGAAATACATAATAGAATTTTTCATTAAAAAGAATAATAATCATCTTTTTCTTTTGATTGGCTGATAAATTGAGAGATCCGGCTTTTGACAATTTTACAATAATCTACATTTCTCATTCTGCTTAGATTCCAACTTCACTTATATTGACTTCAACAACAACTTTAACAATGATCATCTACTATAGCTTGTAACTCTACTTGGACACCTTGCAATCTTCTTTGAACTTTCATCTAATAGATACAATTGCACTTTGGAAATATGTTTCTCCTAGTGAATACAATAAACTTTCAAAACTAAAAGCTTCCTTTTGATGGTTGATGCAACCATTATTTGTCAAAATAAACCATTTTTATCACCTCTAAATGCTTTGCTTGGGCTATTCTTTGACGATTGCAATTTCTGCTTCTCTTTTTTATAAGTGGTTGTATTTACTCAATAATGTGGTTTTGAACCCTTTCAACCACTTCTTTTCTTTTGGGTGGCTATTAGAATCTGAATCAGACTTTTAGATTGGCAACTAAATAATCTTTAGCAACCCCTTTAACTTCAGTGATGTCCTTTGATTGGTTTCTTTTCTCCTTGCATAGTGACATCCAATATAGATTCCCTTTCAAATCTCCTTGATATCTAAAATAGTTTGCTAATGATCTCCTCAAAATCTTAATCTTTTTTATCTTTTTTGTTGAACACAAATGGACCACTCAGAGGTGGGGTGAATTAGTGGTAATTAAAAACTTTCACTATTTTGAATGATCTAATCTTAAATAATAGAAATCAATAAACTATGAGAAGATATATTAAACTCATTCAAACACACAAGAAAACCAAACAACACAACATATATGAGGAAAACCCACAGTAGGAAAAGCCTCAGTGAGAAATGCTACTAGAGTCTACTACTCTAATCCAGCCTCACAATGGAAATACTTTGGTTACAATGTTTATGGGCACCAACCCCTAACTTTATGAGCACCAACTCAAAGGAGCACCTACCCCTAATCTAAGCACCCACTTAAATGACATACAATGAGTAAATATGCAATATCAATTAAGAACCTTGTTACAAATAAAATTTTGTAACTCACAACTTGTTCTCTGCACTTGAGATTGATTTGACTCTTCTCTACTCTCACTCTGCTATCAATCCCAATTCTCTGCTATTCACTTATATTCTCTTCTCTACCTTTCCCTATTCTTTCTTGTAGTTTCCTCTTATTTCCTTTTCACACACTGATTATTCTATATGTAATCTATTTCGCAATATTATACCTACACCAGTGTCATGTTATGTGCACCTACAAAAATTGCTTCTTTGTGAGCTTTTTTTGCTATGTTCTTTGTTTTTCAAACCTACTTTCTTACACACACCTTCACTAATTCACATTTCTTCTTTGTCAATTTTGTATCCAAATATTTTTTTTCCCTCCAAAAGTGAAATTAAAAAACTGATAGTTCTAGCAAAGAAACATATTATCTCATCATTTCAGATTTTCGACCATCCACATTAAATGGCTCTTTCCTTCCTTTCTAGCCAATCTCAGCAATCTAATTTGATTTTGAATATTGATTGGATCTAATTTTTCTATCCATAGATGTCAATATTAAATGCACCTCTTTGTCTTCCAATAATTCTCTATATTGCTATTTTTAGCAATCTGTCTACTTATCAGGTTTGATATCCTTCCAAATGATCTTCGTGAGTTGCACACCAGTTTGCATTCATAAACCTTCTACTTTGATTGGATTAAAAATTCCCTTGTTTGAATGTACAATCTATGTAGTTATCGATTTCTTCATGTTAACATTTGTTAGTGACTATCTAGAAGCCATGTGTCTTCATACTCATCATCCAAATCACCTAGTCAAACTTGGTCAACTACCACCTCAACCCCTGCATCTATCGGGTTTCCAATGTGGCATCAAAACATTTGTCCATATCATCTAGTCAACCTCCATCAATAATCTGCATGGACACTTTATTTATCAAGCTGCATAAAACTCCACAATGCATCTAACATGAGTGTTGACAACCCTCCTTGTGTGACCCAACATGAACACATGCTCCTCCATGTTGGTGCAGCAAATCATCCACTTGGGGCTTGTTGATCCAAAGTGTATGACCTTTTCAAGTTCCAAGCACCTACCATGTTATTTTCCACATCAACCGCTCTGGACCGCTCGGGGCTCAACCAAGCTTAGAAGTCTTCCTTGATGAGTGTCAAAGGATTTTTTGTGTCATCACCACACTGATAACACATACAAGTAACATGGCATGAGTGAGATGCGACTGACACAAAATGAGCAATAACACAGTATGTTATGCACATATCAATTGCACCAAAGTGTGACTAATATTAGGTCCCAGAGACAATTGAGAGGGGGGGTGAATCAGTTGTCAAATAAATTCAAAACAAAACAACTTAACCAACTTACTGCTTAATACTAGAACCAGGCTTTTATACCGGTGGACAGTTTTATCAAATAATTGTAATATCGGTAAAGATTAATGCATGAAATAAAAAAGACAAAGTCATCCACAACACATAACACCAATATTTGTATGTGGAAACCCTGTAAGGGGAAAAACCATAGTGGGAAACCTTACCCACAATCAGATGATACTACTGCAGATAGTAAGTGTATACAAATGGGGTCTGTACATGTAGAAAGGCCAAGTGGCTAGAGCTCACTGTTCAATCACAAAATAGGAGTCACACTGACTACAATTGGATGGTTAAATCCAATAAGGATGTACTGCTCAAAATAGCATCTTCATATGCTGGATTCAATACCGGTGTAGTTCTGATATGCTTTCACAAAAACCTTGCTTCACCTTCAAAAGATGTCTATGTGTATAGCTCTGCTCAATCTCGCATATACCTTCACACAATTATTTTTCACGCTTCCTTACCGATCTTACAAATAAGATCTTATATTTATATCATAGCCTAAGACCAATTTTAGTAGGTCAGCTCTACAATATATTACAATAAAATCATTTTACAAATAAATTAATGCGCGATGCAATAACCGATTCAACATGTCAGCATAATGCATTTACAACAATAATAAGTCATCTCCATAGCATGCCATGCTGGTATGGAAAAGATAAACCTACCGGTGTATAACATGGATCTATTTGCCGATAACAACAAATATGTGTTGGCATTTGCCATTATAATAGACAAGGAGAGATTGTTGGCATTTCAATAAGGATATTGAGAAGGTTGTTGATGATTATGGATATAACTGATTAAGGATGTTTACTGTCTTAATATTATTATTTTGTCATTGATGTCAAGAAATTGATTTTCTAATTCAGTATGATGTTGCCATATCTTGAGAAGTATGATTTGATGAGTATAAAGATATCGGTAAAAGACATAGAAAGAATATGATGAATAAGGGGAGGAATAAGTTATTCAATGGGAAACTATTACTGAGTTAGACAATGATGAGATCATGATGTTTAGATTGTTTTGATATCCTACATATGTTATTGATTGAAAGGTTAATACTATACTATGTTACCAAGCAAAGAACCTAGTCGGTAAACCCTAAGGTTATCGCTATCGGTTAATGAGGGCAGAATGTCTACCGAGTGAAGTTTAGTATTTACCGAGTTGTAACCGAGTAATAATAAAATGCATTGAATGAATAAAAGCATTATTTAATGAAGGAAACTGATGAGCTGGCTATGATTAAATGATTGGTATGTCATGAATGAAGTTTGTTAAAGAATCTATGGCAAAGGAAAATCGGCAGGAAGATCTATAACTTAGATTGAACCGCAATACACTAGCACAAGTTCCAAGAAATGTATGCAAGTTCCAAGGTGGGGTAAAACATTTTTAGATCAAAGGATACATTCAACCTGGTCAAAGTTTGAAGATCTGATGGCTATGATTGATCATGGGAAATGTGATCAAGGAGATTAAGTGTTTGGCAAATTGTTTATAAATAGGGAACTGTTGATAAACAATGTATGCAGGCAAGTGTATGCACAGGGATGCTACATAGTGATTACCGAGCATAGAAGCTTGAAGACCTATTTTGAATAATAGAGTATAGAGCCCAGCAGATGGACAAGATTAGTTCTATGTCTACATTGTATTGAACAAATAAGAATCTACTTTAGCATTTTAGATGTGAAGCTGCAGATAGATTTTTATTACTGTTATTTTGTGAAGTGACAAAAAATCTCTTAACCGAGTGGACTTAACAGTCTTATTTGTAAAACCCTCTAACAAGGTGACATTCTGATTAAGTGTTTGAAATCCTTTAACAAGGTCACTTCTAACAAGGTGAAGATCCTAACAGATCTGAGGGAAATCCCTTAACCGGGTCACATCTAGCAATGTGTTTGTAATCTTTAACAGGATTTGCTTTTAACCGAGCATACTCTAGAAGAGTATATTTCTTAGTCGGTCCAAAATCCCTCAGTGGTTTTTCCCTATTTGGGTTTCCACGTTAAATCTGGTGTTATGAGTGTTATGATGTTTATATGCTTTTGAGTTTGCATGTTTAGCAGTTTTGGTTATATCACTGAAGTATATGTTACCGAGGTTGAATCTGTTATTTTTATGGAAGATTAAGTTTGTATGATTCACCCCCCCCCCCTCTCATCTTATTAGCTGGGCATCTGTACTTACCTTTAAGTATCAGATCTATCAATTGGTATCAGAGCCTTGGACTCTAGAAGAAAATTTTTAAAGGTACTTGAGGAAAAGATCCAAAGATGTATAAGAGGGATGCACCGAACCTGAACAAGTCAAGTTCCTCTACATGGCAGAAAAGAAAGAAGTTGCACCTATCAGGAGTTGGAGAATATGTTGTATATTATATGGAGAATGATTTCATCACACTGAGCACCTATCCATTGACAATGGAAGAGATAAAAGAAAAGCAAGAACATATCCAAGCAATGATTGAAATAACATCTACATTGACTGATTCAGAGCTTAATGATCTAGAAGGTTGCAATGATGCGAAGGCAATGTGGGACAAGCTCATATCTATGTATGGAGGAGATGAACATGTTCAAAGAGCAAAAGTGGATAGTCTAAGAGGACAACTTGAACCTATGAGGATGAATGAAGGTGAGAATATAACCCAATACAATACAAGACTAAAGGAGATTGTCAATCAAATCAAAGGAGCAGGTGGAACTATTGAAGAAAAGGATATAACAAGTAAGTTGTTAAGAACCCTTCTACCAACTTGTGGAATCCAAGTCTCTACAATCAATGAATTGAGGTCTGTACCCAATATGACAGTTTCTTTAGATGCTACTATTGGTAAGCTACATGACTTTGAGTTAAGTAACTTTCATAATAGTAGATCATCGGTAAATAAAGTTGAATCTGCATTTAGTTCTTTTCATATTGGTGAATCTGATGATTACAATGATAGAATGAGTAAGTACACTAAAGGGGATCATAGTGGAGCAAGTGAAAGATTTCACAAGAACATGGAGGAAGTACACAAACTGTATGAGGAAATCAGAAAGCAAGAAGTTTTTGAAGCACTTTTAGCCAGAAGGTTACCAAGAGGCAAAGGTAAGTATAAAGGAAAACTACCTTTGAAATGTTTTATTTGTGATAAGATAGGACATATGGCTTCTAACTGTCCTGACAAAGAATCTACTGAAAAGAGAGATTACCAAGATGATAGACAGAAAGATAATCATTACAGAAGACACTGAGACTTCAGAAGAAGAGATAGAAAGTCATACTTAATAGCCAATGAGGAATCCAATGATGATAAATCAAATGAAACTGATACAAAGGAAGTAGTTTATGTAGCTATCAAAGATGGATCAGAAGAAGAAAGGTATGAAGAAAAGCCCTAATATCTCACATAAATAATAATGATTCTTGGATCATAGATAGTGGATGCTCACATCACATGACAGGTGATAAACACAAGTTTGTTATGTTAGAAGACTATGATGGAGGACATGTAATATTTGGCAATGATGCACCATGTCCGGTAAGAGGTAAAGGATCGATAACACTTCTTGACAATGCAAGATGCAATGATGTTTATTGGGTTGAAGGTTTGAAATACAATTTATTGAGTGTAGCACAACTAAACAATACATGATACCGAATAGAATTTCAGAAAGGAATTGTCAAAGTTCATGACAAGCATGGAAAGTTAGCTACTATTGGGACAAAAAAAAAAGGTAACACATTTCACCTTGGCTCAACTCAGAATAAATGTTTGTATGCAAAGATAGATGATACTTGGTTATGGCATTAAAGGTTTTGTCGTGTAAATTTTAATAATCTGATCAAAATAAGCAAGAAGCACCGAGTAAGAGGTCTATCGAGTCTTGAAAAACCTGAGAATGCTATGTGTCAAGGATGCCAGATGGGTAAAATGACAAGATCAAGCTTTACAAGTAAGTATTACACTTCTAAGGGAATTTTAGATCTTGTGCACACTGATCTTTGTGGTCCTATGAAAGTTCAAAGTTATTATGGTGATAAATATTTCATATTATTTATGGATGATTGCTCAAGGATGATGCTAGTTATGTTTTTAGAAGAAAAATTAGAAGCTTTTCAAATGTTTAAATGGTACAAGGCAAGAGCTGAAAATGAAACAGGAAGACAACTGAAATGCCTTAGATCAGATAGAGGAGGAGAGTTCACATCTGATGAGTTCAACTTATTCTGCAATGATCATGGTATAAAAAGACAAGTCTTTGTATTGAGAACTCCACAACAAAATGGAATTGCTGAGAGAAGAAATAGATCTATTGTGGATTGTGCCAGAACTCTGATGATTGAAAAGAAAGTGCCACAAACATTTTGGAGAGAAGCAATAAGCACAGCAGTTTACACCCTGAATCGAGTACAACTAAAGAAAGGTAATTTGAAGACACCATATGAACTCTGGTATGACAAGAAACCTAATGTAAGTTATTTTAAAATCTTTGGAAGTAGATGCTATGTACACAAGGATGATAGAAATGGCAAGTTTGATTAGAAAAGTGAAGAAGGAACATTTCTTGGTTATTCTTCTAGAAGTAAAGCATTTAAATGTTTGATCAAATCATCTAACAAAATAGTAGAAAGTGCAAATGTGAAAATTGATGAATTTGTAGAAAGAAATGATGAAGGAAATTCCAAGGAACCAGAAGATTATGATGAATTTGTCTATGTTCAACTGACAAGTCCTACCAAGAAAACAACAGAAGGAAATGAAGAAAATATCCCATTGCTGAGTGATGAAGAAGATCATACAGAGCCTACTGAGCCTGTATTAGCCAAGTATGTCAGAAGACATCATGCACCAAGTTAGATTATAGGAGATAAGTATGATCTAGTGATGACAAGGAACAAACTGAGACAGAACACATGCCTGATATATGGATTTGAACTGAGAATAGTGAAAGAGGCTTTTAATAGTGAAGATTGGATAAATGCTATGACAGAAGAGATTGATCAAATCAAGAAGAATGACACATGGACACTGGTCCCAAGACCGAAGGACAAAAATGTAATTGGTACAAAGGGGATTTTCAGAAACAAGCTAAATGAAAAAGGTGAGGTCATTTGAAATAAAGCAAGACTATTTTGCAAAGGTTATGCCCAAGAAGAAGGAATTGATTACGGTGAGACTTTTGCACCTGTGGCAAGACTTGAAGGAGTAAGAACATTGTTGGCATATGCTGCTTACAAGAATTTCAAGGTATATCAAATGGATGTCAAATCTGCATTTCTGAATGGTATATTAGAAGAAGAAGTTTTTATTGAACAACCTAAAGGATTTGCTAAAGACAATAATAAAGATAGGGTATGTAAATTGAATAAAGCTTTATATGGTTTGAAACAAGCACCTAGAGCATGGTATGAAAGATTGCACTCTTATTTAATCAAGATTGGTTTTATAAGAAAAAGTGAAAACAACAACATTTACATGAAGAATGATGCAAATGGAATACTAATCTCAGCCATATTTGTTGATGATATTATATTTTGTGGAAATGACTCTCTATGTAAGAACTTTGGAAATGAAATGAGCAAAGAATTTGAGATGTCATTAATCGATGAGATAAAGTATTTTATAGGCTTACAGATACTACAAATGAAAGATGAGATTTTCATTACTCGATCCAAGTACATAAAGGAAGTCTTGTAGAAATTTGGAATAGAGGATTCAAAACTAGTAAGCACTCCTATGACTACCAACTGTAAACTATCAAAGAATGATGAATCTGCATCTATTGATGAGACACTTTACCGATCCATGATTGGAAAGTTGCAATATGTTGTTCACAGCAGGCCAGACATAGCACATGCAGTGGGTATAGTTGTAAGATTCTCTGCAGATCCTAAGGAAACACACATGACAACAACCAAGATAATTTTTAGATACTTGAAAGGCACTGAGGATTATGGCTTAGTATATCAGAAAAGAAATGATTTTGATTTAAAAGTTTATACTAATGTTGATTGGGCAAGCAACATTGATGATAGGAAAAGCACAAGTGGAGGAGCTTTCTTTTTAGGAGAAAGACTAGTAATTTGCGTTAGCAAGAAATAAGGATGTGTTTCACAGTCAACAGCAGAAGCTGAATACGTTGCTGCAACATTGAATTGTACCAACATAGCATGGATCAAACAATTATTGGAAGCTATAAATGAGAAAGTTATCGAGCCAGTAACTATATTCTGTGACAATACTAGTGCCATTAACATTTCAAAGAATCTTGTTATACACTCTAAGATGAAGCACATCTCTATTAAATATCATTATCTTAGAGAAGAAGCTCAAGAGAAGAAAGTGGTGTTGGAGTATGTTAGCACAAAGGAACAATTAGCAGATATCTTCACCAAGCCACTGCCATGGGACACTTTTGAGTATCTCAGAAGTAAGTTAGCGGTCGTACCCCTATATTCTACTCACTGACCGAGTTCGGTGAAAGCATCAATTGGATGAATCTATAGAATATCTTTTAGGAGTTGATGCTGATTTACACACTTTAGGATGTTTTCTAAAGGTGTGCAGGAAACAATACAGGAAATAATACAGGGAACAGGAATTCAAGACATAAATGCTCTAACTGAGACTAAGTTGACACATAATAGCAGGAAATCACTTCATATAGGAAGAAATTATGTTTTAGTTCTTTACTTTTTTGGCATTGTTGTCAAAGGGGGATAAGACTGGAGAAGAGGAGAAGACTAATATATGGGCGAGAATTCTGATGATAGGGGGAGAGCATTTCAGCATTTCAGAATCTCATAGCAATCCAAATCAATTAGGTCAAATCAATTGGTTTTGCCATCAATGCCAAAGGGGGAGATTGTTGGCATTTGGCATTATAACAGACAAGGAGAGATTGTTGGCATTTCAATAAGGATATTGAGAAGGTTGTTGATGATTATGGATATAACTGATTAAGGATGTTTACTGTCTTAATATTATTATTTTGTCATTGATGTCAAGAAATTGATTTTCTAATTTAGTATGATGTTGCCATATCTTGAGAAGTATGATTTGATGAGTATAAAGATGTCGGTAATAGACACAGAAAGAATATGATGAATAAGGGGAGGAATAAGTTATTCAATTGACAACTATTACTGAGTTAGACAATGATGAGATCATGATGTTTAGATTGTTTTGATATCCTACATATGTTATTGATTGAAAGGTTAATACTATACTATGTTACCGAGCAAGGAACTAGGTCGGTAAACCCTAAGGTTATCGCTATCGGTTAATGAAGGCAAAATGTCTACCAAGTGAAGTTTAGTATTTACCGAGTTGTGACCGAGTAATAACATAATGCATTGAATGAATAAAAGCATTATTTAATGAAGGAAGCTGATGAGCTGGCTATGATTAAATGATTGCTATGCCGTGAATGAAGTTTGTTAAAGAATCTAAGGCAAAGGAAAATCGGTAGGAAGGTCTAAAGCTTAGATTGAACCGCAATACCCTAGCACAAGTTCCAAGGCGAGGTAAAACATTTTTAGATCGAAGGATACATTGAACCTGGTCAAAGTTTGAAGATTTGATGGCTATGATTGATCATGGGAGATGTGATCAAGGAGATTAAGTGGTTGGCGAATTGTTTATAAATAGGGAATTATTGATAAACAATGTGTGCAGGCAAGTGTATGCATAGGGATGCTACATAGTGATTACCGAGCACAAAAGCTTGAAGACCTATTTTGAATAACAGAGTATAAATCCCAGCAGATCAATAAGATTAGTTCTATTTCTATATTATATTGAGCAAATAAGAATCTACTTTAGCATTTTAGATGTGAAGTTGCAGATAGATTTTTATTACTGTTATTTTGTAAAGTGACAGAAAATCTCTTAACCAAGTGGACTTAACATTGTTATTTGTAAAACCCTCTAGCAAGGTGACATTCTGATTGAGTGTTTGAAATCCTTTAACAAGCTCACTTCTAACAAGGTAAAGATCCTAACAGATCTAAGGGAAATCCCTTAACCGGGTCACATCTAGCAATGTGTATGTAATCTTTAACAGGATTTGCTTTTAACCGAGCATACTCTAGAAGAGTATATTTCTTAGTTGGTCCAAAATCCCACAGCGGTTTTTCCCTATTTGGGTTTCCACATTAAATCTGGTGTTATGAGTGTTATGATGTTTAGCAATTTTGGTTATATCACTAAAGTATATGTTACCGAGGTAGAATCTGTTGTTTTTATGGAAGATTAAGTTTGAATGATTCACCCCCCCTCTCATCTTATTAGCTTGGCATTTGTACTTACCTTTAAGTATCAGAACTATCAATTGGTATTTGAGCCTTGGACTTCGGAAGAAAAAGTTAAAGGTACTTGAGGAAAAGATTCAAAGATGTATAAGAGGGATGCACCAAAGTTGAACAAGTCAAGTTTCTCTACATGGCAGAAAAGGATGAAGTTGCACCTATCAGGATTTGGAGAATATGTTGTATATTATCTAGAAAATGATTTCATCATAGCAAGCATCTATCCATTGACAATGGAAGAGATAAAAGCAAAGAAAGAACATATCCAAGCAATGATTAAAATAACATCTGCATTGACCGTTTCAAAGTTAAATGATCTAGAAGGCTGCAATGATGTGAAGGCAATGTGGGACAAGCTCATATCTGTGTATGGAGGAGATGAACATGTTCAAAGAGAAAAAGTGGATAGTCTAAGAGGACAACTTGAATCTATGAGGATCAATGAAGGTGAGAACATAATCCAGTACAGTACAAGAGTAAAGGAGATTGTCAATCAAATCAAAGGAGGAGGTGGAACTATTGAAGAAAAGGATATAACAAGTAAGTTGTTAAGAACCCTTCTACCAGCTTATGCAATCCGAGTCTCTGCAATCAATGAATTGAGGTCTATACCCAATATTCCAATTTCTTTAGATGCTACTATTGGTAAGCTACATGCATTTGAGTTAAGTAACTTTGATAATAGTGGGTCATCGGTAAATAAAGTTGAATCTGCATTTAGTTCTTTTCATATTGGTGAATCTGATGATTACAATGATAGAATGAGTAAGTACACTAAAGGGGATCACAGTGGAGCAAGTGAAATATTTCGCAAGAACATGGAGGAAGTACACAAACTATATGAGGAAATCAGAAAGTAAGAAGAGTTTGAAGCACTTTTAGGCAGAAGGTTACTGACAGGCAAAGGTAAGTATAAAGGAAAACTACCTTCGAAATGTTTCAATTGTGATAAGATAGGACATATGGCTTCTAATTGTCCTGACAAATAATCTACTGAAAAGAGAGATTATCAAGATGATAGACAGAAAGATAATCATTACAGAATACACCGAGACTTCAGAAGAAGAGATAGAAAGTCATGCTTAATAGCCGATGAGGAATCCAATGATGATAAATCAGATGAAACTGATACAGAGGAAGTAGTTTATGTAACTATCAAAGATGGATTAGATGAAGAAAGGTATGAAGAAAAAGCCCTAATATCTCACATAAATACTAATGATTCTTGGATCATAGATAGTGGATGCTCACATCACATTACAGGTGATAAACACAAGTTTGTTATGTTAGAAGACTATGATGGAGGCTATGTAAGATTTGGTAATGATGCACCATGTCCGGTAAGAGGTAAAGGATCTATAACACTTCTTGAAAATGCAAGATGCAATGATGTTTATTGGGTTGAAGGTTTGAAATACAATTTGTTGAGTGTAGCATAGCTAAACAATACAGGATATCGAATAGAATTTCATAAAGGAATTGTCAAAGTTCATGACAAGCATGGAAAGTTAGCTGCTACCAGGACACAAACAAAAGGTAACACATTTCACCTTGACTCAACTGGGAATAAATGTTTGTATGCAAAGATAAATGATACTTGGTTATCAAAGAGTTTTTTAGTGGTGATTCTTCGCCAATTAGCAAATTTCATGCGAATTGTCTGGGGCAAAATCATGGTCAAATTAGCTGGAATTTCGGGGTTAAGGGTGGACTGTAGAATTTGGCTTCGTCATTGACCACACATTGCCGATGTGCATGCCCATAATATTCACCTGAAACCACTCAAACACGGGTATTAGATCAACTTCGTTATTCGCTAGCAATAGTAAAATGACCACGTACCTAGGACCTAATTCGCCAATGGTAAATTAAATGTTCATTGCACGCGTCGGCTAAATTCACCAATATCAATTAAAACATTATAAGCATTCGAGGACCCATTTTGTCCCACTTAAATTAAATTTTCATTGCACGCCCACATAATTCACCAAAAATGCAATTAAATTAAATGTTTATTGGCAATTGCGATGCGCGAGCCCCGCGCAATTCGCTAAAAATGCAATCATGGATTGCTATAAATACACTCTTTCTTACAATTTGTTCATGTCTGATTAGTAAATTGGGAGCTCTCGAGTCTTGATTCACATTCCGCAAATTGAGTTGGAAAGTTGAAGTTCATTCACATTCTAGGGCAGAGGGCCAGAGTTACAATCCTGCAACACAGGCCCAGGCATTCCTGATTCCTGATTCAGAGAATTGAGAAGGCATAAAGGTGAGTAATCATTTCTTCATACTTGATAGTATTAGTTTTAACTTCTAATTCGTAGTGAGAGGTCAAGACTCAAGATGTGATAGTCAGACATGGGTGAGACTCCTCAGGGTGGTGAAGGGATTGAGATGTCACACAAGGGTGAGACTGAGACTCCTCAGGGTGGTGAAGGGATTGAGATGTTAGAAAAGGGTAAGACTCCTCAGGGCGGTGAAACTGAAGGGATTGAGAGGCCATCAAAACGCCCAAAACTTAAACTTAAAGATACTACCATAAAGTCTTTCTTTGGAATTGGCAAAGTTTCTGGTCCATCAACTTCTGTAGTTGCAAAAGCCATTCACAGTAGCTCACCAACACCACAAGGTGGGATTGTCATTGAGTTAAATGCATCAAATGAGGATGGCAATATCAACACGACAAAAGATGTTGTAAGGGATACACACAATGAGGTAATTCACTCGAATGAAAATGCTAGTACTGAAGATGATGTTGGTAGGAAGAAAAGAAAAAGGAAAGTAAAACTGGGGCAAGAGTGGGAGATGACAAGGAGTTTTAAGATTTATTGGGTAGCAAAGTACCCATTCATTGAACCAGTCCCAAACAATGATGAACAACCAACAGAATGTAGGTGTAAGATTTGTACCTGGAAAACAAAAAGAGAGAAGAAGATGCAGCTAAAGCTTGACACCATAGAAAAGCATATTGGTAAGGTTTATGAAAAATAGATCATAGATGGAAAGCAAACACGAGTAGTAAGATGGAAATCAAAGGAATAATGTCTTCATGTTAAGTATGTCCCGGAATATGAAGAGCATAACCACAAAATGACAGTGATTGGTAATAGTGGATTTGGAAATACAATCAAGGCTGGGCTTGAACATGCAGCGAAAGATGCAAACCTAGCAAAGACTATTCAGATGAGTGTTATTTTTCATATTATGTCAAGAGGGCATCCTATGAAAGATTTCCCAGAATTTTGTAATTTATTATTTTTTTTTAATGTTCCTCACTATCCTATGTCACATTGGTCAATAAATGCTGGATGGGAAATGGCAAACTGTCTCGCTAAGGTGGAAAAGCAAAATTTACAAGAGAGTGTAAAAGAGTCAAATTTCATTTCATTATCCATAGATGAAGTTACTGCGGTAGATAACACTGCTTGGGTTTGTATGCATGTGTATACTGTAAAAGAACACATTCATCGAGCTCATCTACTCTGTGTTCATAAAATGAGGGGCAGTTCAACAGCAGAAAATTTATATTTGGAAGTTAAGAAAGATTTGAATGAAATTGCTCGTATGGATGACTTGACAATTGCCAAGAAGTTGGTGTGTGTTGGAGCTAATGGAGCTACAGTAATGCAAGGTCAAAGGACCAGTCTTTGCGCAAGATTACAAACTAGTATTGCACCATACATGGTTGGCATTCATTGCATGGCACATCAAATGAATTTAGCATATATAATTGTAAGCAATTTCCCTACAGTGTCAAAAGTTGAAGATTTGGTCCACAAGATCCACTCATACTTCTGTCAAAGTCCTAAATGTTTTGCAGAATTTCAGATTTTTACTGAGGGAGTAATAGGAGGAAACAAGCTTCTCAGGGATGTTGAGACTAGATGGATCTCCTTGCATGGACCAGCGAAACGATTTCTAATAGAATATCAATCCTTGATCGGTCAAATGTATGAGCAACGCCTCACAGTAGACAAAGCTCCTGATCTTTTACATAAGTTAAGTGATATAGAGACTCTGTTAACTTTAGCTAGTCTTCTCCCCATCCTGGATTCAATGAACAAACTTGTTAAGAAAGCCCAAGATAGAACTATGTATATCAATGAGCATAGCACTCTACGTAAAATGACATGCTTGAGCCTAGATGGTCTATATTTAGATCTAATAGGGCGAAGCCCAAATATTTTTAGGTGGCAGATAATTACAGATTTGAATCATGCTGAAAATGTTTTACATTTCAATACCAAAAATGAGCTATGTGTCTTTGTAAAAGGATTTTAGATACCAGTGCACCAATCTAAGACAAGCAAGCGAGGTAGAGCACTACCAGTTAAAAAGGAAGATTTTGACAGGATTGTTAAATCTGTTAGTGATAATTTGAAGTCTATTGCATATGAACTTTCAACTGAGATTCATGAAAGATTCCCTCGAGAAGAAATACTTGAAGCCATGGGTTGTGTGTATCCTCAATTTTGGCATTCAATTGGAGATAATCCAAATGACGCAAAGATGTATCATAAAAAACTAGAGGAATTGATATTGACATTTTCAAAAGATGCATATTGCAATGGACAGCCAATAGAAGGAATTTTAAATTCAGATCATCTTAGAAAACAATGCAAACAGTTTGCATTGGTTATGAAACAATAATTGGTTAACTTGGAGAATCCATTTGAACCTGGATCAATTACACAGCTTTGGAAAAGGATAGATCAAAGTGAAGCATTGTGTATTGCAATACCAGAATAATTGAAACTTGTTGATTTATGTCAAACAATGATATTGAGGTCCGTGGAAGATGAGAGAGTTTTCAGTGCATTAGGGCTTTTGAAATCAAAGATCAGAAACAAATTAGACAAGAATTTGGAAACTTGATTGAGGTTGTTTGTAACCCAGTATAATGTTAGAGATTTTCCATATGATAGGGCACTGGCAATCTGGAATTCCATGTGTGAAAGACGAGGGGTGTGCAACACTTTAAAAGTTGGTGGTGTTACTGCTAGTGCTAGTGCTGAGACAAATGAATATGATGGATCGTAGACTCAGAGTCAGCATGAAGACAAAGACATTTTTGAATACTCGACTCAGAATGAAGATGAACCTGTTAGTACTAGTCAGTTTCTGGATCTTGAGTCCATTTGGGATATAGAAGCCTCAGACAGTCAGACTGAGTCACTGAAGTGAATTAGCAGTCAGTTTATAGGTATTTATAATTATACTATAGTTCTTGAGTCATATTACAATTTCAATTTACAAAATTGCAATACTATAGTTGTCATTGATGATTTTTGATATTGTATTCCATCAATTTGTGAATCAGAAGTAGAACGGATACTTATTTCATATTTTAAATTGTGAATTTGAATTATTACTAAACAATTGAATTATTAGTAAATTGGTATTTGGTTCCACATTATGTTGAACATGAAATGCAACAATTTGTGTCACAAGATCCATAAAATTATTCACATTGCATAACCGTTACTGCTAGAACCTTTCTACTATTCTACAGTAAATTCTTAAAATGATGTTCATGGCGATTAGGGTTTTGTGTTTTTTTTTTGTCTTAGTTGGCTAGTAAACCAAAGTTGTTGTGCGTTGAAAATATGAGTTGTCCTCTATTTATTTGTCCATGTCATTGTCAAGTGTGGTCAAATCGGTTGGTCAGACATGTTTAATGTTTCATCTCTAACTCGCAAATAAATTTCATGTTTAACAATTTAAGTGGCGATATAGCGAGTGTTGGACCTGTTGGTTTGGGTTTAAATCGCGAGGTCTCTTGTTTTTTGAGTGTTAGCATTTTATGTTAGCGAGGTGGAGATTGTTAATGAAATCACTTTGGTTGTGACTTTGTGACTGGGTGTGATTTTATGTTGTCACATAGTCGTGAGGTGTTCGTGGTTATGTCATTTTAATTTGTGATCATGCAATGTAGTTTGTATCGCAGTTTAGTTGGTTTCATTGCTTGCTTGTAGGTTTTGAAGTTGTTTAGCATTTTAAGTTGCGATCTGGCGACAGGTAAGTTTTGGTCTGATTTTGTGGTCATTGCATGCTCGCCAGTTTGTAAGTCTTAAGTCAAAAAGTGTTGCGAGCATGCAATGGTGGTTAAGTGCCTTGTTGTCATGGGATCGCAAGGGTTTAAGTCAAGTTAAGTTTTGAGTTGCGAGCTTGCGATGAAATAAGTTATTTTGTTAGATTTGCAGTGGTCTCCAGCTCGCAAGCAAAGAAAGAATATTACAAATAATGTTGTGAGGTTGTGACTGAAGGGCTTGATGAAGATCAATAGTTGTCGCTCACTCGTGAGATTCTTTGAGGATTCATAAAAGGGGCTGCGAGCTTGCGATTAAGAGGATTTGGTAGCATTATCGCTAACTCACCGGTTGAGACTGTGTGATTAAAGATGGGGATTGACATGTGGACTTGTTTGTCGAGTTCTGTAAAAGTTTTGAATGACAATCACAATCAAATGCCACAATAGCTAGTTCATGCAAGTGTGGCAATTAATGAGACTTGAGAGAAGTGACGGCTTGCATGATCTAGACAAGATTTTAACATTTGTAAAATTGCATTAATGACGATGCCCATTCCCAAATACCATTTTATGTTGCGAGGTTGAGTCTGGATGTGATTTTATGTTATCGCAAGGTCACAAGGTGTTCGCGGTTAGGTCATTTTAATTTGCAATCATGCGATGGGGTTAAGTCACTTGCTTGTAGGTTTTGAAGTTGTTTAGCATTTTAAGTTGCACTTGCAATCTGGTGATAGGTAAGTTTTGGTCTGATTTTGTGGTCATCGCATGCTCGCGGGTTTGTAAGTCTTAAGTCAAAAAGTGTTGCGAGCATGCGATGGTGGTTAAGTGTCTTCTTATCGTGGGATCGCAAGGGTTTAAGTCAAGTTAAGTTTCTAGTTGCGAGATTGCGATGAAATAAGTTATTTTGTTAGATCAACGGCTATCGCTCACTCGTGAGATTCTTTGAGGATTCATAAAAGGGGTTGCGAGCTTGCGATTAAGAGGATTTGGCAGCATTGTCGCTAAATTGCTAACACGTGGACTTGTTTTCTGGGTTCTATAAAAGTTTTGAATGCCAATTGCCAATCAAATATAAGGGCATGAATTCAAATTTCTCTTGAGTACTTTAGTTTGAAGTTTGAATTAATGCCACAGACTTTAGCTACTAGCTAGTTCATGCAAGTGTGGCAATTAATGAGACTTGAGAGTTGAGACTTAAGAGAAGTGATGGGGCCCAAATAGTAAATACCATAAATTGCATGATCGAGCCGAGGTTTTGTATAATTGCATTAACACATTCTATCTTCGAGGTAATCCAGTGAATTGAGCTCTACAACAACGTTGGAGAATTTAGAGTGTTGGGTGTGAGAAAATTTCAGAAAATTGGTTAAGTTTTTCTCCTGTAGCTAAAATGAGCCAGGCGATGAGTGGTACTGGAGGTTCCAAGCCCAAGCCCACGACAAGTGGAGTAGGAGAACCTGGAGGTTCCAAGGCCAGTGCCACTGAGGAAATGATGGTTAAGAAATACAAAGAAGAATTTGTAGATTTGATGCCAAGGACTTCCGTTGCTTTGAATATAAATCATTTGGCATGGAGAGATTTATTTAGCCAATGCAGAAACCCTACCATGCCTAATATGACTGGTTATGCTCTGTTTAAGTATTTCTAGAATAATAGGGTTAAGGGTGTCCCGATGTCAAACCCTTGGGATTTAAATATGGCAAAGTTAATTGTGCCAGATGTGTATGTTGATGTGGATTTGATCAAAGAGTTGGCCAAATGCTATTGTGCAGTATCTAGAGTAATCAGAAGAAAGAACCAGTCTGCCCTAGCTTCAATTAATAGAGCTAGCTTTGTTGAAGCTTTCCAGATTACTAGTTTTGCATGTACAGATATAGATTTGGAGTGGATTTTAGAGGATTATGACAAATACAAAGGTGTTATCAAGAAGCATGTAATCCCCAGATACATGCCTAGGGTGGATAGGAAGCTGGTTTTAGTTCCAGAGAGTATCAAACCACCATTTGACGTCACACCTTTCCACCATTATATGCATTGTACAATCTATGGATTATGCAGAGTGTTGCGTTTTGATAGAGATTCAACAGTGTTAGCTGAATTACTAATGATGGTCATGGACATTCAACACCTAGATGTTAACAAAGATTATGATTATGTGGGCTATATGGTTGAACACATTCATAATGCTATTGTTGAAATTCAGAGTGGTGCACCCAGCCCTACATTCAAGAATTATTCATTGCTGATGTATTTAATCTTGTTCTATAATGTTGAGATCTTGGATAAAGAATTGGAGCTTTTCAAAGAAGAACTCAGTGTCTTAATGCCAATACAAAGATAGACCCAGGTTTGGGATAGTAGTTCTCCCTATTCTTCTTTCCTTTTCTTTGAAAATTGGATTGTTTCATCAATTATGGAAATGCTAGGAATAATTAGGGAACGATTGTCAATTGATGTTAGGAGAGTTTTGAGACCTTACCAGTTTGTTCCAAACTGGTCTATTTCATGTAACTAGGGGGACTTTTAATTTTTTGATAAATTTTCTATGATCAGAGTCTATGGGTGTCCTTAGCCTCCCCATATTTTACCAAAGTTTGTTCCAATTAGGATTTCTTTTATGGAGTTTATCTAGCAATTGACCCTAGTTGAAAAAGAATACCATGATAAACACAGGAAGGGTTCTTTTCTTCCTAGGCTTTGGGTTGCGTTTGATTTTACCACTGGTAGGAGTTTCTTTGATCAAGTAAACAATTTCCTTAAATAGTATAGGCTGGTAAATGTTGTGTCTAGATTCTGTGATTCAGAACAATTTATTAAAATTGCAATGCCAAAAATGACACCTTGGGCCGCAATAAAGGACCATGAACCATTGGATGATGAAGATGTGGTTAGAAATTTGTTGAGAAAAGATGAAGTACAAGAAAGGAGAAGAAAATGGAAAAATTTGATGAGAGTTGAAGCAGAATTGAAGGCTGCTGACCCTAGTTTCTTAGGTTTTTGCCTTGATAGCCCGTACCTAGAGAGGATTAACAAAATGTTGAGTTTATATGAAACTCTGATGGAACAAATGCCTCTAATTCCAAATTTCGAAGTGGCTACTTAGCAGCAAGAGGCCACTTAGTGTGTCTACTCATGCTGATGATGTAGAGAGTGGGGATGAAGTTCAATCTACCCCAGCTGCAAAGAAACAAAAAACCACTGAGGTCAGTACAATTGTGAGGAGAGACCCTGCTAGAGCAATTGTTATAGAACAAGGACAATACTTTCATCAAATAAGGACACATCTCAGAGAAGCAGGGTAGAATGAAGAATAGGGAGAAAGAAACAAAGCCCTTGCTCAAGGCTTTGATGAGTGTGTGATGTTGTCAAATGAATTCATGAAAGATGATGACTTTATTAAGTCAAATGAATTTAAAATTTTTTTGTCAAGATTGAAACAAAAACAATTAAGACAAAATCTGATCATAGAGGAAGCAAATGAAGAAAGAAACAGGAGATCATCGAGGCACTATAGCAATATGATCCTGATAGGGAGCAAATATCTGTGGAATAGGCAAGATAATTGATTAAGAGTATTGGTATGATTATGATGCTTGATTGGGATATCCAGTCTACTTTTATTATTGATCAGATTAGGAAGCAAGAGGACCCAATGTTCAAAACTGAATTTGAAATTGGACATGTAATAAGAGGATGAGGATTCAATCCTAAGTCAAAGATACTTGCTGCTTGGTCTTTGGCCCCTTCCACTAAAAAGCCTCACCTTCTAAATATCCAAGTAGAAAAGAAAACTGATAGAATGATCTGGAACTTGCAAAACATAACTAACACGGAGATTGCCTCTTTTTTGACTCAAGTTTCTTTCATGAATTTATCAAAAATAGAGGATTTGTCTAGAAGATACACAGAGACATATGTTGGTATTTTGGTATGGTTTTGTCATTAATGTCAACACCTACTAATACACCTACTTTGGAGATCCAACAACATTCACCGGCAAGTAGTAAATTGTGTCACAATTACTGGTATATGGTTCACCGGCAGGATATAATGTTCACCAGTACCTGCAAAGACATGGAAGACACTTGGTAATGTCGAAGACATCATGTGGACACTTTTCCTTTAAGTAATACCATTGGTATATTCTTATTTGCATATTTTCTTTTACCAGCAAATAGGTCCAGGTTATCTAGGGTTACACCGATAGGTTTATCTTTTCCAGATCAGCATCACACGCTATGCAGATGATTTATTTTTGTTTTCAATGCATTAAGCCGACATGTTCAATCAGTTATTGCATCAGATATTGTATTATTTGTAAAATGTTTTATTGCAATATCTTGTAGAGCCGACCTACTAAAATTGGTCTTAGGGTATGGTATAAATGTAAGATCTTATTTGTAAGATCAAATGTGGAATGCGGAAAAGAATTGTAAGAAGGTATATGAGAGATTAAGCAAAGGTATACACGAAGACATCATTTGAAGGTGAAGCTAGGTTTTTGTAGAAGCATATCAGCATTACACCGGTACTGAATCTAGCATATGAAGATGCTATTTTGTGTAGTACATTCTCATTGGATTTAACCATCCAATTGTAGTCAGTGTGACTCCCATTTGTGTTTGAGCAGTGAGCTCTAGGTTGTTGGCCTTTCTGCATGTGCAGACCCCTCTTTGTACACTTACTATCTGCAGTAGTATCATCTGATTGTGGGTAAGGTTTACCACTATGGTTTTTCCCCTTACAGGGTTTCCACGTACAAATATTTGTGTCATGTGTTATGGTTGACTTTGTGCTTATGTTTCATGCATTAATTCTTACCAGTACAACATTTCCTGTTAACACTGTTTGTTGGCACACTTAACTGTCTTACTGGTATTAAACATTAAGTTGGTTAATAAGATTTTGGTTTGAATTTATTAGACAACTGATTCACCCCCCCCTCTCAGTTGTCCCCGGGACCTACAATTGGTATCAGAGCCTAGTCCTCTTTTTGCAGAAGTTTAACAACTTGAGGAGATCCAATGTCTACTAATTATTTCAGAAAGGCTAGTCCTAAACTTGATGGAACCAACTATGGAATATCGAAAATCAGAATGGAGACACATCTAAATTACATTGGTAAAGACATCTGGGAAGTTACTAAGAATGGTTATACTGCTATAGTAACTAGCCAGCTTGCTCCTATTACTTTAGATAAAGATGAAGAAAATGATTGCAAAGCAAGAGAAGCACTTTTGAGTGCATTATCAGATCAACAAATCATGGGATTATCAGATAGATCTACTGTAAAAGCTATTTGGGATCATTTGGAAACACTGAATGAAGGGGATTCCACAGTCAAAATTGCAAAACTTGAAAGCTTCCGAGTCAGGTATGAACATCTAAAAACGGAAGAAGATGAAAGAATTTCTGCTTTTATGGAAAGAGTAAATGAAATTGTTTTAGGTATCAAATGTTGTGGAGGAACCTTGAGTGAAGATGAGATTGTTTCAAAAATCTTAAGAGGTTTGCCACCGGCTTATAAAATGAAGGTTACTGCTATTAATGAGTTGAGAACAATGCCTAATACATCAGTAACTAGGGATACATTGATTGGAAAACTTTCAGCTTTTGAAATTGAGGAATTTGGTCCTGTTGCTACTATAAAAACTGATTTGGCCTTCAAAGCATCAACATCATCTACTCCATCTTTTGACAAATCAGACTGGAGAGCCTTTTATGCAAGAGAACTTGAAGAAACCAGGAAGGAGAATGAAGAGCTTGAAGAACTTGAAGCACTATTTGCAAGAAAAATGCCAAAAGGTCCAATTGGAAGTAAGTATGAAGGTAAAGCACCCTTTAAATGTTTTAACTGCAATAAGATTGGTCATATGGCTTCAAGATGCCCTGATAGACATGCTAGACTAAGAGAAGAAGCTAGAAGGACATACAAACCTAATCCTGAATATCAGAGATACAGATTTAAGAAAAACAAAGATAAATCTTGTTACATTGCTGATGAAGGTGTGACTGATGATTCTGATGAGGATCCAATAGACAATGGATGGGTCTTTGTTGCTATAATAGAAGATCAACCGGTACCTATTGCTCAACTAGTAGAACAAGCCCTAGTAGCTAAAGTTGAATCAAAGGATGAATGGATTATTGACTCAAGATGATCACATCACATGACTGGAGACAAAGGCAAATTCTTGAACTTTCAAGAATACAATGGAGGTTTAGTAAGATTCGGAGATGACAAAGCCTGTTCAATCAAAGGTAAGGGTTCAATATCTCTTGATGGTAAACATAACACTGACAATTTTTACTATGTTGAAGGATTAAAACATAATCTTTTAAGTGTTGGTTTGGAAATTGCAACTGGTAATCAGATTAGAGGTAATATCTTTCATTTGAATAACAATGAAAAAGCATGCTTAATTGCACATATAGATGAAAGTTGGCTATGGAATAAAAGACTATGTCATGTAAATTTTGATTGCATGGTAAAAATCAGTACTTCTAAGGCAGTTAGAGATCTACCTAAAATTATGAAACCTCAGAATACAATTTGCAAGGAATGTCAATTTGGAAAACAAGTTAGAACTAGTTTCAAAAGTATTCCAGAAAAATCCAATAATGCTCTTGATTTAATTCAAACTAATTTATGTGCTCTAGCTATTACTAAAAGCTTACAAGGTGATAGATATTTCATGCTAATTATTGATGATTATTCTAGAATGTGTTGGGTTACTTTTCTCAGGGAAAAATCAGAAGCACTTGGGAAGTTCAAACTACTCAGAGCAATGGTTGAAAATGAAACCAGTAAGAAAATTAAATGTTTAAGATCAGATCAAGGAGGAGAATTCACATCTAGAGATTTTAATACATTCTGTGAAGTAAACGGAATCAAAAGACAGTTATCAGCACCTCAGACACCACAACAAAATGGATTTGTTGAAAGGAAAAATAGAACTATTTTGGATGCAGCAAGAAGTATGTTATCAGAAGCGAATCTACCACATGTGTACTGGAGAGAGGCAGTATGCACTGCTATCTATACATTCAACAAAGTTCACATCAAAGATGAAACTGGTAAGACCCCTCATGAACTATGGTTTGGTAATACTCCTACTCTTAAGTATTTCATAATTTTTGGAAGTAAATGTTATATTAGAAGAGATGAGTATATTGGAAAGTTTGATCGTAGAAGTGATGAAGGAATATTTCTTGGTTATTCATCTAAGAGTAAAGCTTATAGATGCTTTAATAAAACATTACAGAAAATTGTTGAGAGTACAAATGTAAAGATTGATGAACAATTCAGAGGAACTTCAAGGTATATAGACTCTGAACCGGTAATAGAAATTATGACCAATGAACCAACAGTAAATCCACTGGTACAGAATGATGATCCAGTTACTTCGATATCATCAAAGGATACCATAGTAATTGAAGAACAACAATAGACTAAGACATCCCGGTATGTAAGACTGAATCATTCTGAAGATCAGATAATTAGATACAAATTTAAAGGAGTCATGACAAGAGGAAGATTGGCAAATGAAGAGGTATGTCTTATTTCTCAAATTGAACCATTATCTATCAATGAGGCATGTGAAGATAAATTTTGGATTAAAGCTATGGAAGAAGAATTAGGAAAAATTGAGAAAAATAATACTTGGACATTAGTTCCCCGACCTGAAAATAAAAATGTAACTGGAACCAAATGGGTATTTAGAAACAAACTCAATGAAGATGGTAAGGTTGTCAGGAATAAAGCAAGACTAGTGTGTAAGGGATATTCTCAGAAAGAAGGAGTTGATTACAATGAAACCTTTGCATCGGTAGCCAGAATTGAGGCAGTTAGATTATTCTTGGCCTTTGCAGCTCACAAGGATTACAAAGTTTATCAAATGGATATTAAATGTGCATTTTTGAATGGAGATCTTGAAGAGGAAGTCTATATTGAACAACCTGATGGATTTTGTTTGATAGATAACAATGATATGGTTTGCAAATTAAGAAAAGCTCTATATGGACTAAAACAAGCTCCAAGAGCCTGGTATGCAAGATTGAATAAGTATCTTTTGAAAATTGGTTTTACTAAAGGAAATGCAGATAGCAATTTAGATTACAAAGTAACTAATGATGACATTTTGATTACGGAAGTATTTGTTGATGATATAATCTTTGGAGGAGAAGATGGATTATACAAAGAATTTTCTCTTAAAATGCAACATGAATTTGAAATGTCTATGATTGGAGAAATAAAATTCTTTTTAGGATTGTAGATTTTACAAACTAATAAAGGCATATTTTTAAGTCAATCTAAGTACTTGAAAGAACTACTCAAGAAATTTGGGATGGAGAACTCTAAACCGGTAAGCACACCTATGACTACAAATGACAAATTATCTCAAAGGGATGAATCTACACCTGTTAATCCAACTAGATACAAATCTATGATAGGAGGTTTACTGTATTTGACACAAACCAGACCTGATATTATGAATGCAGTATGTATAGTTTCTAGATTTTAGAGTAATCCCAAGGAAAATCATGAATCGATAGTAAAAAGGATTTTCCGGTACTTACAAGGCACAACAAATCTTGGATTATGGTATCCTAAAGATAAAAATTTTGATCTATATGCATACACAGATGCAAATTGGGCAAGAGATGTGGATGATAGAAAGAGCACCACTGGAGGAGCATTCTTTCTTGGAAAGAGATTAGTTTCTTGGTTAAGTAAGAAACAGAGTTGTAAATCCTTATCAATAGTAGAATCAGAATATGTTGCAGCAGCAACAAACTGTACATAGGTACTTTGGCTTAAGAAAATGTTGAAAGACATAAAGGTAAATTGCAAGGAACCTATTACTATATATTGTGATAACACTGCAGCAATTGATATATCTAAGAATCTAGTATTACATTCTGAAACAAAACATATTTCTATGAAACTAAATTTTCTAAGGGAAAAAGTTGAAGAAAAGGAAATAAAACTGGTTTATGTGAATACTAAAGAACAGCTTGCAGATATTTTTACAAAACCTTTGCCTAAGGAAACTTTTGAGTATCTCAGAGATCAGCTTGGTGTCTTACCTCCACCGGCAGAGACTTAGACAGTTGATGATTGTCATCAACCGACAGAATTAAATGGACAAATCTTTTATTCCGGTATTTGATGAGGAAGCTACTTCTCAGGGGGAGTAGTTGGTATATTGAATTGCTTCGTATTTTGTATGAACTTGACCCTTTTGTGACTTTGGCATTTGATGTCAAAGGGGGAGAGATATATGGAAAAACATTAAGGAGAAATATATGGAAAAATGCATTATCTTTTTGAGGAGAGATTCGTATTGTAAATAAATATTTGTATAAACACATATTACTCCCAGGGGGAGAATTGGTTTTTGTACTTGGCCTTTCTATTTTGGCACTTTGATGGTTTTTCCATCTTGTGTTGCCATCAATGCCAAAGGGGGAGATCGTTGGTATTTTGGTATGGTTTTGTCATTGATGTCAACACTACTAATACACCTACTTTGGAGATCTAGCAACATTCACCGGCAAGCAGTAAACTATGCGACAGTTACTGGTATATGGTTCAACGGCAGGATATAATGTTCACTGGTACCTGCAATGACATGGAAGACACTTGGTAATGTTGAAGACATCATGTGGACACTTTTCCTTTAAGTAATATCATTGGTATATTCTTATTTGCATATTTGCTTTTACCGGCAAATAGGTCCAAGTTATCTAGGGTTACACCGACAGGTTTATCTTTTCCAGATCAGCATGGCACGCTATGGAGATGATTTATTATTGTTTTAAATGCATTAAGCCGACATGTTCAATCAATTATTGCATCAGATATTGTATTATTTATAAAATATTTTATTGTAATATCTTGTAGAGCTGACCTGCTAAAATTGGTCTTAGGGTATGGTATAAATGTAAGATCTTATTTGTAAGATCAAATGTGGAATGCGGAAAAGAATTGTAAGAAGGTATATGCGAGATTAAGCAGAGGTATACATGAAGACATCATTTGAAGATGAAGCTAGGTTTTTATAGAAGCATATCAGCATTACACGGGTACTGAATCTAGCATATGAAGATGCTATTTTGTGCAGTACATTCTCATTGGATTTAACCATCCAACTGTAGTCAGTGTGACTCCCATTTGTGTTTGAGCAGTGAGCTCTAGGCTGCTGGCCTTTCTGCATGTGCAGACCCCTCTTTGTACACTTACTATCTGCAGTAGTATCATCTGATTGTGGGTATGGTTTCCCACTGTGGTTTTTCCCCTTAGAGGGTTTCCACATATAAATATTTGTGTCATGTGTTATGGTTGACTTTGTGCTTATGTTTGATGCATTAATTCTTACCGGTACAACATTTCCTATTAACACTATTTACTGGCACACTTAACTATCTTACCGGTATTAAGCATTAAGTTGGTTAATAAGATTTTGGTTTGAATTTATTAGACAACTGATTCACCCCCCCCTCTCAGTTGTCCCCGGGACCTACAACATATACCCAACTGATTACATTGAATAAAAAATATGAAGAGACACTGATGAAGAAGGGTACTCTGGAGGAAGAGTTAGTGGATTTGAAAGAAAAAATTGCAAATGAGCCCCCTCCAATGCAGATTACAGAACAAGTACAAGAAATACCAGCTGATGTGATAGCAAAAATGGAGGAATACACAGGGAAAATTGAAAAGCTTGAAAAGGAACAAAATGTCAAGGCTATCTCTGTTGTGTCAGGAATTCTGGAACACAGGATTAATGTATTGAAAGGAAAATTGATGGTAGTGCATGATTTGCACATTTCTTTGACAGAGGCAAGTAAAACATCCTCAGAGGCTGTCACTTTTCTTGGACCTTTGTTCATTGTTTGGTCAGGAAGAAGTAGATTAATGGATAAGCTAGATACTGCAATGATGTATAGTGATGAGTTCCCTCCCAAGATCAGTGACACCAAAGACATGGTGGAGGTAATGAATGTAGCTTATGCATTTTTCGCAGGGAAGGATGTGCTTATAAATGAAAAGCAGACATTTGGGGAAAGTTATAGTAGTTTGGTGCCTTCAATTTATGGTAGTAATGGACAATTCAAATCAGTTTCTGATTGGACTAGCGAATTTGATTTGATTCTGGAGCAAGAAGAAATAATCAAGCATGTAAATGAACAGGTTGATGCTGATTTCCTTAACGGTATGCTTGATTCACTGTTCAGGGTTGAGCTTGACCATGCAAAATTTATTGTTGAGTCTAGGGCAGTTACAAATGCCAAATGGACAGATTTAGTTGCAAAGTTGGAAGAGGTAAAGGCATTCAGTTGGCCAACAGACAAAGAGGTGGACAGGTGGCAAGCCATGCTAAAGCCAAAGAAGAAATCTCAGGTTGAGGTTGCTACCCAAGATTACTCATAATAATCTTTTTGTTTTCGATCGGTAGAGAGAGATGGCCAATTGGCCACTTTTATTGATGTTGAACTTGAAAACTCTTATATAGTTATAAATTTATAATAGCTCAACTATTCAAGAATTTGATACGTGCATAGTTGAAAACTTGAATCGCATTGTAAATTTACTTTCTGATATCATTATGAATATAATATCAATATCATTTGCAGTTTGAGATCTTCACATAATTGTCTTTGTGTTGAATTTATGTTTTCACTATGAATTGAATGGTCAAGGGTTTTTTAGTTTACATATGAATCTGGGTTGTGTATGTAATGACATTATTCATTATTGAAGTTTATTATTAGGTTGTCTTGAATTGTAAGTTTAAAGTGACTCTAGAGTCTATGACCTAGGATAAGGCACCAATCTGTTGTCTTGATGTTTTACTAATTATGTTGTATAATGTATTCCTATCTATTGCGGTGTTTAATAGTAATACTTTCATTCTTAATACTCTTGAGTCTTATGATTTTATATGCTATGGATGTTTATGTAATATATATGGAGGTGTTCTATGATTGTCTATAATCAGCCCACCAATTACAATGAGGTGAATCCTTAATATGTATTATGATTCCAGACTAATAGAAAATTTAAATGAAAAATTACATACACCATAACAATGCAACAAATGAAAAAAGTTAAATCTCATGATTCTGATCATTTGAAAGAGATACAATCATACACAATAAATTTAATAATTTATATATATCTCCTTCAAGAACCTGCACAAAGCTTGACACTAAATGGTTTTCATTTTCTATATAAATGACTATACAATATACAACTTGCTCCCTTCACCTAGAGTCTAGAATAAAGAATCACTACTGGAACTAGAAAAGGAACCCCAATGACTATACAACTTGCAAAACTAACAGAAATTTTGCCTTCCTGGGCATAATAAGAAGCATTAAATGAAAAATTACATACACCATAACAATGAAACAAATGAAAAAAGTTAAAACTCATGATTCTGATGATTTGAAAGAGAGAATTATACACCAGAGAGAAATAGATCAAAATTTAATTTCTATTGAATAAAATTACCACTTCTGTCGACTGTCACAAAATAATTTATATATAACTCCTTGAAGAACCTGCAGAAAGCTTGACACTGAATGATTTTCATTTGCTCAGTAAATGAGTATACAACTTGCTCCCTTCACCTAGAGTCTAGAATCACTACTGGAACCAAAAAAGGAACCCCAATGACTATACAACTTGCAAAACTGCTTGAGCCATGCCATTATCACCCTGATGCCTTTGGATGGAATGTGAGATGTTACGTTCTATCCAACAGATCATTTCCAAAAAGAGGAGGAAGCCTTCATGCCCAAGAACAAACAAAATGGAAAGATGAGCTCGAGCCTTCATGCCCATGATCAAGGAAAGTGGAAAGAGGAGCTTTAGGGTAAATGTAATATGTTGGGGAGGGGTTGCAGCTTCCATGTCATCACAAAGATGACTGGCTACCACTCCCCACCCAAACAAATCCTTCTTTCATTCCTCTGTGGGCTCCTTCTTCAAACCCCCTGCCATTCTATGGCAAAGTAGAAGCAAAGGATGTGCCATACTTGAACTTTGTTGATAAGAAAATGGTTTCACACCCCCTTTGGCAATCCTTCTCACTTTCACAACCCCTCTGACAATAAACAAACTCACATAGCAGAAAACAAAAAAATAGCCATCCGGTATAACAGAGCACACAATAACTCCATGCACGATCCTGCTCAAACATCATCTTCCTTTCTAAGTAAAAAAACACTCCCGGAAAATGAAAAAGGTTTCTTTTCTCTTCTACCAATTAAGTCACCACTCCATTATATTTATAAACTTTTAACACTTCATTTGGTGATGCCCATTCACGTGAAAAATCATCATTTTGGTATTTTTCAACATGACTATAGACTCTAGAAGTCATGCCTATCAGATTCACTGCATCCTGCTAAGGCTCATCTAGTGTGAACGATTTTGTTCTAATTTTATTCCTCCTTGATTGGACAAATTCTGCTTTAGAATCCCTGACAGCAAGCAACCTAAGCTCTGATTTCTCAGAGAAATTTGTGATCTCCCATCTCTAACTCAGAAGCTATCCAATCCTTTTATGCCTCTGAAATCATTGTCCTCACTTGTCTAATCAACCTCGACTCAGGAGAGACCTTCAAACTAGTCCCTTAGGAATGAGTTGGCATCCAAGCCTTAAAAATTCCTCGTACATATTAACTTGCCACCACAGTTGTCGCTAGCTCTCATGTTTGTTTAATGTTAGCATTTTTAGGTTGCAAGCTAGCAACCAGATAGTTTGTGGTTAAGTTTTATGGTTATCGCCAGCTCGCGAGGTAAAATGTTTGAAGATGTGATCAAGCCGCGAGCTGGTGACAAGTTGGTTTGGGTTTACATCGTGAGGTCTCTAGCTTTTTGGGTGTTAGCATTTTATGTTACTGAGCTGGAGATTGTTAATGAAATTGCTTTGGTCATGAGGTCTCGAGTTGGTCTGATGTCATACATTATAGCCACGAGAGATAGCGAGTAACTCATTTCATATAGTTGTCGCTAGCTCTCATGTTTGTTTCATGTTAGCATTTTTAGGTCGCGAGCTAGCGACTAGACAGTTTGTGGTTAAGTTTTATGGTTATTGCCAACTCGCGAAGTTAAATGTTTGAAGACCTAATCAAGCCACAAGCTTGCGAGTGAAGTGCTAGTGGTTAAGAGATAAATAGTTTTATGTTGGCGAGTATGTGACAAGGGTTAAAGTTACCACTATCTCCAAGTCACTACGGTGATGAAGACTTAACATTTTGTGGTCGAGAATTGGCGAGTGGCAATTCAGTTTCCCTCAGTCACTAGATCTTGAGGTTATGAAGGCTTAGCATTTTTTGCTTGCGAGTTGGAGATAGAGTGTAAGGGCTTGTCGCTAGGTCGTGAGATTTTCTAATGGGCAGTCTTTTAGGCAGAGAGTTAACGACTGTGTGCCACGTGTTTTAATGACTTAATATCTTAAAATCACCAATATTTTTTTTTATGGTTTGAAAATATCTTAAAGTCACCAATATTTTATTTTTATGGTTTGAAAATAGGTTGAAATAGCCAATATTTTTTTTTAATGGTTTGAAAATAGGTTGAAATCGCCAATGCAAATATTTTCTGGTTTTAAAAACATTACAATTCGCCCATGCAAATATTTTTTTGGTTTTAAAAACATTACAATTCGCCAAGATTTTTCACAAACTTTGAGCTATCATGGCAAATTCGCCAATGGAGATTATTATTTTTTCTTCATAAACTGCAAAAATTCGCCAGTAAAATTAAAATTTTCCTCGGGAATTATACAGCTTTCGCCAGGTTTTTACACCTTGTCCAAGGGGGGGTTTCTTAAAGTTTTCCCTGCTGGTTATGGCATAAAAGGTTTTGTCATGTAAATTTTGATAATCTGATCAAAATAAGCAAGAAGCGCTGAGTAAGAGGTCTACCGAGTCTTGAAAAACCTAAGAATGCTATGTGTCGAGGATTCCAGATGGGTAAAATGACAAGATCAAGCTTTACAAGTAAGTCTTACATTTCTAAGGGAATTATAGATCTTGTGCACACTGATCTTTGTGGTCCTATGAAAGTTCAAAGTTATTATGGTGATAAATATTTCATATTATTTGTGGATGATTACTCAAGGATGATGTCAGTTATGTTTTTAAAAGAAAAATCAAAAGCTTTTCAAATGTTTGAATGGTACAAGGGAAGAGTTGAAAATGAAACAGGAAGACAACTGAAATGTCTTAGATTAGATAGAGGAGGAGAGTTCACATCTGATGAGTTCAACTTATTATGCAATGATCATGGTATAAAAAGATAAGTCTCTGCATCGAGAACTCCAAAACAAAATGGAATTGCTGAGAGAAAAAACAAATATATTGTGGATTGTGCCAGAACCCTGATGATTGAAAAGAAAGTGCCACAAACGTTTTGGAGAGAAGCAATAAGCATAGTAGTTTACACCATGAACTGAGTACAACTGAAGAAAGGTACTTTGAAGACACCATATGAAATCTGGTATGACAAGAAACCTAATGTAAGTTATTTTAAAATCTTTGGAAGTAGATGCTATGTACACATGGATCATAGAAATGGCAAGTTTGATCAAAAAAGTGAAGAAGGAACATTTATTGGTTATTCTTCTAGAAGTAAAGCATTTAAATGTCTGATCAAATCATCTAACAAAATAGTAGGAAGTGTAAATGTGAAAATTGTTGAATTTGTAGAAAGAAATGATGAAGGAAATTCCAAGGAACCAGAAGATTATGATGAATTTGTCTAAGTTCAACTGACAAGTCCTACCGAGAAAACTGTAGGAGGAAATGAAGAAAATATCCAGTTGCCCAGTGATGAAGAAGATCATACAGAGCCTACCAAGCCTGTATTAGCCAAGTATGTCAGAAGACATCATGCACCAAGTCAGATTATAGGAGATAAGGATGATCCAGTGATGACAAGGAACAAACTGAGATAGAACACATGTTTGATATCTGAATTTGAACCGAGAATAGTGAAAGAGGCTTTTAACAGTGAAGATTGGATAAATGCTATGACAGAAGACATTGATCAAATCAAGAAGAATGACACATGGACAATGCTCCCAAGACTGAAGGACAAAAATGTAATCGGTACAAAGTGAATTTTTAGAAACAAGCTAAATGAAAAAGGTGAGGTCATTCAAAATAAAGCAAGACTAGTTTGCAAAGGTTATGCCCAAGAAGAAGGAATTGATTATGGTGAGACTTTTGCACCTGTGGCAAGACTTGAAGGATTAAGAATATTGTTGGCATATGCTGCTTACAATAATTTCAAGGTATATCAAATGGATGTCAAATCTACATTTCTGAATGGTATATTAGAAGAAGAAGTTTTTAGTGAACAACCTGAAGGATTTGTTGAAGACAATAATAAAGATCAAGTATGTAAATTGAACAAAGCTTTATATGGTTTGAAACAAGCACCTAGAGCATGGTATGAAAGATTGCACTCTTATTTAATCAACATTGGTTTTATAAGAACAAGTGAAAACAACAATATTTACATGAAGAATGATGCAAATGGAATACTGATCTCAGCCATATTTGTTGATGATATTATATTTTGTGGAAATGACTCTCTATATAAGAACTTTGGAAATGAAATGAGCAAAGAATTTGAGATGTCATTAATCGGTGAGATAAAGTATTTTATAGGTTTACAGATACTGCAAATGAAAGATGAGATTTTCATTACTCAATCCAAGAACATAAAGGAAATCTTGAAGAAATTTGGAATGGAGGATTCAAAACCGGTATGTACTCCTATGACTACCAACTATAAACTATCAAAGAATGATGAATCTGCATTTGTTGATGAGACACTTTACTGATCCATGATTGGAAAGTTGCAATATGTTGTTCACAGTAGGCCAGACATAGCACATGCAATAGGTATAGTTGCAAGATTCTCTGCAGATCCTAAGGAAAGACACATGATAGCAATCAAGATAATTTTTAGATACTTGAAAGGCACTGAGGATTGTGGCTTAGTATATCAGAAAAGAAATGATTTTGATTTAAAAGTTTATACTAATGTTGATTGGGCAAGCAACATTGATGATAGGAAAAGCACAAGTGGAGGAGCTTTCTTTTTAGGAGAAAGACTAGTAATTTGCGTTAGCAAGAAATAAGGATGTGTTTCACAGTCAACAGCAGAAGCTGAATACGTTGCTGCAACATTGAATTGTACCAACATAGCATGGATCAAACAATTATTGGAAGCTATAAATGAGAAAGTTATCGAGCCAGTAACTATATTCTGTGACAATACTAGTGCCATTAACATTTCAAAGAATCTTGTTATACACTCTAAGATGAAGCACATCTCTATTAAATATCATTATCTTAGAGAAGAAGCTCAAGAGAAGAAAGTGGTGTTGGAGTATGTTAGCACAAAGGAACAAATAGCAGATATCTTCACCAAGCCACTGCCAAGGGACACTTTTGAGTATCTCAGAAGTAAGTTAGGGGTCCTACCCCTATATTCTACTCGCTGACCAAGTTTGGTGAATGCATCAATTCGATGACTCTACAGAATATCTTTTAGGAGTTGAAGTTGATTTACACAGTTTAGGATGTTTTCTAAAGGTGTGCAGGAAACAATAGAGGAAATAATACAGGGAATAGGAATTGAAGACATAAATGCTCTGACCGAGACTAAGTTGACACATAACAGAAGGAAATCACTTCATACAGGAATAAATTATGTTTTAGTTCTTTACCTTTTTGGCATTGTTGTCAAAGGGGGAGAAGACTGGAGAAGAGGAGAAGACTAATGTATGGGGGAGAATTCTGATGATAAGGGGAGAGCATTTCAGCATTTCAAAATCTCACAGCAATCCAAATCAATTAGGTCAAATCAATTGGTTTTTCCATCAATGCCAAAGGGGGATATTGTTGGCATTTGGCACTATAACAGACAAGGAGAGATTGTTGGCATTTCAATAAGGATATTGAGAAGGTTGTTGATGATTATGGATATAACTGATTAAGGATGTTTACTATCTTAATATTATTATTTTTTCATTGATGTAAAGAAATTGATTTTCTAATTCAGTATGATGTTGCCATATCTTGAGAAGTATGATTTGATGAGTATAAAGATGTCAGTAAAAGACACAGAAAGAATATGATGAATAAGGGGAGGAATATGTTATTCAATGGGCAACTATTATCGAGTTAGATAATTATGAGATCATCATGTTTAGATTGTTTTGATATCCTACATATGTTATTGATTGAAAGGTTAATACTATTCTATGTTACCGAGCAAAGAACCTAGTCAGTAAACCCTAAGGAACCTAGTCAGTAAACCCTAAGGTTATCGCTATTGGTTAATGAAGGCAGAATGTCTACCGAGTGAAGTTTTGTATTTACTGAGTTGTAACTGAGTAATAACAGAATGCATTGAATGAATAAAAGCATTATTTAATGAAGGAAGCTGATGAGCTAGCTATGACTAAATGATTGGTATGCCATGAATGTAGTTTTTTAAAGAATCTATGGCAAAGGAAAATCAGCAGGAAGATGTACAGCTTAGATTGAACCGCAATACCCTAGCACAAGTTCCAAGAAATGTATACAAGTTCAAGGTGGGGTAAAACATTTTCAGATCAAAGGATACATTGAACCTGGTCAAAGTTTGAAGATCTGATGGCTATGATTGATCATGGGAAATGTGATCAAGGAGATTAAGTGGTTGGCGAATTGTTTATAAATAGGGAACTGTTGATAAACAATGTATGCGGGCAAGTGTATGCACAGGGATGCTACATAGTGATTACCGAGCACAGAAGCTTGAAGACTTGTTTTGAATAACAGAGTATAGAGCCCAGTAGATGGACAAGATTAGTTCTATGTCTATATTGTATTGAGCAAATAAGAATCTACTTTAGCATTTTAGATGTGAAGTTGCAGATACATTTTTATTACTGTTATTTTGTAAAGTGACTGAAAATCTCTTAACCGAGTGGACTTAATAGTCTTATTTGCAAAACCCTCTAGCAAGGTGACATTCTGATTGAGTGTTTGATATCCTTTAACAAGGTCACTTCTAAAAAGGTGAAGATCCTAATAGATCTGAGGGAAATTCCTTAACCAGGTCACATCTAGCAATGTGTTTGTAATCTTTAAAGGGATTTTCTTTTAACCGAGCATACTCTAGAAGAGTATATTTCTTAGTGGGTCCAAAATCCCACAATGGTTTTTCCCTATTTGGGTCTCCACGTTAAATCTGGTGTTATGAGTGTTATGATGTTTATATGCTTTTGAGTTTGCATGTTTAGTAGTTTTGGTTATATCACTAAAGTATATGTTATCGAGGTAGAATCTATTGTTTTTATGGAAGATTAAGTTTGTATGATTCACCCTCCCCTCTCATCTTATTAGCTTGGCATCTGTACTTACCTTTAAGTATCAAAACTATCAATATGCAAATATGAATATATCAATAAACATATCTCCAAGACAAGGTGTCCACAAGATGTCTTCGACATAACCAAGTGTTTTCCATGCCCTTCCAAGTGTCGGTGATCATTATATCGTGCCGGTGTACCAGATACTGGTGATTGTGCATAATTCTTTTGCTAGCCAGTGAATATTGTTGATTCTCCAAAGTGGTAGAGTTGATAAAGTTTAGTAGGTGTTGACATCAATGACAAAACCATACCAAAATACCAACAACTAACACGACATGTTAGTCAACTTACAACCATACTTTCTCTAAGTCAGACCAACTCGCCCAATTAAATTCTAACTAAAAATTATGCGTCTTGCTTGTCTAATTACATGTCCCAATAACACATTTCAATCTTTCCTTCTATCTATAACTATGTGCGACTAACACAACCTGTAACTGCATGCAACTAACTTGCATGTTATACATCAATTTTTTGAGCCAGACCTGTTTGTTCAATGCTTGTAGAACTTCATAACCTATTTCTTCTCTATCCAATTGCAATTCCCAATAGCCAACTAGACCAAATTCAAATTTTTATCTCTATCTTTTCTATAGCCATGGACTCTATGCTACCTCCATGCATATTCATTCAACTTGCACAACTCTGCTAACGTAATGCAACACCATATCAGCTAATCTGAACTTTACTCGGGGATATTCATCATTGCTGCATCTTCATCTTCCTTCATCTTACTCCTACATCTTCACCATTATTGTAACTATTGACATCAATCATCTTTTCATGCGTCTGCATCTCATTGTATCTCGATCAAGTGGGTGTCATGTATGTCTATCTGCACAATCTTTGTTAGGTTGCACTTTCTCTATAATTCACTACCCCTCATCTCATCTACAACCTACAACATGACCTTGTTGATATCAATAGAAATATAGTAGTCACTTTTTAAACTTCATCAAATCAGCCATGCACATACACATGTTGACATCAAGGACAACTTCAATTCCAACATTTTGGTGTAAGCTTTTAAGTGCAACCAAGAAAATCTTCTCATCTTTTGAGAGTGGTTGCACTTGTCCTTATAGCAATGAAAATCTGAAACAAAGACCAAACTCACCCTAATGTATACAACTCCCCTTTTTCTTTTTCACATCAATATTCTCCTCCTTTGACATTAATGCCAAAAATATGACAAAAATTTCAAAGTAAAAACAAAAACCACAACATCCCCACATTAATGTCGAAATGAATGATATTTTTGATAATACATACTAGACTTATGCCAAATCACATCAATCAGTTCTCTATCAAAGGGGAAGAAACCCCTAACCTATCTCTCAGTTACTCAAATGATTCTTTAGGCAAAGGTTTAGTGAAAATATCTACAATATTCTCTTTAGTGTTCACATAAACTAATCTAACTTCATTTTCTTCCACCTTCTCCTTCAAAATGTTATACTTGATATATATGTGTTTTTTTAAGAGAGAAATACCAGATTCATTGATATGTCAATAACAACAGAGTTATCACAATGAATAACTACCAGTCCAGGGCAATGCACTTCTATATCCTTCAACATTTTCTTCATCCATAGAACCTATTTACAGTTAGTAGCAGCAACAACATACTTAGCTTCAACAATAGATAAAGAAGTAAATTACTATTTGTTTCTGATCTGTGAAACCAACTTATTTCCAAGAAAGAAAGCTCTACTAGAAGTATTCTTTTGGTTATCAACGTCTACAACCCAATCAACATCTATATATGCACATAAAGTAGAGTCATCATCCTTAGGGTACCACAAACCATATTCTGATGTACCTTGAAATTATCTAAAAATCCTTTTCATCGCACTCATGATTTTCTCTAGGATCATTCTAAAATCTAGATCCAATACAAACAACATTCATTAAGTCAGGCCTAATCTGAGTCAAATAAAGCAGACCTCAAATCATAGATTTGTATCATGTAGGATTTATCGGTGCAGAAACATCTTTCCTTGTCAATTTCTCACTTGTAACCATAGGAGTACTTACTGGTTTAGAATCTCCCATACCAAATTTCTTCAACAATTCCCTAGCATACTTAGTTTGATAGATGAAAATACCTTTGTCAGTCTAAGTAATCTGTGAACCGAAGAAAAATTTCATTTCCCCGATCATAGACATTTCAAATTCCTTCTCCATATTCTTAGAAAATTCCATGCATAACTTATCTTCACCTCAAAAAATAATATCATCAACAAATACTTCAATAATTAGTATATCATCATCAGTGATCTTATAATATAAATTACTATCACTATTACCCTTAGTAAAACAAAGCTTCAAAATATATTTATGCAAACTTGCATACCAAGATCTAGGTGCCTGTTTCAATCCATATAAAGCTTTCCTTAACCTGCAAACCATGTTTTTATCATCTGATAGTGAAAAACCATAAGGTTTCTTCTCATAAAAATCCTCATTCAAAAATTTACACTTAACATCCATCTGATAAACCTTGTAGTTCTTATGGGCAACATAGGCAAGAAATAATCTTACAGCTTCAATCCTAGCTACAGGTGCAAAAGTATCTCCATAATCAATTCCTTCCTTCTGAGAATATCCTTTACAAACCAATCTAGCCTTATTCCTTACAACTTTACCATCTTCATTCAATTTATTCCTAAAAACCCATTTAGTTCCAATAACATTCTTATTTTTAGGTCAGGGAATTGAAGTCCATGTGTTTTTCTTTTCTATCTGATCTAATTCTTCTTCCATAGCTTTCATCCAACATTCATCTTTACATGCTTCAATTACTAATACCGGTTCAACTTGAGAAATTAAACATACCTCATTAGTTGTTAGTCTTCTTCTTGTCATCACTCCATTATTCTTATCCCCAATGATCTGATCTTCTAAATGATTCAATCTCACATGCCTAGGAGTCTTCTGACTCTCTGTTCCTCTTCCCTGTTCTTCAGTTACTGTTGAATTTTTTGATAATGCCAGAGTAACTAGTTCAACACTCTGTTCTCGTAAAGATGCTACCAGTTCAGATATAATCATTTCCACTGCCAGTTCCTTCTCATAAACTCTGATTTGACCTCTATTCAGTTCATCCACCTTGACATTAGCACTCTCCACAATTCTTTGCAATCTCTTGCTATAACATCTATATGCTTTTCTTTCATTAGAATAACCAATAAATATGCCTTCATCACATCTAGGATCAAATTTTTCAATGATATCATCTCTTCTGATATAACATTTACTACCAAAGATTTTGAAATACTTAATTGTAGGTGTATATCCAAACCATAATTCATAAGGTGTCTTACCAGTTTCTCCTTTGATATGTACTATGTTGAATGTATAAACCATTGTGCCTACTACTTATCTCCAGTAGATATGAGGTAGACTAGCTTCCATCATCATTATTCTAGCAACATCCAAGATAGTTCTATTCTTCCTTTTAACAACTCCATTTTGTTGAGGTGTCCAGTGAGCAATAAATTATCTCCTTATACCATGCTTCTCACAAAAGTTATTAAACTCAGTGGATGTGAATTCTCCACCATGATCTGACCTCAAACATTTAATATTCAATCCTATCTCAGTTTCCATTTTAGCTTAAAGATTTTAAACTTTTCAAAAGCTTCAGATTTCTCCTTTATTAAAGTAACCCACATCTTTCTAGAATAATCATTAATGATTAGCATAAAATATCTATCACCTTCAAAACTTTCAACTCTAGCAGAGCCACACAAATCAGTATGAATAAGATCAAGAACATCATTAGATTTATCTTGTACACTCTTAAAAAAGTTTTTGACCTATTTTCCCATTTGACATTCTTTACATACCGGATTATAGGGCTTCACAATCTTAGGTATATCTCTAACTGCCTTACTTGAACTGATCTTTATAATGCAATCAAAATTCACATGACATAGCCTCTTATGCCATAGTCATTTCTCATCAATTTGTGTAATCAAACATGTCTTCTCACCAGAATTCAAATGAAATATATTACCTTTTGTCTATGTATTGGTTGCAATCTCCAAACCAGATCTGTTAATGATTTTGCATTTTCCATCCTTAAACTGAAATTGAAATCCCATATCCACCAATGGTCCTACACTCAAAATATTATGCTTCAAACCTTCAACAAAATAAACATTATGAGTATTGTGCTTACCATCCAATGATATAGTTCCTTTTCCTTTGATCATACATTCTTTGTCATCTCCAAATCTAACCAGGCCACCATCAAATTCTTGCAAAGATAGAAACTTATTTTTATCTCCAGCCATATGATGTGAACATCCACTATCAATTACCCATTCATCCTTATCTTCAATTTTAGCAGCAAATACCTTCTCTTTAGGTACATTGTCTTCCAGTGCCGAAACATCTTCCTTGATAGCCAAGAACACCCATTCCTTTCCATTGCCAGAACCACTAGTGGAGTCTTCTTTCGATTCATCATCAGAGTCAGTCACACCTTCGTCATCTGCTATGTAGCATGATTTATCTTTGTTTTTCCTGTACTTATACTTGTTCTGATATCTAGGGTTAGGCTTAAAAGATATTCTAACTCTCTCTTCAAATCTTGAATTCCTTTTAGGACATCTAGATGCAAAATGACCAATCTTATTACATGCAAAACATTTAAAAGGTGCTTTTCTTTCATACTTACTTCCTACTGGTCCTTTAGGCACTCTTCTAGAAAATAGTGCTTCAATTTTCTCAAACTTATCATCTTCTCTCTTCATATCATCCAATTCCTCTTCATATAAAGATTTCCAATCTTTCTTACCTGTTGATGATGCAGATGTATGATAAGAAGGATTAGACTCCATAGCTCTAGAAGGTCCAAATTCTTCAAGCTCTAAAGAAGATAATTTCCCAACCAATGTATCTTTGTTGATAGAAGTATTAGCCATTATTATTAATTCATTAATAGTAGTAGCCTTCATCTTGTAAGCCGGTGGGAGGGCTCTCATAACTTCGGAAATAATTTCATCTTCACTCAGAGTTCCACCACTATATTGAATTCCCATAACAATCTCATTTACCCTTTCCATAAATGCAATAATCCTTTCATATTCTTCCATCTTCAGATTTTCATATCTCACTTAGTAACCATCAACTTTAGTAATCTTCATAGTAGGGTTTCCTTCATTAAGAGTCTCCAACTTTACCTAATATAACCTTTGCAGATGATTTGTTAGTTAATCCCATTATTTGCTGATCAGAAAGTGCACACAAGAAGGCTTCTCTTTCTCCATAATCATTCTAAAGCTCCTTATCCAAGTTTTCCAAAGGAGGATTGCTAGATGTCAGATTATGAGGTGTAACACCATTCTGTGTGATCTCCCAAATCTCCATGCTAAGACATCTCAGATGAGTCTCCATTTGAATCTTCCATACTGTGTAATTTGTTCCATCGAGCCTAGGAATATCTCTCTGAAAGATAGCTCCATATGAACTAGATGAACTTGAACTGTTAGTCACCATAGGATCTTGCTCAAGCGGTTAAGCTATTTGCATAGAGGACTAGAGCTTTAATACCAATTATTAGACAATTAAAATAACCAAAAGACAATTGAGAGGGGGGGTAAATTAGTTGTCATAGATTACCAAAACATTTTGCAATTAAAACTTTAATACCAGAACCCAAAACATTAATACCGAAATGCTTAAACCAAATATAGAAATAGCAGTTGAACCAATTAAGCATAAACAATAATCAGAGAATAAATACCATCCACATGACACCAATATTTATATGTGGAAAACTCGATAAAGGGAAAAACCACAGTGGGAAGCCTACCCACAATCAGATAATACTTCTGCAGTAAGTATGTGAATTACAATTGAGGGGCTGCACTTGTAGGAAGGCCAACAACTTAGAGTGCTTTACTCATCACAAAAGGAGTCTCACTGACTACATAGAAATCCAGACTACAATCCAGAAGAATGAACGAACTGCAAAGATATCATCTCCTATGCCTGAGTACAATTATGATTAAACTCAATACCAGAGGACTAAATCCTCTTATATAAACCTAAATTGATCCCCAATGATTCACCAAATCCTCTAGTTGAATGAAATCACATTATTCAGACATCATATATCCATATCCCATTCCATGACCATGTTCTACAATGAGATCTTACATCATATATATATATAAACCCTCGACCATAAACAATCAAGTCGGCCACTAGATAATAAACCAACAAAATAATTACAAAACATGTTAGACTTAGATCAAACAAATAATATTCAACCCATAAGACATCCTAGAAACACATTGAGAGGTCCACTTCATATGTTACCTTAATCTGGTCTATAACCTAGATCAACCGAGACCCAATATAGGTCCACCTGCTAAAACAATGATCTTGATCTTCCAAGTCTCAAACATGATCACCATCAGTATCCTTAATCTCCACCAAAGGCTATAGAAACACCACTTATTCATATCATCAAAGCTCTGCCGGAGAAACCCTTGCCGAAACCATAAACCAAGCTTCCAAGCAAATAGGATAGCATCCGATCACCATACCAAAACCAACTAACTAAATATGAACATGAGTAGCATGAATAAGCCAATTTCATAACTAAATCATATCGTATCATACCGGATCATGCCAGATCCAAACCAACCAGAAACCACACATCATACCAGGACCAAAATGTTGCCGGTAAAGCATCCAAAATAGCAAATTTTGACATCAATGACAAAACATCAATGAAACACATAATCAATTCCTCCAAATGGCCAACAATTGGGATTATTTCCAATAAAATAAAAATTTCAAGCTATATGTTTAGAAAAATTTGTTCAATTTTAAACTCTTCAAAGTGGGTGTTATTTTTCTTCCTTCTCTAGTTAACCAAATGCTAGGAAGATCTCCACAATTTCTTCTTCTAGATTCCTAATTGCTCTATGGTAATAATTATTTGATATGGAAGATCAAACTCAAAACTTGGCTTAAGTATGAAATTTTTTCAGATATGGTTAGTGGAACCCCAAGATGACATAAGACAAATATTGACCAGCAGAAAAATTTGATCAAATTAATAAAATGGAAAAATCGATCGTCATTTTGTTCTGTGTCTAATGAAGTTTAGCCTTTCATGTGAGATTCCTCCATATTCAAGGATGCAAGGGACAAACTCAACATAGTTAATGAGCCAAATAATTAGAATTAGATCTTGAATTTACAAAGTCAACTACATGGCCTGAGGATGAAGAATGAAGAATAGTTGGAATATTTTCCTAAAAGAATTGTTGAGTTGAGGGATTCACTACAAGCATTAAGAAAAATAATTTATGATTTGTTTTTGGTGCCTATTTCTCTATAGGAACTATCCTCCATATATAAAGTTTCTGTGACAAATTTGAATGTCATTAAAACAACACCCACTTTTGAGAAATTAGTTAATCTAATCTAGAAATAAGAGTCTATAAGTTAAGAAAATGATCAATATGATCATGCAGTGACCACATTGCATAAAGACAAGAAGCCTGTGAAGAAATTTAGTGAGCCTCCCAAATCTGGTAATTGATGTGAATTTTTTTTGGTACAAATCCTTAAAAAAATTATCATCAAAATAATCCATTTCCAAGCGGTAAACCATGATGGGAGTAGGAGGAAAAACATAAACAAAAAAGAAATGTTGCAGAAGCAAAAAATTCTCTAGATGAGGAATGTCTTCTTTTAGCTCACACTTTAGAAGTGTTGGCATTGGATTGTCATTGATATCAACATTGAGCAAATTGACAGAGTCGATTCAAGAAAGGAGTTGACCAAAGATAGTAAGAGGATGAAGGCATTCTACTTGGAAGAATAGACAAAAAAGGGTGAAGGCTATCGAGTTGGTAAAATAGACAGATCAAGCGCTTAAATGGACAAACCTGTGTGTATAATGGTTTTAACCATTTATCCCACATTGGCACTATATGGTGGTGGCATCAATTTTTTATATTCGTAGTTAAATTTAATTTAAGTGATCAATTATCACATTCTTCTACCACCTAACTTGGAGTGTGCATAAGGGTGACATAAATTGTCTAGTTCAAGATTGCAATGGTCAAATCAAACAACTAGAGAAGGCTACAAAGTTGCTATGGAACTATGGGAGTTAACATAAAGTGTTCAGAGTGTTAACAAGTTGTTATTTCAATAGTTAGAATGAACCGAAGGAAAACTGAGAGGGGGGTGAATCAGTTTTCCACAAGTTAAACAATAAATGTAGATTATAAACTTTCCACCAGAGTGAAATGAAAACAACATAGTGAAAGATAAAGCATGTAATCACACAACACATAACACCAATATGTTTGACGTGGAAAACCTGGTTAAGGGAAAAACCACGATGGGAAACCCTACCCATAGTCAATCAATACTTTTGTAGTAGTATGTAAAATATTACAATGGGGATTGCACTTGCAATCTGACCAATCGCCTACAGTGCACTGTTCATCACAAAAGGGAAGTCTCACTGACTTACATAAACATTGGACTACAATCTTGAGGAAATGAACTGTGAAGATAGCATCTGCTAATACTTTATATAGTTTCGATTAAGCACAAATGTCTTCCTTGCAATTCCAAGCTCTTCTCAAACCTTCACTGAATGATATAACCTTATTCGCACATAAAACTCTCTCTGATAATGCAGACATAACAATACCATATAACACCATACAATTTACATCAATATATCTCCTATATATATAGATCATCAACCTTAATAAACAAGGTCAGCTAAACCCTAAACCCATAACCCATAATTAAAAAATTTACATCACACGATACCACCAGACCAATATTAGCATTTAAATTACATAGCATGGACCTAATTCAAATTCCCAAACAATTATATCCACCGTAAATCATGCCAAGACCAAATGCAACATGTTTTACCAATCAGTAGAAACTCCAATTTTCAATAACACAAAATAACCAATCGGACCCAAATAGGATCACCAAATCATCACACCAGCCAATACAAAGCCACCAAACAATTAGGACATGATCAGGAACACCTTCAGCATGATATGGACTATTTATAGAAGCCGTATCAAAACCACTTAACCATTTCATCAAATATCACGAACTGGCATGCCGACCAGTACCAAGAATATCAACTGACAAACCAAAACATAAACAATAGATTATGGAGCACCAAATAATAAATTTTTAGTCCACTCATAATTTTTTCCTTTTTAATATTCCAATTCACGAGTTGCCTTTTGCGCCTTTACTTTCTTCGGGTCATTTGTTCTCCTCGTAATTGAACTGGTGAACTCTTTTTTCAAAAGGTTCATATGGTTCAAGGTTCAAAGCATGATCTAAAAAGAAATTTGTTTCAATCTTTGTCACCATGTGAACAAGCGCATTTTTTGTTTTTGGTCATTGAAGTTTTGAACCCGTTGAACCAAATTTCAAGAGGTTCAATGTGCAAGGTTCGAAATGCCTTTTAGTGAGTCATGGAAATGTATTGTTATATGATGAGCGTGAGTCTTTTTACATTGAGTTGATATGTAGTCTTAAACCTTGAACCAAATTTCAAGCGGTTCAAAAGGTTCAAGGTTGACTTTAAATAATCCTTTTCTTTTGCCGCTCGTTCCCGACGTTGTTTATGTGCCGCCCATTACTGTTATATTTTTTAAGTGAACTTGAACTATTGAACCTTTTGTTCAAGTGGTTCAAGGTTCATAGGTTCATTCCAAAACTAATCTGAAATATTTTTGGTGGAAATAAAAGTGGCAAAAAGGAATATTCCCTTATTTGGCTTTTTGAAATTCTAAATGTGGAACGTAATCATGCAAACTGTTGAGACATGGACCAGCTAGGACTCAAACCTAGGACCTTCCATACACTGGTGGAGTGCTCTACCAATGAGCTACTGGCCCCTCTTCGACCAGTCCATCATTGGTCCAGGTGTGGCTTATTTCCAACACCAACACCCCCCCTTAAGCCACACCTCTCATGTGCTTGGGGCTCCTAGCCTTGACCTGGCTCTGATATCATGTAAATTAAGTTCAATTCTCAATTAAATGTGCAAGATATATTCTAGTTATATTTTCTTGATCTATGTATTATCTATTTATATGATAAATCTAATTATCTTCTTTTGTATGGCAGGTGACAGGAGCATTTATTAATTTCTATGTCCTTTCTCACAAATGCCATTCGATATATATATAGAAAGTGGGGTACGACCAAGCAATGCCTTGATCGGTCATGACCGATCAAGACATTACTTGATCGTGCTCCTTTGCTAACTATATAACTAACAAATAGTGCAGATTAATAACTAATGTCAACTGGTGCATGTTTATAGTTTAACAACCAATAAATGTTGGTGTATGCTTAACCTTTAATCAACCAATTACTATCAGTGTTTGCATGATACTAACAGTCGATAGTTATTGGCATGTTAGCCTTAACAACCGATATCTATCAGTGTACACTTAACAACCGATAACTATTGGTAACCTTTATTATGCCACCCGATATGCAACCCGATATTAATTGGTGCCTTGATTAATCATTTATTTATTATCACTTATGTTAGTCGATATAAATTGGGGTGCAAGAATAAATTGATGAACATAAACAAAAGATATAATATGATTATCAATGTTAAGAGTTTGATCGAACTGAATAGGTTATTTATATGCAAATGTAGAATGGTTGTCAAAGAGGAATTAATTGCTTGAAGGTTTTATCATAGTTATCGATATGATAAATTATTGAATGAGAGACTTCATTTATCTCTCATTCAATCATTTATCTTACCGAAGCTATCATGCATTAATACTCCCTCATAGCTAGGTAAGATGATTGTATACAATATATTCAAGCATCACAATTGAAATGATAGTTAGCATTTTAGACATTCTAGAAAATCATACCACCTAATCATATAATATGAAGTATCACCTAAACACGTGATACAAATGTCCATCATGTCAATCTTGTGATGAGAAGATATCACCTAAGCATGTGATATCAGTATTGCCTAAACACACAATACCTAAGGATATATGATAAAGATTTAAATTCTCATCTTAGAAAATCATATCACCTAATCACATGATATGAAATATCACCTAAACACGTGATACAAATTTCCATCACATCAATCTTGTGATGACAGGATATCACCTAAGCATGTGATATCAGTATTGCCTAAACATGCAATACTTAAGGATAATCATATGAGAAAGATTTAAATTCTAATCTTATCCAAGTTGTGGTATGCGCACAAAACACCTTATGCAAATGTTTTACCACAACACAATCATGGTACATCCACGACACACCAGAGATCCAAAATGATAACTGGTTTGGACATTATAAGATCATCACCTTATAATGTCTACATACAAGTGTTCATTATCTCGAGAGATCGTCACCTCTCAGATATGAACCCAGGGGATAAAATCCAAAATGTCCTTTCATGACGAAGACATTTACACATTAAACATCTTATTGATATGCAAATACAAATTACAAAGAAAATTACCTTTCTATCATACCTAAACCTTTTCTGAAGTGATCAACCTTCACTCTAGAAAGAGGTTTGGTCAGAATATCTGCAGTTTAAATATCTAAGGGAAAACCCTCCTACTCGAGGGAAAAATACCCAGCATAAAATGTCTTCTTTATATATCAAATATGTCTAGCAATAATGAAAGATATAGGCCCAATATATGTTGCTTCACTCCTTGAAGCAAATTTCACAAGAACAAATCTGATTGGCCTTCTTCAGAGGATTGATCTTCTCTAACTAATATATAAACTGCTCTTCACATAAATTGAATGGATCAGAGAATGAGTTTGCATCTTTTATATATATATGAGGGAGGCACCCTTTCACCATATGTCTCTTCACAAGGGTGGCCACTACAAAATCAACACTCCCTCTTAGCTAGGGAGGAATCCTTGTTAATAATATAGTCATGAAATTACATCCACCATGGCTACTCCTAGAAGGTGGAACATGATTCATCATGGTACTCAACATGATGACATCCATCATGGCTACTCCCATGTATGAGAATGTATATGAACACAAGTGCCCATCATGGAGTTTCTCAACGTGATGTTTTCATCTCATCATGATGTTCACCATGACTACTCCTAGAGGGTGGAACAAGGGCCTTCTCCTCAAACTTCTCCCTCATAGAGAAGAGTGTATTTAACAAGGGATTTCTCCTCAAACTTCTCTCTCACAGAGAATAATTCATTAAGCATATCTTAATGATGGTGTGGCTCCCTCTGAACTTGATATCAACCTTCTGACTTCCTTGTCTAAGGTTGCTTCTGATGAAATGTTAGACTCCCTCTGAATCTGATATCAACCATCTGACCTCCTCTTCGAAGAACCAGATTGCAAGGACAAACTGTATGGGTCCTTCTTCTTCGATAAATACTTACTGCCATTAACTCAGTCCTATGACTGCAAACATCGAGTTCTTTCTCCCTTGAATGAAATCTCTTATGCTTCTTGGTCTGTCCTTTCTTTATCTTGAAAGATCACCTGCAAAACATGACTTATAGAAATATGGCATGTACTTAGCAAATTCACCACCAGTAGCATAAACAAGAGCCCCTATGGTCAACATTGCTTCCTCATGGATTGTTGCACTTCTGTAGGCAAATACTTGTTTATAGAATGGAAATGTGAAATCTTAGAATCTCCACTAAAGTCCCCTCCATATTCTTCCTGAATTCTTCATCACAAATAGTACTTCAAAACTCTATAGCCTAAAGAGAAACAAGCTCTTCATCACTTTTAACTGCTTTTGTTGTGATTCTAAAGATGCCTTGCATGTAAGGGGCAAGTTTCTCATAGTACATTGAAGAAATTGAAACAAGATATTCAAATGCAGCTTGTCGTGTGCGGACACCTATTGACAATGTTGATTCACAAATAACACGTATAATGTAATTTCATGAATTAATAACTACATATGAAATTCATGACCATTAATCAAACCTAGATTACTTATCTCTTTGTTTATTAGTCTTCCTCACAATCCAATAATTGTTCATTCCTGATTCTTTGCACTTGAAGATTTAGATCTCATTTGATGGTTGCTCTTTGATACAAATACTTTTAGTTGTTGTGTTCATCTATCATAACCAGGATCTGTGAGATGTTGAGCCCATATTCACAGGACACTCAGTAGTACCAATATGGCATTGATCTTCCTCAATAATTTTCCCAGCCATGAATTCAAATGAAGATCCTTCTCTACAAATCTGTACATGCTATGAAAGAGAGCATCGAATTGGTTTTGTCTAAATTAAGACCATCACTTCTCATGTCGCTCTCTGACTGGCAAATATATGAGTATTGTTTCCAATGTTGTGACACTAGTGCTAAATAACATTAAAGATAAACCTTAATGCCCAATTCAATAGATGGAACTTATCTTGATAGATTTCTTATTTTGACAATGGATTTATGCTGATCATAAATCTTCCATAAAATTGATTAATATCTCTTTACAATCTGCTATAGAATTTCTTACAGTCTCCTCATAAGTTTGTCATAGAATTCTTCACCATCTCTTCACCTAATCCGTTCATACAATCCTTCATGAATCTGTGAAAAATCTTTGTAAATTCCTATTCATTGGACCTGCGGATCTGATCCCATTTATTAATGTATGATTGTTCTTAATGAATGGTTTACTGCCTTTCATTATATAATTGCTCTCTATTAATTATTACTGTTATTAATTACAACACTTCTATTAATTGTTGAACTCAATATATGTGCATGGTCACTTATTATATTCACAATTGCTATCTTTTTTTATGAGAAGTCCTTCTTTTGTCTTCCGCGGGTCACATATGATAACAATTAATTTCTATGTTTGACCATTCTTCAAAATATGCAAATAGTGGTATTGAATCCTGATTGTTATATCTAATCTGGGTAACCCTAAACATGCCAAAATTAGATGCACTACTGGAGCTTATCCAAATATGGATATATGTAAAACCAACAATATTCGATCAAAAAACACACTCCTCATCGATGCTGACTTTAATCATCTCGTGGCCAATAATTGATATTAGTTTGATCGCTTCCCTCAACCAAACTAGCTGATAATGAATATATCAATTACAAATTTTCTTATTCATTCTGTCTAAGTATGGTTTATATTTACAGATTACACCATACTAGACTAATCATTATAATTCCATTAATTTCTTTACTTTTATCGATCCTTCATATGCATTGATCAAATATCTTGACTGTTTCCAAGCAAGGCATAAACACTTCTATCTTCATTTGGCATTCATATATGATTGATATGCTTAGATGATCATTGGCTATTCATACATTGAGACTCAGTCTTTTAAGTCACTGTTTATACATTAGTTGACGCATTGCTTCTCTTCGGTGCATAATATCTCTTTTCCCTTTATTGGATAAAATAGTTGGCACTTATCTTATTTTTCCTCATAAGATCGCATGCATTTCCCAATCTATTATGCTATTTCTAGTGCCATAAAAATGAAATTCCTTCCCCTGGTGATTCCACAAAGAACTTGGCTCTAAAACTATAGTTGATTCCCTGAGAGTAGAGTCGATCTCCCTTAATAGCTAGATTGCATTTAAAATAGGCAATCAGGATATCCAAATCACCACGCTCAGAGAAGTTCTGACCTAGATGAGGATTTGTCTGATTGCTTCAACAAATTAGATAGGATTTTCAAATCTGATGGTGCTAGCCATTAGAAGAATTTTGATGTTGAATATATGCTTCTTTGAATTTTCCACAAAATTGAATAGCCCCGGGTTCAATTTAACCTGGCTCTGATATCATGTTGAGACATGGACCAGATAGGACTCGAACCTAGGACCTTCCATATACTATTGGAGTGCTCTACGACTAAGCTACTAGCCCCTCTTGGACCAGTCCATCATCGGTCTGGGTGTAACTTATTTCCAACACCAACACAAACATCAAATTGCCTTTGTGGAAATGATGGATAATTAAGAAGGTGTCAGGTTTGTCATTTCACCATTACTTCACATGCTTGGGTAAATCATGATGAAGCATGTGTGACCCTATAAATATTTACCCTTCTGATTAAAGGAAAAATGTATGAGTTTATTTCCATATTTATGAAGGTCACAGTTGCCATACTTCAATAAATCGGAGGCATCGAAGGTAAATCCAGCTCTGTTCTCCAGAAGAATTTCCATTTTTCATCATGTTATCAGGTAAGTTTAGTTGTTTTCTCCTAAGTTGTGTTTTTTTGTGTACTGAATTTTTATCAGTGTAGAAAAGGGGGAAATCTGAAAATTGTTGGGGTAGCATACTGTATTACTATTAAAATTTCTTGGTTAAGGGAATAGATAGTTAAAATGAGACCAGTGCTACCAAAGCTTGGCTAAACCTCATGTTTAGTGAGTATCTTGCCAAAAATGGAAGACACATCCTTAGTTCATGTAGATTTGGGGGATTTCCTTGAAAGGACTAAGAACCCTCATGCTAGTTCATTAATGGAGAAGATAGTTAATAGTGGCCATGTGGAAGTTGCTGCATTCCCGCTCATCACACCATGTCCAAATTTAGTGTTGGCCTGCATGAACAGATATGACTCTGAGAACAGATGTATCAGAACCAGTGATGGTGAGGTGTTAGTCAGTATTAATAGGGAAACAGTGATGGTGACAATGGGTATTCTCCATAAAGAGGAGTATGAGGATTGGACCATTGGAAATTCATATGCCTATTTCTTTGAGAAGAAGAGCAAGTATAGAAGTGTAATTGCAAGAAATTGGCTCGTGAAGGTTCATAAAGAAGGATCACGATTACCCAAACCCCTAACAAGATAACACCTCATCACAGAGGTGCGGGACATTGTTGTGCTTTTGAAGAGAGTAAAGGAGAATTCACATTCCTTCTACTGGGAGGATTGGATGTACTTTTTCATCCAAGTGGTTCTATCCAGTGACAGATTTTTGGATTGGTCTCAGGTAATTGTAGAGAGACTTCATGAAGGACTAAGCAATTTTGTGGGGATGACTGGGTTTTACATGTCTTCTTACCTGTTTTATATTTTAGCTTGCACAAGAGATTGACCTCGATTACCCAATGAACCCTGGATTGATGGAATGAGGGTTTACAATTATTACCCTTTGTTGCAACAACAGAGACATGCTGAACAAATTGACAGATAGAATGGAGTCTTTGTAGGAAGACTGGCCTTTGAAATTTAGGGTGATGCAAACAAGAGAATGTCCGTTGAAGCTATGGAATTTGTGAGTATATATGGGAGTTTCTTTATCCAATTTCCATGGTTTACTCACATACGGGTAGGTGGTTTTGAAGGTCAACCATTCAAATTACCTAGGTATGCCTTTTATAGATACGTGCTTATAGAAGTGAGCAGGCATTTGGCTTATATAGATAAAAGATTAGGGGCAAAGGGTGAATCCAGGGTGGTATTTCCCGTTGAACTTGGGTATTACAGTTGCAAATCAGTATCAAATGCCATGAATCTAGAACTGGAGTTCAAAAGGATGAACCTGCAGCCATATGTGGCTAAGCAAAGATTTGACAGCAAAGGTTATGCAAGGGAGAACCTTAATATAGATAGTCATTTCTGCCATGAACCTCAGATAGAGGATTATTGGGAAAACTGCAAGGATGAGCATGAAGTGAGAAAGAGGCTGTGGTCAAGATTCACTTTATGACATATAGCTATCTTGAGGCTCCCAATTAATACATCAGGTATATTGGAAGATACAGAGGAAGACATCTTGGATCCTGCGTTTGGTACTGAGATTGAAGGGAAATTGATTCAAGAAATTGACTGGAACAAAAAAGAAGATGATAGAATCCAATCAAGGAACTTCAATGTTGTCAGGAGAACAGAGAGATGGTTTAGGAAACTAAAATTCAAGGAGGGTCCTCACATGTCCTCACATGAATCAAGAAGTGATTCACACATCATGGTTCAATCTCCTATTTCTACCACTAATGAAATTGCTGATGTTGTAGGTGTCTCAAAGCCCGCTGTAGAGAAAATACCACCAAGAAGGTCCAGAAGGTCACCATCCGGTCTTACAACTGCCCGAGTAACCCGGTCAAGAAGCAAAAAGAAGGGTAGCGAGCCTGTCCTATGATAGGTCATGGTGGACTTAGACCCCAGTGAAGAGCCTGAACAAACAATGAACTCACAGGATCAAAGCGAGCCTAGGATGCAAGAAATGGGTACAAATGAAGAAGTACAAATTCAATAGGATCCCATGAATACCTTGGTAATCGTTACCTCCCCAGATGCACAGATCACCCTGCCACCTAAAGAACCTACCAATGCACCAAGATGGCTAGAAGCCACCATTGGAAAGAAGAAGAGCATGGTACCGGTCACCATTCCACTGGAGGACATGGCTAGTGAATGCTTGGGAAAAGCATTAAAGCCCAAAAAGCTCAAAACACAAGCAATGCTTGATGTGGATGATACAATAGGACACTGGACAACTAAAGTGGCCAAGCCCATTCCTGGGAGAGATGCAGATAAGGCCACAAAGGAATAATTTACTATGGAGAAAATAGATTTGGGGGTTGCAAGAAGGGCCGTGGATGTAAAACATCTGGAATCCTCTACAAAGAGGATAATCTCAAGGACTTGGAAAGATGAAAAAGACAAGAGAGAAATGAAGAAAATGGTCACACAAATGGTAAAATATATCAACGCTATTCACAACCCAGATCCTCAACCATTGTTGCAGATACCAATGTCATTTGACCCTAAGTCTCTAGCAAACCAAAAGATGCTTGATCAAGTTCAAAGGAACGGGGTAGTGACGGAGATGCTTAACAAATGGCTGGACCTGATAATTCAACAAGGATCATAATATATTATTAATCGAATTAATGTTTATAAGCATGTGGAAACCATGAGTAAAGAGCTCGAGCTGGAGACAGTCGCCTGGGAAAAGGAAAGGATTAAGTGGGTAGCAGTTCTCGCAGAAATGAATGATGTCCAAAAGTATGGAGTGATGAAGTTCCTAGCTAAGAAACCAGTGGAGAACCTAGATGATAATATGCTATACGTATCAATGAAAAACATGTAATGGCATAATTCAATCATCGGGCAGGGCCATGAAGAGTCCACCACGCTGCTTAGAGGACTGATTGACTTGATTGATACTATACAGAAAGACCTTAAATGTTAATATCCAACTCATGAAGGAGGGAGCCAAGGTGATTGAGTAAGTTGCAGACATTACTAAAGTCTTTCAAGAAAGAGTCCATTCCATTCAGACCATAAAATCCTTGACTACTGATGACTTTTCAAATGTAGCAAGGATTGAATCAATGCTCATTGTCTGTTTAGATCACTTAGAGATTCATAAAGTGAAGGTCACGCAGGTGAATATGGACAAAGAAATGTGGAAGCAAAGGATCATGTACATTGGCCTATCCTATTTCCAAGTCATCCTGAACTTTTCGGCACCACACCTAGAATGGCGTGGATCCACGACAAAGCAGGACAAGCCCATAACTTCTTCAGCTGTAGTGGATGTTTAATTTCTCTAAAATGAAATGTCAGCCTTTTAGTGCCTATTAGTTTAGTTCTCTTTTATTTTATTTTAACTGTTTCTTTCACCAAAGTGAAAGTAAATGTTATTTGTTAATCATGTAAAAACTATGCCCTGGGGGCTATTTAAGATAATAAGCTTGCCCTTGAACAGGTTATGAAGCTATGATTTTGGAAACAATAGAAATTTTTTGTGGGAATGATACAATGGCTGATTATTAATGGAATGTTGTGTTATCTTTGAATCTATGCATTCTCAGATTCATAATTTTTCTTAAGTTGTTATGTGGGCATAATATAATCTGGTAATCAGTCATCTTTACATTTCTTCTCAGTTCATATTTATTACAAGTTGTTTGATGAATCACATGGAGTTTATTTGCTTGATCATCCCTTCCCTGTGAGGCATGAGAGAGTCTCGATCGAGCTATTAGTTTCTCTTGCTAAGTCCCCATTTTATTTTGAATGTATGCAGCAAATATGTTATAAACCAGAGTCTATGAACTCCCCTTTTAATATTCTTTTAGAAAAATTTAAGCGTTTATTTGTGTTGATGGATAAATGCTTGAGCCTTTCAATGCTTTCTGGTTAAAAGTGTTAGTATATCAATTGTATAATAAATTCATTGTAAATCCTACGAGGAGTTGCCTTCTAGTATAGAGGTTGAATTTTCATTAATTCTTCCAACTATTGGTATATTTGTTTCTTTCTAAAGGGTAAAACAGAGTCATATTTTTCTTTAAGAAGATAATAGTTAAAATTTCAAGAAGGAGATAAATCTGTTAACCAACATAAACTGAATATCTATCCAAAACTAAATCCAACAATCTGATTATACCGGATCAGAATCTTTGAAAAACCTCAACCAAAACCAAGTCAAACCGGAACAGGTCCAACCAAGACAAAACCATGTCCAATCGAAGCATAGTGTTGATATCAATGACAACACATAATCAATACCTACATACTACCAACAATATCCCCCTTTGGCATTGATAGCAACACTGAATGTGAAAAATATCCAAGTGCCAAGGAATGCCATCAATCTCCCCAAATCTCCAAAAATAACACTTCCCCATACAATATCTCTCCCTCCAAAGATTTTTTTTTTTTAACATGAACACCTCTCCCCCTTTGACATCAATAAAAAAGGGATGATGCCAAAATAAATAGTTGACTACTTCCCTGAGCAGGAGCATCATCCCATCAATCGAGATGAGAAGATATTTTTTATAAGCTCACTAGATTTATGCATCCTTGCATCTCTAAGTCTCTTCTAGAGGGGTGGTGGCATCCAACTGATCTTTGAGATATTCAAAAGTATCTTTAGGCAATGATTTCGTTATAATATATGCAATCTGTTCCTTAGTGGGTACATAAATCAGTCTAACTTCCTTTGCTTCAACCTTTTCCTGCAAGAAATTATACCTTACAGAAATTTGTTTTGATTTGGAATGAAATACTAGATTCTTTGACATATCAATAGCAACAGTATTATCACAGTGAATAATAATAGGCTCTTCATAACTTACCCTTATATCCTTCAACATTTTCTTCATCCATAAGATCTGAGTGCAGTTATTTGCAACAACTACATATTCAACTTCAACAGTAGATAATGAAGTGCATGATTGTTTCGTGCTAAGCCATGAGACCAATTTCTTTCCAAGAAAGAATGCACCACCTATAGTGCTCTTTTGGTCATCAAAATCTCCTTCCCAATCTAAGTCTGTATAGGCACATAATCTGAAATCATCATCCTTTGGATACCATAACCCATAATTTGTTGTTCCTCCTAAATATTTGATTATTCTTTTAACAACAATATCATGACTTTCTCTTGGATCATATTGGAATCTAGAAGCAATGTAGACAACAATGATTATATTCAGTCTGGTCTGAGTTATGTATGGTGATCCACCAATCATTGATTTGTATCTAGATGAGTTCACTCTAGGAGATTCATCTTCCTTTGATAATTTGCAACTGGTTATCGTAGGGGTTCCAAATGGTTCAATGATTTTTCAGTCCAAATTTCTTAAGCAATTCCTTCACGTATTTAGTTTGACAAATGAAAATAAGTTAATCAGTCTGAGTGATTTGCAAACCAAAGAAAAATTTATCTCTCCAATCATAGACATTTGAAATTCATTCTTCATTTCATCAACAAATTTCATGCATAGACTGTCTTATCCTCCAAAAATGATATCATCAAAAAAGACTTCAATTATAAATATATCATCATGCTCAATATTATAGTATGAGTTACTATCAACATTACCTTTGTTGAATTCAAGCTTTGAAAGATATTTATCCAATCTAGCATACTAGGCTCTAGGGGCTTGTTTCAATTCATATAAAGCTTTCTTCAATCTGCAAACTATGTCCTTGTCTTCTGATAAAGAAAATCCATCACACTAGTCAATTTAGACTTCTTCTTCAAGATCTCCATTGATAAATGCACATTTGACATCGATCTGATATACCTTGTAGTTCTTGTGTACAACATAGGCAAGAAATAGTCTTACTACTTCAATTCTTGCAATCAGAGCATACGTTTCATCATAATAAATTCCTTCTTGTTGTGAGTAACCTTTGCAAAAAATCTATCTTTGTTTCTTACAACTTGATCTTCTTCATTTAATTTATTCCTAAAAACCCATTTAGTTCCAATAACATTTTTATCTTTAGGCCTAGGAACCAATTCCCATGTGTAATTCTTTTCTATCTGATTCAATTCCTCTTTCATTGCTTCCATCCAATTCTCATCTTTATATGCTTCAATAAATGGTTCCATTTCAATTTAATAAATTAAACATCTCTTCAGCAACCAACCTTCTTCTTGTCATCACACCTTTCCTCTTGTCTCCAATGATCTTCGCTTTAGAATGATTTAGCTTTACATACATGGGAGTCTTTGTATTATCTTGACTTTATAACTCTTTATTCTCTTCAACAATCATTGTGGAATTTTCTAATGTTGCTAAAGAAACTGGATCAATTCTCTAAACTGATTTCTGCACAACCAATTCCAATTTGACAATTTCATCTTTCGGTCCATAGTCATATGATTTGATCTGACTATTGCTTTTATCATCCACTTTGATATATATTATTTCCATTATTCTCTGCAATCTCTTGTTATAACATATATATTCCTTACTCTAAGTAGAATAACCCAAAAATATTCCTTCATCACATCTAGGATCAAATTTCCCCAATGTATCATCTCTTCTGATATAGCATTTACTTCAAAAAAATCTGAAATACCTAACAGTAGGAGTATGACCATACAATAATTCATAAGGAGTCTTACAAGTATCACCTTGTAAGTGTACTCTGTTGAAAGTGTATACTGTAGTATTGACAACCTCTCTCCAATAGATATCAGGCAATTTGGATTCCATCATCATTGTCCTTGTAGCATCTAAGATAGTTATGTTCATCCTTTCCACTATTCCATTTTGCAGTGGAGTTCTAGGTGCAGACAATTCCCTTCTGATTCCATGCTTCTCACAAAAATTGTTGAACTCACCCAATGTAAATTTACTGCCTTGATATTATCTTAAGCATTTTATCTTCAATCATGTTTTTGTCTCAACCATAGCGTTGAAAATTTTAAATTTCTCAAGAGCTTCTAATTTTTCTTTCAAAAATGCAACCCACATCATTCTAGAGTAATCATCAATAAGCAACATAAAGTATCTATCACCTTGAAAACTTTTAGTCCTTGTCGATCCACATTGATCAGTATGAATAATATCAATAATTTTATTAGATCCATCACATTTTCTTTTGAAATAAGTTCTAACTTGCTTGCCCATTTGACATTCTCTACATATCGGATTGTGAGGTTTGATAATCTTGGGCAAATCTTTGACAGCCTAGGTTCTACTGATCTTCACTATGCAATCAAAATTCACGTGACAAATGCTCTTACACCAAAGCCAACTTTCATCAATCTGAGAAATCAAGCAGGCCTTCTCACCTGCATTCAAATGAAAAAAATTTCCTTTGGTTTGAGTACTGGATGCAATTTCCAATCCATATCTATTGATAATCTTGCATTTTCCATCCTTGAATTGAAAATGAAATCCTCTATCCACCATCTGACCTACACTAAAAAGATTATGTTTCAAACCTTCAACATAATAGACATTGTCAACATTTTTCTTACCATCTAGGGATTTGGTTCCTTTGCCTTTGAGTCTGCATGCCTCGTTGTCTCCAAAATTGACTAGTCCACCATCAAATTCTTGTAGAGTTAGGAATTTCCTCTTATCACCGGTCATGTGATTTGAGAAACCACTGTCTATAACCCATTCATCTTTCTCTTCAATTTTAGTAGCTAGAGCCTTCTCCTCGATATGAGTTGTATCATTGATAGGTTCTGAAGATTCATCCTTGATAGCAATAAAGACCCAATCTTTTCCTAAGCTTCCATTACCAGATCCACTTATAGGTTCATCATCATTAGAATCATTAGTAATACTAAAATCATCATCACCAACATAGTAACATGATTTATCCTTATTCCTTCTATATCTAGGTTGGATTTGATATTCCAGATTAGGCTTATAATTCCTCATTAATCTTTCATGATTCCTAGCAGCTCTTTCAGGACATCTAGAAGTAAAATTATCAATCTTATTGCATGAAAACCATTTAAAGGGAACTTTTCCTTCATACTTACTTCCAACCGGTCCTTTAGGGATTCTTCTAGCAATTAGGGCTTCCAACTCTTCAAGTTCTCTATCTTTGCTTTCAAATTCTTCCAACTCTCTAGCATATAACTCTTTCCAATCTATCTTTTGCTTACTAGAGGAAGATGCTTTAAATGTAGTCTATGTTTTAGTAGCATTTTTATCTGCGAGCTCTTCAATTTCAAAAGAAGTCAACCTCCCAAGTAATGTATCTATGGTAATAAGGGTATTTGACATTGTCCAAAGTTCATTTATTGTAGTCGCCTTCATCTTGTAAGCTGGAGGTAGAACTCTCAAATTTTTTGAAACTATCTCATCCTCATTAACTATTACACCAGAGCATTTGATTCCCATGACAATCCTATTCACTCTATCCATGAAAGAACTTATTTTCTCATCTTTTTCCATCTTAAAATTTTCATATCTCACTTGGAAAACTTCAAGTTTTGCAATCTTTATCGCTTGGTCCCCTTCATATAGAGTTTCAAGCTTCAACCAGATCTACTTTGCATTTTCAAGCTCTATAACACTCAACAATTTCTCATTAGATAGGACACTTAACAATGCTTCTTTTTCTCTCACATAGTTATCAACTCTCTTTTATTTATCAACAAGTGCCAAGATCCAGAATTAGGATCATGAGGTGTATAACCTTTCTCTACTATCTCCCAAACTTCAACTCCAAGACATCTCAGATGAATCTTCATTCTCTCCTTTCATAATTTTTAATTTGTACCATCAAATCTAGGACTCTCCTTCCAGTAGGGATTAAATGTAGAACTTGATGTCATTGGATCTCCTCAAGTGGTTAAGCTTATACAAAGAGGACCTTTTTGTGATACCAATCATTAACAAGTTCTGATTCCAATAGTTAGAATGAAATGGAGAAAAACTAAGAGGGGGGGTGAATCAATTTTCCAGAAGTTAAACAATTAGTGTAGATTATAAACTTTCTACCGAAGCACAATGAAAACAACACAGTGAAAGATAAATCATGTAAGCACACAACACATCACAACAATATTTTGACATGGAAAACCCGCTGAAGGGAAAAAATATGGTGGGAAAACCTACCCACAGTCAGATAATACTTCTGCAGTAGTATGTGAAATATTACAATGGGGATTGCACTTGCAATCAGGCCAACCATCTAGAGTGCACTGCTCATCACAAAAGGTAAGTCTCATTGACTTACATAAATATCAGACTACAATCTGGAGGAAATGAACTGATAAGATAACATCTCCTAGTTCTTGATACAGTTCTGATTAAGCACAAATGTCTGCCCTTCAATTCTAAGATCTCCTCAAACCTTCACTTAATAATATAACCTTATTTTCACATAAAACTCTCTCTGATAATGCAGACATAACCATACCATAAAACACCATACAAATTATATGAATATATCTCCTATATATATAGATCATCAACCTTGATAAACAAGATCGGCTAAACCCTAGACCCATAACCCATAATTACAAATATTACATCACACGATACCACCAGACCAATATCATGATTTACATTACATACCATGGACCTAATTAAAATTCCTAAACAATTATATTCACCAAAAATTCCACCAAGACTAAATGCAACATGTTTCACCAACTGATAGAAACTCTCAATGTCAATAACACAGAATAACCTACTAGAGACAAATAGGATCACCAAACCATCACGTCGACTAGTACAGAGCCACCAAATAATTAGGACATGATCAAGAACACATTCAACATATTAGGAACCATTTCTAGAAGCTGGCTCAAAACCACTTAACCATTTCATCAAATATCACCAAATGGTACTAAGAATATCAACCAGCAAACTAGAACATAAACGATAGCTTCTGGAGCATCAAATCATAAACCATCTGAATATGACAAGCATATAATCATCCTGAATAGCCATCCAAAACTAAATCCTACAATCTGATCATACCAGATCATAATCTCTGAAAACCTCAGCCAGAACCAAGTCAAACCAGAATAGGTCCAACTGGGACAGAACTATGTCCAACCAAAGCGTAGTATTGACATTAATGACAACACATGATCAATACCTGCATATTGCAAACATGGAGAAAGTTCAAAATTATCATGATAGACCACTTGTGAAGGTTGTGTTGTTGCAATGGATCGCTAGGTTCATGATTACAATAGTTAGGATGTCTGCTAGAGATGATTGTGATGTTGTGATAGAACCATGAATGGTTACAGAAGATGCTATACTACAACCTCATGGCTTGGAGGTAACGGTTCTCATGATAACATGAGAGTCTGCCACATGTCGTGTTGGGACCCATGAAGCTAGAAGGATAGAAAAAATGTGTATCTTCGCATGGAGAGGTCATTTCATCAATTTAGGCTCATGCTGGAGCAACTAGTTGCCATGTGTATAAGGAATGAAGAAAGCACAACCTCACAATTTGTTATGATGCAAGAAACTATTAGGTCGTGATGTTGCAACTAAACACCACGTGTCTAGTGAAAAGCTCTTGGAGCCTCCATGATAGTCTTATTTAACTATTGACCAAGTGGACCTATAAACATGTTAATTATGAAGGCTACATGTCATTTGTTTGATAATTTTGATGACGTTGTTCTTTACTACACAAGGGGAATTTATTTTTGTCTATTTGACTAGCTAAGGACGAGTGAATAAATGCTGACAAAGAGCTATTATATCAGAATACAAAAAATAGTAGTTGAATGGTTGATCAAATCTGATCCCATAGATTCAAAACAAATAAAAGAAAGATAGAATTAATTTAATGTTGATGGTTGCCAAACTATTGAACAAATGGAAGATAAAAAATGTTAGTGGCTCGAGGAGATTTGTAATCTTTAGTTAGTAGGTAATTAGAGATAATGTATAGGTGAAACTATTGTAGATAGTAATCTAAACGTAGAGAATAACATCTCAAGATGGAAAGGATGTAAATAATGATGGTGGAAAATAGTCTGTAGGGTAGGTGTAAAATATCAAGTCTTTTATGGCTCAAGAAATGCAATTAATTGAGGCAATAGGAGTTTCATGAGACAAAGTTAGAGACCATAAAAAAGATCTAATTTTTTGCAATACATTTGGTTGTTGAGGAGAATTACCAAAGGGAGAGTAGAGTAAAGAGACAAGAATACTATAGAGCCAAAACAAAGAACATAACAAAAAAAAGGCTAAGGAGAATATTAGAGGACAAAGAGGAAGAATTGCAAATAGAGAAAGTAGAAAAGGCAGAGGTGCAGAGTAAAACACAGAGTTGCAAAATATCATTCATAACAAGGTAGCTAAATTGGAATTAAAATATTTTTAATGTAATTCATCTGAGTGGATTCTCAAACTAGGGGTTGGTTCCCTTAAAAGTTGTAACCAAAGTATTTATATTGTGAGGTTTGATTAGAGAAATAGACTCTAGCAATATTTCTCACCGAGGTTTTTCCTTGTCATGGGTTTTCCTCTTATATCTAGTGTTATGTTAGAAGAATGGAAACTTATTTATCTTCCTTAGGTTGTGATGTTTGGATGTAAGTTAAAAATGGTTATACTACTCCCCAAAATAATCCTATTGACCCTGATGCTAAAAAGGAATATGAGTATAATGCTAGAAAGTGAAGAATGCCATTTTGAGTGCTCTAATTGATATAAAGTTTGTTAAGGTCATGTACTACAAGTCCGCAAAGGAAATGTAGGATAAGATGCATAGAATCTATGAAGGAGATGTGAAGGTGAAGGAGGGCAAACTACAAAATATTAGAGATCAGTTTGAAAGTTTGAAATTGAAATAAGAATAAAAAAATGTTGATTACCTATTAAGAGTGGATGGAGTAGTCAATGTTGTAAGAGGGTTTGACGAGGATGTAGAAAAAGATGTTATAGTAAAGAAAGTTTTGAGATTTCTAAAAACAAAGTATGACACAAAAGTCTTTGCCATTGAGGAATTTAAGGACTTCAAAACCTTCACCATGAATGAACTATTTGGTCTACTATTAGCTTATGAGATGAGGATTATAAGTATTGAAACATCCAAGAAGAAGCTACCTTCAATACTATTAAAAAAGGGAAATAAGTAACAACAAGTGTTGATGAAGATGATCCTGACACTGCTGAAGGAAACTTTATCAAAAAGTTTAAGAAAGGATCAAATAAATATAAATGCAGGTTATCCTTCAAGTGTTTTAATTGTGAAAAAAAGGATATTTTGTGCTAGGTGTCCTTATGATAAGAAGGAAGACAATGATGAGGAAAGTGTCAAGGATAAAGGTAATTTTTTTTATAAATCTAAGAGAAGGAACTTTCAAAACAATAAGTCTTTACACCATGGATAGTGATGTCTCTGATGATGAAAGTGAGTCAGCTAAGGATAATAGTAAAGATGAAAAATAAACTAATCTATTCACATGGATCAAGAGATCCTTAATGAGAAGCAAAGTGGAGATCAATAAGAAAATCTAAATGACATTGACGAAGAAGATGTTCGTGTTGAAGTTGACCTTGAAGGGGAGTTAATATATTCTCTTGAAGAAATTAATATGTGCTCTTGAAGAAACTGATATACTAAAGAAATAAGATGCCAAATACAAAAGGAAGGTCATAACGGAACAAAATAAGATGAGAAAGAAACTTGAAGTGTTTGATCAGCACATCACTACCTTAATAATTTAGTTAGAAGAAGTCAAGAGAATGAGTGATGTAATAAAATTAGAATCGGATACAAAAGAAAAGGAATGTCAAAAGTTGTATCTTAGAAATTAACTTGATAAATGCAAGGATGATCTCAAGTTGAGATTGAAATGTGAGAGTGGTACAAATACCATAATGACATGCTCAATAGGAGAAGAAGCATAAAGATAATCAAGCTCTGGGATATTAATAAGGAGAAACCTCTAAATCAAAAGAAATTGTGAGATTTTGCCAAGATCAAGGGCACAATGAAACACACACAAAAGAGAGACAATAGTTTGACAAGAAAAAATTGTATTCTCATCAATATGCAAATAATCAACTAGAATAACCAATATAATGAATATGAGTCTACATATATAGGCAAGGCCAAATGGATATGTGAGCACACAATCATGACATGTGGCTCAATGAGAAACAAGGGTACCTGTAAGGAAAAATAGGGGTTGGTAGGAGAAATAATATTAAATTCCAGAAGAGGTGGATCACCCACTGAATGTAAAATGTAATAGCAAACAAAAGGTGGAATTTCTCCTAAAAGCATCATCCCTATGTGCACACTTCCCTAAGTGTCTCATATCCAAACTACAATGAGATGCATTATCCTAAGTCAACTTAAGTAAAGTGTACTTATATCCTATAAGAATAAATAATTACACAAACACCCCCCTTAAGTGCATCTTAGAGGAATGAAGACTCAAGTCAACAATGCAAGATGGGTCCCAGCTACTCGGCAATGATAGGTACCCATGTACAATATGCAAATGCAAGTAAACCTATGCAATGCAATCTCTCACAAATAGGGAAAGGGAAAAAACTGAGTGGGAAAAAACTCCCCCCCAAAAGAGAGATAAATGTACAAAGAGACTCTCAAAGAAGAAGGACAAAACCTCAAAGAGGAAAAGGCCCCCCCCATAAGAGAGGAAGGAGAAGTTAGCTTACCCCCCCCAATGAGACATCCCAAACCCCCAAGAGATCTTGCAACTACTAGAACTTACTCTTAGTGAAGGGTTTGGTAAATATGTCTACAACCTACTCCGTTGTAGGACAATACTACAAATCAATGACTTGCTCTTGAATCAGCTCTCAAATGTAGTGCATATGAATCTCAATGTGTTTGGTCCATTGATGTTGAACCGGGTTCTTCGAGATTGGAATAGCACTTTGATTGTCACAATGCAGAACTGTCAGTCATGGAGTGGAGAACCCATACTCTGTGAGAATATGCTAAAGCCAAATAGTCTTAGTATGTGTTAACAACCCCTTGATACTTAGCCTTAGTCGAAGAGAGAGAAATAACATGCTTCTTCTTCCTCTACCGTAAAATGGGGCCCAAATCAAGGTGGATGTTGTAACCAGAAGTAGACTTACGATCATGAAGATCGCCAGCCCAATCAGAGTCTGTGTATCCAAGTAAGCGAAGTCATGTGCCTGTTGCATAGTGAATCCCATAATGATGTGTAACATGGATGTAGTGTAGGATGTGTTTGGCAGATTTTCAATGAAGCTCATGTGGTTCTTGCATGAAGCGGGAAACCATGCCAACCGCAAATAAAATGTCAGGGCATGTGTAAGTCAAGTAGATGAGACTACCCACAAGCTGATGATACAATGTGGCATCAACTAGTGGAGAAGAGAACTTCGCTTCAAGCTTGACTCCTAAAAGAAAGGGAGTCGATGTAGGCTTACAATTAGCCATATGAAAGCGTGCAAGTAGATCAAGAGCATACTTGGGCTGCAAAAGTGTAATCCCAGAAAGTGACTATGAAATCTCTATCCCAAGAAAGTAGTACAAAAGACCCAAGTCAATCATAGAAAATCTATCATGCAAAGTAGATTTGACACTTCTAATGATGGATGAGTTGCTACCTGTAATGATCGAATCATCAGCATAGAGCACAAGTATCAAGTGTGAGTCATCCTATCACAAAATGTAGACATTCGGATCAGAATGACACCTGATGAACCCTGTTGAGAGAAGGAAGGAGTCCATCTTGGTGTACCAAGCCCTAGTGGCCTGATTAAGCCCATAGATAGATTTCCTCAGTTGGGAAACCAATGAAGAATCTTGGATGATGATGGATAATGATGAGAAACTTAGGTCCTAACCGGTACTGAGAGAGGGGGTGAATCAATACAGGCAAAAACTTCTGCTTCAACACTTTGATAAATCAAAACACAGATAGGTGGTTATCATCACCACTCAGCTTAACTAAAGAAATATTGGTTAGAAAAAGATCAGGGATAACTTTAAGAAACCCCCCCTGAGCAACTATGTAAAATCCTGGCGAATCAGACAGTATTTTTGAGGGGAAATTTTCATATCGATGGCAAAAAAAAAAATTTTAATGATGAAAAAATTATTTTGTATTGGCGATTTTTTTTCTAGGGTACGAAAATGCCATAAATTTCTGGCGAATAATACCTTGTTCTATGGGGAAAATATTTATTGTGGGAGGCGAATAATTATTGTTAAAAGGAACAAATATATAATTGTATGAGTGAAAAATTTTACTCCGAAGGAAAAATTATTTAAATGTATTGGTGATTTTTATCCACTGCTTGAAAATTATTTAAACGTATTGGCAATTTTTATCCACCGCTTGAAAATTATTTGATTTGTTTTGGCGAATATTTTGTTATTTATGGTACAATATATAATTCATTGGCGATTTCATAAATTCATTGCCATTAATAGACAAGGCACATCACATCACATCAATACATCACATCACATAATACATTGAGTCTGGACTCTGCACGATGTATCGATAAGCGCGGCCTCTTTGACACGTAAAGGGTGACACATACCTAAAATCTATCAATGATTTTAAACCATTCGATGATTGTATATCAATGGCTAAAGTTTTGTTTCGGCCCAATTTTTTGAAGAGAACATAGCTCACCAAAAAGTGCCCGGAATGGAATTGGATTCAATAGACACGTATCAAATGTCACGAATCACGATCGATAATTTCGTTCATTTAATATATATCTATTCACTTATGGCAATCCACTTTGTCCCCATGAATTCCAATGTGATACTTGCCAATTTGGTACTGGTTCATAGTTGTTTCCAATTTCACACACTCATGCATTTATGGGAAAGATTTGTAGAGATATAAAAGATTTAAAATTTTTTATAGTAGTTAATACTGTTAAAGAAGTAATTATTACAATCAAGAGCTTCAACAATTTATATATGATTTCTGCTTCTTTCATCTTCAATTATCCTTTACCATTTGGTAGATAAATCGTCAGAGCTCACGGTATTTTAGGTTTATAGGCTCACTGCTCAGGTTGTTTAATTTGTTAATTTGTTTTCTCAATGGACACTCCCATCCGCTTGAGAAGTGGTTCTATAAAGGACCAGAGGGCCTTTCTAGGCTCCATTAGAGACCCAACCCTCCAATCAATCTGCAAGGAGGTTGGGTCATTCACCAATGAAGCTGTGAGGATTGTGCTGGGCAAAGAATTTCCGCGAAATGAAAATAGGTGCCGTGTTAACACGGACCTTACATCTCGCTTCTTAGCGTCTCTTCTGGACTTGGGAGGAGACAAGGTGGATATGCTGATGCTGTTGAGGAAGGTTTTTAAGGAGGATTTCCTTGTAGATGACATTACTCTTGTCGTTCTTGCAGAAGTAGGGGTGGGGATCCCTTGGGCGAGTGATTTATCCAAGCTTCTCCTCCCTAACCAAACACTACTAGTGAGCAGTTGACACGTCACAGAAAATGGGTGCGGATTGGTAGGGACTTCCTCCGGAAATGGTTCCTCCAGGATGACTTTCCAAACTACATGTGGCTTGAAGAATTCTCTCAACGTATGCTATCGGAAGAATTCTACATGGAAGGAGGCCAAGATTCTTAGTGCAAAATTGTAAACAATTCCACTAGCTGTAGTTTTTTTTTCCTATGTCCTTGAACCCTAATAGGCTGAGTGCCAGTGGCTCACTCATTTTAGCTTTTAAGTTTTGGGGGGACTCAAGTCTCTGACGAAAAAATTGTAAATTTCAAAAGCATAAATATTAATGATAATTTTTCAAATTCTAGTTTGTTTCACTTTGCCTCTTACAGTCTTATGGATATAAAAATGCTTTCTATAATTCTATTTCATTTTTATTAATTAATTTCTTTCAAATGCTTTTTGTATATGAGCTACGTTATTTCAATTATTTGTTAAACAATGGAAATAAATTTAATATCGTGATCTTTTTATGTAATGCTATAAAAAAAAAATTCAATTTGTTCCATTAATTATTTGTACATTGATTATGGTTGATTATAATTTTATAAATATATACTATATAGTCATTCAAAATACAAAATTTCAAAAGTTGCAAGATACAAAAGTTTATCGGTAAAGGTTTTTTCATTCAACAAATTGAAAAGTTTCAAGATACAAAATTTGCCCACAACTTATAGCAAGAAGACAAAAAAACTAGTTCATTGCCAATAGGCCACTCACTCAGTCTCAATATCCCCCTGGGTCACCTCCTCCCAGTCCCTTCCCTCCTTGGAGGTCAATGCTTTAGCTTTCCCTTTTTCTGCTTCAGCTTTCATTTTTGGAATGCAGTTTAGGAACCCGTAGTCAGCATCACCCTCCAAGCTTGCTAGTAGCTGTATGGCCCTTCCTTCTTTAGCCCTATCTCTCAAAGCCCTACCAACCTCCATCCTTGCCACCACATGCAAAGCATTCAAGACTTCATCCACCCTCTTTAATTTAACAAAGAGTTTCATCGCTTCCCACCCCACTCAGGCTCATTCACAGCACTGGTATTTGATTTCATCCTCTGGGCTACGAATAAAAGGAAGCAATTCCTCTTGGTCATCCCCTTCCTTAATTCGAATGCCAACTCCCGGTAGCACCCACTCCAAGATTGAATCCAAGTTAATCAAAAACTCCCCATCAATCAATTTGACCAATGTGAGTTTTACCTTTTCCACTTCTGGTTCGAATTCACAGGCCACGCCATAATCAAAGAGTAAACCTCCATGTTAGTTCGATACTGGTGACTGATATGTGCCACCTCCTTCACAAGCATCAGTCGAGCTGCTGCCCACAACTTCTCCTCCTTAAACCTGAACAGTCCTTGCATTCGTTTATCAGAGACTTTTCCCAAAAAGGGCACCAACTTCTTGTCTGTTCGAAGTGTGAAATTGCCCTCCATTGTTACCTGCAATTTCAAAATCACTTCTTGCAAAAAATGTCTTACAGAAGGTATGATTCTATGAACTACAAATTTGTTTTGCAGCTACTTCAAAGCAAAAAGTGGTTCACAGATCAAAAGGTAAAAAAATCTGCCTCCGTCTTATAGGCCGAGTAATGAATGTGCACGATAAGACATTAATACCATGAGATCAAGAAAAAGATTTCCTGCCATCCTCCCCTTCCTCCTTTCGCACAACATGTTGTAGACAACTCCTTGTGCAACAATTAATCGCCACCTTGGTATTTGTACTTTCCAAATTTTCTTGCCTTAACAGGTTGAGGACTGCAGTTGCATAGTTTTTTAAATTAATACACTAAATTTATGTTGAACTTTTATATATATTTTTAAACTATTTTTGAAAATTATATATCGTAAACATATTTTCAAAGAATTTTGTTAAACTTTAAATTAATATTTTAGATTTAATATTGAATGTTTTCTTTTTAATATTAAACTTTTACCTTTCAAATTGCATATCAAAATTTATATTTTTCTTTAGTTATTTGTTTTATTCTAGAAACTAAGTTTCATATTTTATAATATTTTTGAATTTCAAATTTTTACAAATAATATTAACATTATATTTAATAGTTATCTCAAACTATTGCACATCTTTAATTACAATTAATATTAACATCATTTTCGGGCAGAATTTTAAAATGATTAAATAGACTTTAAAAACAGGCTCGAAAAGTAACACGAGTATGGTGACATGCCAGAAAAATGGTAGAAGTCGTGGGACCCACTTCATCTTAAATAGGTACCATCGACCGTTGGATCAACAAAGATCAACGACTAGGGTGGATTTTGGCCCGAATGTGGGAAGTGAACACCTTTCTGAGAACTTTGCTCGGAATTGGACATTTTAAATTTAATTAAATATAATTAAGTCTGTAAAGATTTTTTTCGGGCGGAGGCTTAAAATGATTAAATAAACTAAAAATCAAACCCGATAAGTGACACGAGTATGGTGACGTGCCAGAAAAATGGCAAAAGTCATGGGATCCACTTCATCTTAAATAGGTACCATCGACCATTGGATGAACAAAGATCAACGACTAGGGTAGATTTCGGCCCGAATGTAGGAAGTGAATACCTTTCTAAGAACTTCACCCAGAATTGAACCTTTTAAATTTAATTAAATATAATTAAGTCTATAAAGCTTTTTTTTTTGGGAGGAGGCTTAAAATGATTAATAGACTAAAAATCAAACCCGATAAGAGACACGAGTATGGTGACGTGCCAGAAAAATGACAAAAGTTGTGGGACCCACTACATCTTAAAACAGGTACCATCGACAGTCGGATGAACAAAGATCAATGACTTAGGGTGGATTTCGGGGTGAACGTGGGAAGTGAACAGATTTCTAAGAACTTTGCCCAAAAAAGTGACACGAGTATGGTGACATGCCTAAAAACTAGCAAAAGTGATGGGACCCATGACAACTGACAACAGGTACCATCGTCCATTGGATGAGCAAAGATAAATGGCTTAGGGTGGAATTCGGCCCGAATGTGGGAAGTGAACACATTTGGGAGAACTTCGCCTGAAATTGAAACATTTTAAATTTAATTAAATATAAGTCTGTAAAGCACTTTTTCAGACGGAAGTTTAAAATTATTAAACAGACTTAAAAAATAGACCCATAAAGTCACAACAGGTACCTTGGTCCCTCGTCTGTTGGATGATCAAAGATCAACGGCTTAGGGTGGATTTCGGCCCAAATGTGGGAAGTGAACACATTTGGGAGAACTTCGCCTAGAATTGAATGTATTACATTTAATATCCTCAGAATTCATACTGAAGTGTTGAATGTTTTGTCCTTCGGCATCGAATAGTTATTAATAATAATTAATAAAATTACAAGATGATTCTTAATGTCCTCGGAATTTATACTGAAGTAATGAATTTTTTGTCCTTTGGCATCGAATAGTTATTAATAGTAATTAATAAAATTACAACATGATTCTTGATATTTTGCCCTTTAGGTTTTACTTTTCTACTTTCTAGAGTTTTCAAAATAAGAGACTCGTAAAACATAATCATCTTTCATTTCTTGGGTAAACCTGTAAATCGAGGGAGATTCAGAAACAACTACTAGATTGAGTAATGCAAGTTGCAACAGAGACTGTCTACGCCAATCTAGTGAAATAGAAATTCCAATTTCCGAGTAAAATCTAGAACACATACATCCCGCCTTTTTTGCTTTTTGTAATATCATGGTCCAATTTGAGGGTTAGCATTTTCAAGTTTTTATCTAGCATTATTTTGAATTATTGACAATAATAGTGATGGGGAAAATGGGAAGCAGTAGTTCAACAAGAAGCCAAGTGAAAAAAAAAATGTACCTAACCGAACTGGTTAAAACACCAAGTTTCACTGAAGAATACCATGATATTTATGACCCTACTATCCATGGTGAAAAGCGTATCATAGATATTAGATATACATTGTCTAGTAAGGCGGGAGATGCAAACAGGGTAAAATTTACTATTTTCAACCCAATGCTATAACAAAAAACAAATAAAATCGCATCGTAGGATGTTGGATTGGGAAGCATGGTGTTTCTTGAAGTATTCCCTTGCCCTGATTTTGTCATGGTCTGTGTCAAAAATTATGATGAAGATAAAAAAGAAATTGTCAATAAAAATACAAAATAGGAAATTCTATCCATAAACGAGGGAGAATTTTCTCGTTTGTTGAACCTAGGATTTGAAGCCCAAAACTCAAACGTCCAAATTGACCTTGAAAAGCTAGCATGGAATTATGAGAGTCTCAATCCAAGTCACAAAGATTCATTTATCAAAGCTCTAATAAAGAGTGGTACTGGTATTGTGTTGGATCAGAATCATAAGCCTCATTATGATTCTAACATTTTTGTTCCATGGGTTGGGGATACTATTTCCTTGCTGTCGTTTTGCACGGGATTGGAAAATGATAGGGAAGTGGGTGCAAGCCTTCTTGAAATGATTTATAATATCCATTGTGCAGGTTAGCTAGTAAGATATAATTTTGTTGAGAACGTTGTTCAATCCATGCAAAAACAATTACTAATGATCAAAAAAGGTTCCTATAAGACATTTAGGTTCTCATTCTACTTGTGCTATCTCTTTCTATCCAAGTATCGTGCAATATTCGAGACCAATAAGCTTCAAATTGTGAGCTATAAGATTGATGAGAAGACTGCGAAGAGAACAGAGTGTCCAATATATGATTGGATGCCAAAGATAAGGATGCATGATAACAGGAAGAACTACAACCATTTTGTAGACTTATTTTTGGCACCAATGTATAATGAAATTACAAGCACTCCAATGCCTAGGTTGCCTGTGTCTTGTAGAGATTGCATTCTACTTGGAAGTCAAATAGAATTGGCTGACTAGTTCTTCATGGAAGAATTCACTGTGTTAAGGTTTTACGGATCGACAGTAAAACCATACAGACTTCCAATACATGTGATAGACAGGGTATTTGCATTAGAGTATGTATGGCAATTGGAGAGCACAAATAGGCACTTCCATGGTTAGCAAAAGAAGAGCATATTTCCTTCCTTGACTTTCTCATGTGGAGGGTTCACATTTGAGAGAAAAGCATTCAATGTGGCACATGATTTTTTGAGAGTTTTTAACTTTGGTGATGAGGGTCTCTGGCAGTATGATCCAATTGGTGTAGTTCAAGCAAGGCTTAAGAAAAATGGGAACTCTTCAGCGTTATGTCAACATGAAAGTAAACCATTGCTAGAAAATCTTAGAAACAAGGACCCTTGGGATAAGGTTAAAAAAGAGATGGAGAAAATTGCAACTGACAAAAACATTTCAACAAAAGAAATTTCATCACAAATTATGGCATTGCAAATGCACACAAAGAGGAAAATAGAGGAGGGCCAGGGCATCCAAAATAGGAGGTCCTACAATTTCTACCTAAAATCTGCTAATCCATCTAACAAATCTATTCCCAAATCAATTCTGCACGAATGTAAAGAGAATTATTTCACTCAATCCAAAATAAATGATTTTTGGAATATGAGGAGGAATCTCGGTGAACCAAAGACAAGTGCAAAATTTGAGAACATCGATGAGGATGTAGAGTTTAGCAAATTGTGGGATATGGAGTATGGCGGGACTGAAGGTGATGATGATGAGCATGAGGTTGTCATTGAGCCCCCTCCAACAACTACTACAGTCCCAAAAATATTAGGTGGAGTCAGTGAGTCCATGAAATAAAAATATAGCAAAGGGGCAAACCTTGTGGAAAAAATGGGTTTTGAAGGTGGTGGTCGAGGTCCCAGAGGAGATGGCATTGGGTATCCACTTCAGGTACAACTTCCATCACAGTCAAAATTAAAAAGTCATCTTAAACCTGTCATTGGACTTGATTCTTCAGATTCATCATGGATAGGTACTACTCATTACCCTCAGGTCCACCTATATTTGTTTTAGGTTCAAATCCACAACCACCAGGTCCACCACCACATCATGGTATTCCCATTGGTGGTGAATCAAGTGCCACTGCCACTGGTGGGGAATCTGGGGATAGTATTCCTATTATTGTTCAGTCAAGTGTCGTTGTGTTTGATAGGGTTGGCATGGGTACTACTACTAATACTAGTTGTCTTGGTGTTGGACAAGGGCAACATCAAAATATCTCTCACAAAAGGCCACTAGAGGTAGATACTCAATCTCATACTATTGAGAATCCTATATCAAGTGCCACTAACACTAGGAATCAATCATTTGCAGCTTCAGATCAGACACCTCAAAAGACTATGAAAACTACACATGAAAGTGTCAGTGGGAGTGGGACAGCATCAGGAACTATTGTTGGTAATCCTAGTCAAGCATTAGTTAAAACCACAGGAATAAGTGGAACTTGAGCCTATGGTATTCTCGTGTCACCTTTCAAACATTCAATTGCTTTAGCAAGCCCAGATTTTCAATTTCATGATTACTATAAAAAATATGAACACACAACAAAAGCAAATAAAGAAAAAAAGAAAGCATTTCATAGGAATTTCATGTCTGAAGTTGTAAACAAACAACTTGCAAGGAACAGGGTATTTCCAACATATGACCCATAGAAAGATATGATGGAGTTCATGGTTGTTATGCCCCCAAGCCCATCTAAAGATAAAAATCCACCACATAGTCAGATAGATCCATCTCAATTTCAAGTTAGCACCCTCCAAATGGATTTTTCTAAAGTACATAATGTGGACAAAATTAGTGTGTCAAAAAGGACTAACGAAGTGGTCTACACTTCACTGCTAAAGGTGGAGAGAGAAAAAATAAACTGGAGAAACAAATAGAAAAGTTATAGGTAGACCTAGAAAACAAAAAATCAAGGAGGAAAGCAGCAGATGGCAAGTGCAATGATTTACATAAAAGGATAAAAAATTCGAGCTCTGCAGGAGAAGATGGATGCAGAATTGAAGGACTTGACAGAAAAACTGGCTAAAAGCAGTAAAAAAATTGTTGAGGAAAAAGCCAGTTTTCAAAAATTATACAAAAGTTATGAGTCTGCTACCACCGAAATGAGAAAATTACAGGACCTATTGGATCATGGGAAGGAAAAATAAAAAAAATTGCAAGAGGAAGTAGAGGAAGAAAGAAAAAAATGTGCACAAATGAAAGAAGACCTGCACAATGCAAATGATAAAATAAAAACTTTGGAGGATAGATTGAAACATAACATGAAAAATACAATGAAGTATATACAAGAAAACATTTGGTGGCAAATAATGCAAAGGAGTGAGAAGTTGTGTGAATGGTTTCAATTCACTGAAAGTATGAGACAATTTTTAATAAAAATCAAAGGGCGCTATGAGAAGAGCACACATGTTTATTCAAAAGAGGAAATGGCAAAAAAAATTCTGAAAGTAGTCTACAATTCCAGTGATAGCTACTTGGCATCCAAGGGAATTAAGAGCCACATTGATGCCATAGTTAAGACATCATCTATCATTCAAAAATGCCAGAAGCTAAGGGAAACATCATAAGTTATGGAAAGTTGTGGAAAAAAGATAGTGAAGCTGCAAGAAAAGAAAAATAATTTGATTAAACTTGGTTTGCCTAAGCCTGTTGACACATCAAATAAATTCATTGGAGAAGAAGCTTACAAAAAAATCATGGAGATAAAAATGAAGTCTGATTTAGACTTGCTTCCAAAGGACACAACTCCCAAAATCTTTCTGGAATTCATCCAACCATTTACAACTCTAAATTCGGTATTGGATGAAATAGTGATGTCAAGTAAATCTTGTAAATATGGAATGTTGATGAAGTTGGAGTTGACTTTCCATAGTTTACAGAATATTGACCTTCCATCAGACGAAGAGTGGAGCACCCTACAAAAACTAGCACAGAATTCTTAAGAATCATAGTATGTATTGCACAATTTTCTTCTTTTATTCTTAATTTCAAGGTTTTATGTTTTCTCTATTTCCTATTTTGCTATTCTAGCCTATGAATTAATGATGCTATTTTGCTAATCCAGCCTATGAATCTATTTTATGAAAAGGAAAAAGAAAACACTCGCTATTGCTATTTTGCTAATCCAACCTATGAATCTATGATGCACAGTGCAAAACTTCAGCCGGTAAAGTTGTATTCTCAAATTCCCCCTTGCTTTAACATTTATTCATTTCTCTATTTCTGATTAGTATGTTTTAGGCACTACTATTATCTATGTTTGATTTGTCATGGCATGAATTAATATTTAATTTTGAACTCTATTTTTTGAACAGGAGACATCAAACTCGTACCAAATGTTAAATTGCTAATATGGCCTGTGATGGCCATATAAATATGTGTTGAGTTTGTGATTTTGATGTCCAGTGTTCACATGTTGCAAACTTGCAATTCGACCTGAAGCTGTTGTTTCTCCCTTGTTTCTATAAAAGGGAATTCAGGGTCATTTGCAATTTTGCAAAGGGTTCTGAAACTTTGTATTCACTTTTGCATGGACATTGGAGAATCACACAAGAGTTGTTGTTGCTCACTTGTTTCTATAAAAGGGAATTCAGGGTCTTTTGCAAAGGGTTCTGAAACTTTGTATTCACTTTTGCAATTGGCATGGAGAATCACACAGATTGATGTATTACTATTGAATGGGTTGTATCATATGGCTATATTTTGTAAGAATTAATGAAAATTTAAGTTCTCTACATGTGTATTACTATTGAATGAATTGTATCATATGGTTCTAAAATGTATCACATAGATTTGAGACTCAAACATGTATAAATAAACAATAAACATCTCTATAATTGTATCAATAAACACATTATGGTTTTTTTTTATTATGCTATTTTAAATCTGGAAATAGAAAGTTGAAAAGTACAATTACAAATCAATATTAAATTCTAATTGCAAAAAGTAATATGCTTTTGTAATATGAATGATGAGATACAGTAATAAGATTAATAAATACCAATCTCTTATAGTTACCATTCATCCTCATCAAATTCAGTGCTTTCTTGATTTTGATTCTCGTCTATGGTTTCTTCACTGCGAGTCTGAGTCTGCATATCTTCACTGCACTGCATCTCAACGCTACCATTAGGTCCAGTAGTCCCACTGGCACTTTGGTTTGAAGTGTTGCCCAAACCTCTTCTTTCACATTTGGACCTCCAGATTTGCAATGCCCTATCGTAAGGAAAAGTGTGGACATCATATCTAGATGTATAGAGCCTCAAGCAATTTTCCAAATTTTTGTCTAGTTTGTTTCTTAGCTTTGATTTTAGGAACCCCAAAGCACTAAAAACTCTCTCATCTTCCACCGAACCCAATATCATGGTAAGACATAAATCAACAAGCTTCACATATTATGTCATTGAATCACACAAGGATGGGTTCTTAGCTATATATTTCCAAAGCCTTATTACTGATCCCTCTTCGCGAGGGTTCTCCATTATGGCATATTGTTGTTTCATAGTGTATGCAAAACAAGATGATTGCTCTCAAAGATGAGTTTCATCTAATATTCCATTTTATAGTTACTCCATTAAATTCTCTGGATATGCAAAATTGTTTTATCAAAGTCAATAGCTTACTTCAAAAATCGGATGCACTATTGAGCCTCCAATAATGAGGAAACACAATAGACATGGCTTTGAGTAGGTTGTCAGGAGGGAATTTGCTTCTAATTGTGAGGAAAGATCATATGCAATTTTCTTCACAGAAGTAGTTACAATCTCAACAATCTTGTCAAAATCTTCCTTTGTAACTTTTGCTAGTTTCTTCCTGGGGTGCTTTCCTGGTTCCTCGGGGTTGATCATGGCATAGAAGTGCATTGGTATCTCAACTCCCCATACATTGGCACATAACTCCCCATCTACACCGCTTTGTAAAAAGTTATCAGGATTGCTCAAATCTGTGAGTGTCTGCCACTTAACAAATTTTTCATCAGATAGTGTTGGTTGATTTCGATAGAGATTGTCGAGAGTCATGCATGTCATCTTATGCAGTGTAGCATATTCTACAATATACGGAGCTCTTTTTTGGGTAGCCTTCATAATATTCCTCATTTCGTCTAGCATGGGCAGAAGAGCTGCTAAAGTTAAGAGTGTCTCTAAATTACATAACTTGCCAAGAAGTTCAGGAAATTTTAGTTGATCTGATTCGACGCGAGTTATGTGAAATAGTCCAATCAAGGATGGATATTTCTAGAAAACACTCGATGCACTGGACCATCCAAAGAGATCCATCTGGTATCATTATCCTTGAGAATCTTGATCCAATCAGTTAATCCATCAGCAAAGTGTTGAAATTCCATAAATCATTTGGGACTTCGACAGAAGTGTGAGTAGAGCTCTTTGATTAAAATTTCAATTTTTTTAACCGAAGCAAACTTGCTCACAATTCCAAAAGCTAGATTCATTCTGTGAGCCATGCAGTGAATTGTTGTAATGTATGGTGCAAATAAAGTTTCAATCTTTGTACAAAGACCATTCTTGTGACCTTGCATTACCGAAGCTCCATCTGCTCCAATACAAACCAATTTTTTGGCTACTGTCATGTCATCCATACCTCCATATTCAATTAAACTTCTCTTTACTAGTTGAAATAAATTTTCTGCTATCGCACTCTCCTTCATTTTAGCAACAGATAGTAGATGAGGCTGGTGGGTATGATTCTCTACAGTATAAACATGCATGCATACCCATGAAGTATTGTCTACTGCCGTAACTTCATCTAAAGAAAATGCAATGAAGTTTGAATCTCTTATTTTTTCCTGTACATCTTCTTTTTCAACCTCAGCAAGACAACTTGCCCATTCCCATCCACTATTTACTGACCAGTGTCTATTAGGATAGTTAGGAACTTTCAAAAAGTGTAATAAACCACTAATTGATGGGAAATCTATCATAGCACACCCTCTACTCAAAATATAAAAACCAATGCTTAACTAAACAACTTTTCCCAGTTGTTATATTTGCATTGATTTTCCAAAAACAGCTTCAATAGAACCTTTAACTTCAGCAGGCTTCATCTGTAATTTCTCATGAAACTAATACTCTTTGGCATTCCTCACATTCTTACATTCATCCTTTGTTTTCCATCTTATCACTAATTTTTCAACCTCGTCTATCATTTGTTTTTCATAAACTTTACCCATATGCTTTTCTATGGTGTCAAACTTTAGCTGCAACCTAATTTCCTTGTTATGTTTCCAAGTGCAAATCTTACACCTGCATTCTATTGGAGGCTCACCTTCAATTGGATTCTCAACTGGTTCAATGAATGGATACTTTGATGCCCAATTAATTTGAAAATTCCTCACTCACATATCCCACTCCTGATCCTTTTTTGATATGGCTTTTCTTTTCCCCTTCCATGCATTATCATCAATGGCATTATCACCCAAGTTGATTATATCATTCTGGCTAACTTGGGTATCTGCCAGATAATCTTCTTCAATATCATCCTGATCTAAGATATCAGGTTCGTCGTCGTCTTCAACATGCGGTGTAGGTGGTGAATTTTGTACTTGTACTTGTGATGATGTACCTTCCTGATTTTCACCAGTACCACAATCTTTTCCAATGCCAAAGTACGAAGACAACGTTCTGCTTTTTGTTGGCCTCTCATGGCCTTCCCCACATTCAGGTTTCCTACCCCTCTTCCTGTTCGACATTTTCAACGAAATAAAGGCTACCAAAAAAATATCAATTTGCTGAAGAAGCAATAATAGACTATAATGTATAATATACCACTTCAAAAATATGATTGCTCACCTTTAGGCTTTAGGTCACTAGCAGTCGCCAATACAGTCAACAACAATGACTTTCCTTGGTCTGAAACTTTGCTATTGATCAGAATTAAGAGCCTAGAACCCACCAGATTGTGTTGAGATAGATCTGATCTTTACATGTATTTATACCAATGCTTATATGGTGAATTCTGCGGGAATTTTATATGGTATACAATAGTTGGTGAATCTTGCGTAACTATAACACGACTTATGTAATTTTTGAGGTGATTATAGGTCATCCAAATACGACTTATGTAATTTTTGAGGCGATTATAGGTCATCCAAATAATAGGCGAATAGAATATAGTTGGTGAAAGTTGGGGTGAATGGAGACACATGTCGGCAAGATGTCGGATGAATTAGGTTCCCCTGGTGAACAAATCTTCACATGCCTATAGGCGAATTAAGGTCATCTATTAAGGCAACCTCAGAGAGTGTAGGCAAAACAATTAAATTTACTGTGTGTCCACCATATATTGTATTGGCGAAATCATCGCATAGAAACATTTAATTGCATAAAACAAATGGTGATGGGGTCGTGACTTTGATGGAAATTGATAATGTTCTGGGGACATGGCGACCCCCAGATGGTACAAAATATTCGCCATTTCTGACATGGCTGACGTGAAAAATTCGCCATTAGCGAATATTCGCCACTAAAGTAAACTCTGACAAAGATACTCTAAATAGATATGCCGGTTAACAGAAATGCTTCAGATAGAAATTGATTTCTCTCAAATCATAAAGATTACTTCATAGATATAATCATGCATGAGTTGTATCAATGATATCATATCCAAGTTAACATTGCATGCATATTATACTTAATAAGAATCACAACAATCATCACATGAAAAACTCAAAGCCCATAACACACAAATTTTTCACGTGGAAACCCAACTGGGAAAAACCATTGTGGGGATGAATACCCACAAGCTTATTTTGAACTCTTTTGAAGTCCACTCTGTTAGGAGCCTATTCCAGTTAAAGAATTTACAATAAGGTTCTGTTAGGAACCGATACTATTAGGGATCACCCAATTAAGGGATGGCTATACAATCCGGTTAAGGATTGAAACCTTGTTAAGAGTTACCTTGCTAGAGGATTTAAATAACTCAATGAACTTGAGCCACCTGGTTAAAGGAATTAAAACAAAGCCTGCTAAACCTTACCTGATCAAGGGATTTTCCATCTGTTGAAGTGGTTAGAAGACAATAGGTAAAACATCGATGTGAAGATAGCACACCTTGTTAGGGAAGATCCTTTTCAGTTCTTCTCTTCTGCAATCACACTCTCCATATTTCTCCCTTAGGTTTGGCAAGTATCCAATCTCGAATTATGTAAACACACATACAACTTTTGCCAATGCCTACATAATCACAACTCATCGGCCTTATAGACAACGAGTTGGTCGATAGCATAGACCCTAAACCTACATTTTATAGAAAGGGTTCGATCCTGACCATCTGCTTACAAGTGGTCTAATCTTGACCATCCAAACCCATTGCATAGAAAGAAACGATCTTAATCAGATTGCAAATTATTCTGCATCGTTTAGGATTTTTTGCATTTGCAAATTAATAACCCATCATGTGCTCTTCACCTACCGGATCAGAGAAACACACACTCCCAAGGTGGGCAATTAATGCATTCAGTCTTTCACACAACTGATTTGGTATTTTATTCCTTACCTATCAGGTCACGAAACAACATCGGTTGCTCTGCATAAGCCAAACTTGTAACCCTAGGACTGAACTAAGACTATCAACCAGTAGTCACACTTATTGAACCCCCATACCGGTCCACTTCATTTTGGTTGTCCATAACTGTTGTCGATCTCCATACATACTAGTTCATACTAGTTCCTTTGCTTGGACATTAATGACAACATCTTTTGATCTTCATCCTTCTAGAGCACTTATTGACATTAATGACAACATACATTAACACCACTTCATCATATGCCAACAATCTCCCCCTTTGGCATTGATGGAAATACCTAGTGTATCATTGCTCGGTAATATATATCGGTTCAATTTCAAATGATCACCATCACCACCATCTAGAATGGTCAGTGTGTACTCTGCCATAGTTCTTCTCCCCCATATATCTTCATCATCAGATATATTCACCCCCTTTGATAACAATGCCAAAGTGGAGGCACAAGCTTGCAAGCCCCACTATGTTGATCCCCCTGTGGAGTAGCATCCTTCAACATATCAATCCTGTAAGATCTGACATGGTAGTACCTGACTGATGTGGAGCCCACATCTTTAATGTATTTTATGAAGGGGCAGAACCCCTAATTCACCTCTCAAATATGTAAATGTAGTCTTTGGTAAGGGCTTAGTGAATATATCTACTAGCTGCTCCTTACTGGAAACATGTTCTAGTACAACCTCTTTATTTTGAACCTTTTCTCTTAAGAAATGATACTTGAGCTCAATGTGTTTTGTCCTAGCATGTAATACCGAATTTTTGAAAATATTGATTGCACTAGTATTATCATAGAAAATACTCACTGGTTCAGATATAAGCACTTTGAAGCCATTCAGTACATGCTTCATCCAGATTGCCTGAGTGCAATTCATAAATGCTACCACATACTCTGCTTCAGTTGTAGACTGGGAAATATAACTCTGCTTCTTGCTCGTCCACATTACCTACCCAATCTGCATCAATAAATACTTTGAGATCAAAGTCACCACTCTATGGATCAGTAAATACTTTTAGATATCTAAGAACCCTCTTGACTACTAACAAGTGGGACTCTATTGGAATTTTTTGAAAATGGGCCACAATGCCCACTGCATGAGCAATATCCGATTTGTAGTGCACCACATAATGTAGGTTACCAATCATTGATCGGTACTCCTTCTCATCTACTAATGTTGTATCATCCTCCTTTGTTAGTTTGCAACTGATCACCATCGGTGTTCCAACTGGTTTCCTCTCCTCCATGCCAAAGGTCTTTAATACCTCTTAGATATACTTGGACTGGGTAATGAAGATACCCTCTTTCATCTGCTGAATTTGTAGACCAATTAAAATATTTATATCTCCAATCAGAGACATCTCAAACTCCTTTTTCATCTCATCTGCAAATGCATGACATATCATCATTTCCATTGAAGATTATATCATCTACAAATACTTCACATATAAGAATCTGATCACCTTCATATTTCAGGTAGATGTTGTTGTCCTCACTTGTTCTCTGAAATCCTATCTTCACAAGATGAGAGTGTAACCATTCATATCATGCTCTTGGTGCATGTTTTAGTCAATACAGGGCTTTGTGTAATCTGTGCACCATTTCACTGTCTCTAGACAAAGCAAACCCATTTGGTTGCTCAAAATACACTTCTTCCTCCAATATTCCATTCAAGAAGGCAAACTTGACATCCATCTACTATCTAGTATACCTTAAATCCCTTAAATTCTGCAAATGCAAGTAGCATTCAGACACCTTCCAATCCAGCCACTGGGGTAAAGGTCTCTCCATAGCCTTCTCCTTCTTCCTTAGCATATCCATTGCATACTAGTCTTGTGTTGTTCCTTATCACTGTGCCTTCTTCATTTGGCTTCTTCTTGAAGACCCATTTGGTACCTTTGACATTGTTGTGTCCAATCTGAGTACCAAGGACCATGTTATATTCTTCTATATCTGGTCCAACTCCTCAACCATTTCCTTTATCTAGTCTTCATTGGTAAGTGCCTTTCTAGAGGTCTTAGGCCCAAATTCTAAAATCATGCAAGAGTTTTCTTTCACCTTTCTCCTTGTAAGTATTCCTACATCTTTGTCTCCTATGATCTGCTTTGGATCATGATGTAGTCTTACATACCTAGGGATGACTGTAGCAAGTTTTGCTTGCTTTTCCTCTTCATTTTCAGCTGCATCTTCTTCTTCACCAACTAAAGCTTCCGTCGGTATAGAAATATTGAGATTTTTAGTTTTTTCTTTCTTAATCGGTTCCCAAAAGGTTAAACCTAGATCATCTTCTATTTTCTCATTGTCGATTTTCTCAAGCTTCTCAGAAAATTCATCAACCTTGACATTGATGCTCTCAATAATTTTTCGATTCCTGCTGTTGTAGCACTTGAGAGCTTTGTTTTTTGTGGAATATCCTAAAAATATTCCTTCATCACACTTAGCATAAAACTTTCTCAGATTCTCACCTGTCTCGATATAGCATTTACTCCCAAACACTTTGAAATAACTCATAGTGGGATTCTTCACAATCCAGTACTCATAGGGGGTTTTGTTTTTACCTTTCTTGATGAGTACCCGGTTCATGGTATAGACTGCATTGCTCACTGCTTCTCTCCAAAATGTTTGAGCAACATTTCCTTAGACGAACATAATTCTTGTAGCTTCAACTATAGTCCTACCATTTCTTTCTGCTATGTCATTTTGTTGTGGTATCCTAGAGGCAGAAAATTGCCTCTTAATACCATTCTCCTCACAGTACTTGTTGAATTCATCATAAGTGAATTCACCTCCTTGATCGGTTTTTAGGAATTTTATCCTTTGACTTCTTTCCTTTTCCACCAATTCTCTAAAGGCTTTGAACTTTCCAAATGCCTCCGATTTATTTTTCAATAATGTGACCCACATCATTCTTGAGCAGTCATCGGTAAGAATCATGAAGTATCGGTCTCCCTGAATGCTTCTAGTTTTCATTGGACCACACAGATGGGTGTGCACTAGATCAAGTAAGTTCTCTACTAAAAAATACTTACCTTTGAATGTTGAGGAAGACAACTTCCCAAGTTGACATTCTTTGCATAAAGCATTCTCCGGTTTGTTTAGCAAAGGTAATCCTCTTACTGCCTTGATTTTACTAGCCTTTACAATATTATCAAAATTGATATGACAAAGTCTCCTATGCCATATCCAACTGTCATCAAACTTTTCCATCAGGAACTAACTAATCTGGGCATTCAGCTGAAACAAGTTTCCTCTGGTCTTCTTACCAGTGGTAATAAGATCCCCATTCAATGCAATTATTTTGTAGACTCCACCTTTGAACTCCAGAATGAGGCCTTTGTCGTGTAGCTGAGCAACACTCAAAAGGTTGTGCTTAAGGCCTTCCACCCAATCGACATCATCCGCACTTATTTTTCCATTCAGTGAGGTGGATCATTTTCCTTTCACCATGCAAGGTGCATCATTACCAAACCAGACAACACCACCATCATATGCTTCAAGGGACAAAAAATTTCTCTAGTCACTGGTCATATGATGAGAACATCTGCTATCAATGATCCACTTGTTAGAGTTGTCAATATGTGAGACAAGGGCTTTCTGATCAGACAACTCCTCCTTAACAACCACAAATACTATGTCCTCATTCTCTTCATCCTCAGACTCATCATCGATAGCACCTTCATCCACCGTAACAAGGCAATTTCTTCTCCCTTCTCCTTTATACTTCCTAAACCTCTCCGACTTATCCTTGTCATCATTGTTAGGATAGTTAACAACTATATGTCATATCTTATTGCAAGAAAAACACTTCAAAGGAAGCTTACCTCTGTATTTTCTGGTGCCTTTTGGAAGTCTCTTGGAGAGAAGAGCTTCAAACTCCATCAGAATCTCCTCATCATCCATATCTTTGTTTGGCTTGGTTTCATAACTTGTACTGGCCTCTTTTCTTTTTCTAGTTAGTGTAGTGGAGGCAAATGCTCTAAAGACTGACTCGATCTTTTGAACACTTCCATCATAGCTATTCAATTCATATGTAGTTAATTTTGCAATAATAGAGTCTAAAGATACCTTGGTTTTGTCAATAGACCTTAGCTCCTGAATAGTGGCAACCCTAATTGCATAGATAGGTAAGAGTGTTCTTAGGATTTTACTAACAATAGTAGCATCATCAACTATTCCACCAATGCTCTTGATTTCTCCAACCACTATCTTGATTCTAATTCCATACTGCTGAATGGTCTCTCAATCAACCATTCTCATATCTTCAAACTTTCCTCTAGGGATTTCTTCCTTAGCCTGCTTGACATGTTCATCATCACCATAAATAGATTCCAGTTTGTGCCATACCTCTTTCGGATTGTCCTTGTCTTGTACATCACTGAAATCTACATCAGACAAGCTGCTAATAAGGGCTTCCATGACTTGCCCATTTTTTTGTATTTCTCATTTCAAATCATCAGTTAGAGTGCCACTAGGGATTACATAGGCATTTTCAACATAACTCCAGTGTTGGGCACCTAGACTCTTGATATATATCGTCATTTTTTCCTTTAATGTTTTAAAGTTGTCCCTATTGAACTTAGGACCTTTCCTCTTCATCATTAAAATAAGATCTTTTACCTCAAGTGGTTAAGCTTATTCACCGTAGACCTGGATGTGCTTTGATACCAATTGATGGACAATGATGAGAAACTTAGGTCCTAACCGGTACTGAGAGGGGGGGGGGGGGGGTGAATCGGTACAGGCCAAAACTTCAGCTTCAACACTTTGATAAATCAAAACATAGACAATCGGTTATCATCACTCAGCTTAACTAAAGTAACACCGGTTACACAAAGATACTCTAAATAGATATGTCGGTTAACAGAAATGCTTCAGACAGCAATTGATAGCTCTCAAATCATAAAGATTACTTCACAGATATAATCATGCATGAGTTGTATCAATAATATCATAGCCAGGTTAACATTGCTTACATATAAGACTTAATAAGAATCACGACAATCATCACATGAAAAACTCAAAGCCCATAACATACATATTTTTCACATGGAACCCAACTGGGAAAAACCACAGTGGGGATGAATACCCACAAGCTTATTTTGAACTCTTTTCAATTCCGCTCTATTAGGATCCTAGTCCAGTTAAAGACTTTACAAAAGGTTCTATTAGGAACCAATCCTATTAGTGATCACTCGGTTGAGGGATGGCTATAAAATCTGGTTAAGGATTGAAACCCAAATAAGAGTTACCTTGCTAGAGGATTTAAATAACTCAATGAACTTCAGCCACCTGGTTAAAGGAATTACAAAAAAGCCTACTAAAGCTTACCTGGTCAAGGGATTTTCCATCTGTTGAAGTGGTTAGAAGACAATAGGTAAAACACCAATCTGAAGATAGCACACCTTGCTAGGGAAGATCCTTTTCGATTCCTCTCTTCTGCAATCACACTCTGCATATTTCTCTCTCAGGTTTGGAAAGTATCCAATCTTCAATTATGCGAACACACATACAACTTTTGCCAACACCTACAAAATCACAACTCATTGACCTTATAGCATAAACCCTAAACCTAAATTTTATAGAAACCGTTTGATCCTGACCATCTGCTTACAAGCGGTCCAATCCTTACCATCCAAACCCATTGCATAGAAAGAAATAATCTTAATCAGATCGCAAAACATTCTGCATTGTTTAGGATTTTCTACATCTGCAAATTAATAACCCATCATGCACTCTTCACCTACTGGATCAGAGAAACACACACTCTCGAGGTGGGAAATTAACGCATTCAGTCTTTCACACAGCTGACGTGGTATTTTATTCTTTACCTATCAGCTCATAAAACAACTTCGGTTGCTCTGCATAAGCCAAACTGGTAACCCTAGGACTGAACTGAGACTATCAACCGGTAGTCACACTTATTGAGCCTAGATATCGGTCCACTCCATTTCGGTTGTCCATAACCGGTGCCGATCTCCATACATACTAGTTCATACCAGTTCCTTTGCTTGGACATTAATGACAACATCTTCTGATCTTCATCCTTCTAGAGCACTTATTGACATCAATGACAACATACATTAATACTGCTTCATCATATGCCAACAGATGAAACCCTGTGGCTGCTCCATATATATCTACACATCAAGATCCCCATGAATAAAAGCACTCTTCACATCCATCCGATGACTAAACCAACCATGAGCTGGTGCAATAGCAAGTGTTAAGCAAATGGAGTTCATTTTGGCTACGAGCACAAAGGTCTTAGTATAGTCAACACTTGGAACTTGTGAGAAACCTTTCGCAACAAGTCCACCCTGTTGGGACTGATTAAAACTGAGTCGAGTTTATAGGCCTATTTCAAAATTTTGCTCAGTATGTCAGAAAGGCACCTAAACGAGTCAGTTTGAATGACCTAGTTAGCAAGGGGGTAAAATGGAGCTAGTTGATTTTCAGAGGGTAAGGCTCGGGATTCATGTACTACACCTTTCATTTGGCCTATTTAGTGTGTTGCAACTTTCAAAATTCAGTTTGGAGAAGTTTATCAAGTACCCATTTTGAGGGGTGAGCTGAAAGTGCATTCTAGGCACAAGTGCAAATTTTATTAAGTAGCCTACTTTGAGTGATTATATCTTTTTCCCTCTTGATCATCATGAAGAAATTAAAAGTGGATTCAATTCTATGCATAAATTTGAGTCAACCTACAAAATTTCAAGTCCTAACGAATCTGTTTGCTCCATTTTCATAGCCAAATCCATTCGTAGTTTGTGAGGTTTGCACAAGTGTAAAAATGTCCTGGTGAATGTCATGTCAGAATGTTTGTTCCGGGATAATGTTGGTATAAATGGTGAGGTACATTTCAAATTTCAAGCTTTTACCAATCCGTTTGATCGGTTTTCAAAAGGACTCATTTTGCCATCAAATTCAGTTATCCGCACTTCCAGTGTTATATCAGTTAATGTAGCCGTTTTGGTGAGCACGCCATTTGCATCCTGTCAATCGGGTGATTGAACTGAGAATTCAAAGATTTAATATGTACTTAAAGGTACCTATGTTCCAAATTTGAGAGCCTACGGAGGTCGTTTGATATTTTTGAGAAAGGCATCATGTGTTGCCAGAACATTGACTTCATCAGGTCTGCAGTGTCGACAAAGCCAGTTGGCCGTTTTCGGAAATTAATATCTCTTCGCTCGGGACTCATCTTGAGAAACCGTTTGGTAGATATCATCCTTGTATATCAAAGTACATGCCTGTCAGATGGTGAGCTCCAGAAAGGTGTTTTGACAGGTTTGAAAATTACGTCTTCGCGATTAAATGCAAAAATTGTGGCGTAATTGCTTGAAGGATGTAAAATGCAATTTTATGATCCGAAAATGGTGCTGATCGATTCCAGAGGTATGTTTGAGGTCCATGAAGCATTCCAGGGGTCATTTGCATGAAAAAAAAAAAAAATTTAGTCGGACCCACTTTGGAGCCCGACCTGGCTCGACTGCGATTCGCCAGTTGGACAGTGAGAGAGCAGAGAAAGTTCAAAATCAAGTGCAAGTTGGTAAGTGGCAAATGTGAGAAGTCATTTAAATTTCCAAACAAATGAAGACCAAATCCATTTTGTCTTGAGGTGATTAAAATGCCACTAAGTGACTTCAATTGTGAGAATAAGATAAGAGCTGGAGTATTTGTGTTCGTCCAGCCAACAAGAGATAATGATGCTGAACAACAACATATAAGCCAAAATGAAGATCAATAGGTTTTCAACTTAGTAATGTGCCAGAACTTCAAATTTTTCAATCTGATTTGCTGGAAGAAGATCTTTATGCAAATCAATGATGTGATGTGGCATAGTTTTCATTTGCAAATGGGAGTTGGAAGGATTTTATTTTTGCTTCACTTCATGTGAAGGGAGTTGCAAAATACATTCACAACAAATGCAAATCAGATTGTGTCTTCCCTCCCTCACGTGCCTTTTTATCCTCTTTGCTCTGTGTGATGGCTGGGAGGGCAATTTAAAACTCCCAAACAAAAGCAAATCAGACAAATGCAATGTGCAGCAAGCAAGACTCCAACCATCCCAGCATCTCCCCCACATAGCAATTGAAAGCAACAAAAAATGAAAACCATCAAGAAAATGCCAAAGTTTGAATTTGTTTCCTCCTGTGCATGGCCCTGTGTGAAGTTGCAGAGAGATCAACCAAATACATTAGCAGCTCCTGCTTGTTTATGGCACGTGGTAGCTGGAGAAGGGCATTTGAAATGCAACTTATAACAGCAGCAACAAACTCCACAACAATTGTTGTAGTCTCTCCTCCCTCACGTGGTTGTTTGGAGGCCATGTTAAAATAGAACCAAATGCATTGGCAAGCTCACAGCCATTATTCCCTACGTGGTAAAAAATCTTCAAGCTAATGCAGTTAATGGTTGTAGATCAACCTCCTCCCACATGTGGCATATGGAAAAGGAGTTAAACCCCAAGGTATTAAAACAAACAATCTGAAAATCGCCATTAAAAACTCAGAAATATTCAAAATACACAGTCCCAGGCTTAATCGCATTATCCCACATGCACTGGGAAGTGTTTTATTTAAATGTTTATATGCAAATCCTTGCTGTAGTATAATGTTTAAGCCATAAAGGCTTTTGACGGATGGTGCTTGATGGCACCCAAGGCGGGCCCACGCGTGAGCACGCTTCCTGAGGCGACAGAGGAGTTGACTCGACGAAGACCAAGTGGACCCCACGTGGGCACGCTTCCCAAGGAAAATAGGCAAAATTTTGCAGACGAAGGCCAGGTTAACGAGCGAGCAAGTTCGAGAGAGATCAACGGCTCGCGCTATTTCGCGAAGGAAGATGCACGTAGTTTAAACCCTGTGAAATAGCGAAAGTGAACGAGAGCTGTCCACGTGGCACACAGGTGGCAGGTACAGTCAGCGGTCCAGCAGGCGGGTCTCAGTGAGGTGGCACCCAGTGGTGATGACGTGGCATACAAGCAAGCAGCCCAGTGGTGGTGACGTGGCCAACAAGTGGCAAAAGATGAGGTGTCATCCCAGGTGGCACCCAGTATACCCCATCAGCTAATCAGACCCCGCCACGTGGCAAGGCGTCAGAGCACAAATGGAGGCAAAAATCAAATTTAAAATGATTAAATGATATAGTTTAAACTATAGAGAAATTCGAAAAATTTAAATGATGGGTCCATGTTGAGGATTAATTCGCCCAGGGCTCAATTTTTTGCCAAAGTATAAAGTGTTATATGTTTTCGGAAAGCTCTCGGAGTGAGGAATCCGATTATGAAGTTAATTTTGACAAATGTGAGATATTTTAGAAGCAGTTTCCACGAGAACAAAATTCAGTTAGAGAGTAGACACTTGGCAATTCAGTTGCAGATTTGATTTTCTTCTCTCCTCTTTTTATTCCGAATTCTTCTCAGTTGTAAGGGTTCCAGAATTCTATGAGGAAGTGCTCCAGTTTTCATGGCTTCCATTTTCTGAAATTCTTGACCCAAACTTGTAAAGTTCTATGGATCTATTCAGGATATAGAGGCTACATTGCAGGATGACAGATTGTTTTCTAGTTGCAGGTCTTACTTGTGTCAGGCATGAGTAAATTTCCCATGATATTGTCTCTGTGTATGCATTTAATTGTTATGAATTGAATCCTCAAGGAGGCTTATAATTTGTCATCTCAAGGAGATTGTATGACTGTTTGTAGGCATTCTTTAATGAAGAGTTTAAATTCTATAATCAGTCATAAACAATGGAATGTGTCCCAGATCTAATAATTTTATGAATGGATTGAGTAATGCATCAGTACAAGGTATTAATGCAGGGATATGTTGTAAGGAAAACCAATTTGCAGCTGTGATTAACATTTTGTAGTTTTGTGTGTGTGACTCTTGCCCAATGAATAAGGCACTGGTCTTTGATAGATTTGGGGATGGTTTCAGATCAGCATTTTAAAAGACAAATCTATTTCCCTTTATGTTTAGGGGTGTGTGTTCCATTCTTTCCAAGCTCTGTTTCATCCTATTGTTTCTACAGATCTAGCCAATCTGTAATGTTTCCTAACCTATTGAGCTTGTGAAATGATCTATCTGCTTAATGTTGATGCAGTTATGTGTCTGTAATTGTTGTATTTAGTGCATCAAAAGGGTGTCCCCCCCTAGGTCTAGCAGAACCTGAAGTGCAGGGGGATCAATTAGGGTCCTATGTTATGTTGTCCAAGCCCTGATGTGTTTTGTAGACTAAAATTGGCCATTTCATAGAAAGATTTGCAGGTGCTCTTGGGTTATCACTTTTGGTGAACAACACACCCTTATACTTATCCACACTACCATTCGCTGGAACCTTGGTCCAATAGATCCACTTACATAGAACCAGCTTTTTCCCCTTAGGGAGAGGGACTAACTCCCAAGTGTTGTTCCTCATCAAGGAACTATACTCTTCCTCTATAGGTTGCTCCCACTCAGGAACCCCTGATGCTTCCTAAAATGTTTGTGGATCGGAAGCAGTAGCAATGTATGCATGTGGAAGGTCCTAATGTTGTGATCAATTCCTTCGTGTATCTAAAGGATCCTCAACAAGAGAACTTGTTGACTCAAGTATCTGTAGAGCCTAACAAGGTCTAGGTGGAGGTGGAGGATGAGGCTCCTCAACTGCTAGTGGACCCTGCAGAGGTGTAACCCTACGAGTCAGAGTTGACAGAGTCTCATCATCTAAGTCACTCTCATCGCTATCCACAATTGACGAAGGTAGAGTAGGAAGTGAGGCTAAGCTAGGAGATCTTTCCTCAAAATGAACACACCTCTCAATAAACACCTCATGTATCTCTGGATCCATCAATTCATATCCTTTAACACCCTTGAGATATCCAACAAAAATACAAGGCCTACTCTAAGGTTCCAGTTCCTTGCGTTTCTATGGAGGAATGCGAGCCCATTTCAAACACCGAAAGACTTTGAAATGTCTCACAATCAGTTTCCTACTAGCCCAAGCTTCAAAAGGAGTAATACCCATCAAAGCTCTATGAGGAACCTGATTTTGGATGTGTGTGGAACAATTGATAGCCTTTGCCCAAAAGGTGGGATCAAGAGAACGTGCATGTATCATACAGCTAGCCATTTCTTTGAGAGTTCTATTCTTATGATCTGCAACTCCATTCTATTGTGGAGTGTAGGCAACTGAATGCTGAAGATCAATCCCCTCAAATGTAAAAAAATCCTCAAGTCTTTTGTTTACATATTCCCTTCCATTATCTGTGCGAAGGATCTTGACCACTTTCCTTGATTGCTTCTCCACATGAGCCTTGAAGTCTAGATATTTGTCAAACACTTCACTCTTATGAACAAGAAAATAGACCCAAGTGAAGCGGGAGTAGTCATCAATGAAGGTGAGGAAATAGTGGGCCCTACTAAATGAAGGTGATGGAAATGGACCTGTGACATCATTGTGAACAAGTTGAGGAACTTCCAAAGCTCTCGAAGCTTTACCCTTATCAAACTTCTCCTCGGGATGCTTGCCCATGGAACATCCTGAACATACACCCTCTGAAAAACTTATTCGAGGTAATCTTCTGACCATGTCTTTAGTGCTAAGTTGTTGAAGATAGTGGTAGTTGAGGTGACCAAACCTATCATGCCATAGCTTACTTTCTGAATTTGAATGAGTAAGCAAGGCCCTAGAAGGAGAACTTGGCACAAAGTCAGAGAATGAATAAAGTCTTGATTTGTCATTGACTTGTCCCACTACTACCAAGGCATCATTATCAAGTTTTTTTACCACAACTGAATCAAGTATAAACTAAACCTTTTTCCCATTCCCATAGTGAGTGATTTGGTAGATAGAGAGAAGATTGGTAGACAAGTTAGGATCATAAAGAAAATTCTCAAATGTTCCATCATCCATGGAAACCGAACCATTCCCTTCAACCTCAACATGTGTATCATCCACTATGTAAATGTGAGGTACCTTTGATGGCTCCAATGAAGAAAACTTCTCCTTTGTAGAACCCATGTCATAAGAGGCACCCGAGTCAAGTATCCACTGCTATGAAGAACCTGTTGTAGCCACAAATGCTTGCCCTTTTCCCTTAGACTATGAGGATTTAGAAGGAGATGATTCCTTCTTGTTTTAGGTGGATGGTAAATTGATGTTGTTCTTCTTAAGGAGATTTGTCAACTCATCAACTTTCTTAGTGTGGCATCGATGCTCATCATGACCATACTTCTTGCAATAAGCACAAGTTGGTTTGTCCTTCTTAGGTGGAATCCCCTTCTTGCAAGAGGATGAAAAATCACCTTGTGATGGAGAGGATGATTGTCCTTTTTCTTGTTGTGGCTTTGACTTATATTGCTTCTTCTTCTTATTGGAATTTTTCCCTTGACTCACTTGATTAGCCACCAAAGCCTTCGACTTTGAAGACTTGATAATCCCCATGTTCAAAAAACTTAGATTTTTCCAACATCAACATTTCTATGAAAGCATCAAATGTAAGCATAGTGTAGGAACTCCCCACTGTCAAGCGATGGGTTTAGAAGCTAGAAACAAATGTTGCATATTCAGGTGAAAGCTTGTCCAACAAGCTGAATATCAACTGAGCATCTTTTTTGTCAATTCCACAATCCTTAAGCTTTTCTCTTAGCTCATTTGCTTTCGTGAGATAACCTTGGATTGTATCAAAACTCTTGGGATCCAAGTTGGTGAGCTCATTGTCAATATTCTAGCCTCTGATTTCATCAACTTGGCCATACAATTTATGAAATATATCCCAAGCCTCTTTGATTGTAGAACACTTCTCAATGTGAAAATGAGGCCATCTGATACATACTTAAACAAAGTTCCAAGAGCCATGCAATTTTTAGTGAGTCATTCTAATTGAGCATTAGGATCAACCTTAGGATCTGTTGGTGCTTCTATTGTTCCATCTATGTAATGCGTGAGTCCTTTTTCCACTAGTTTTATCCATGCTTTTATTTTCCAAGATGCATAGTTATGTGGAGTTAAAGGTGGAAATTTATGAGGATTCATAGCAACAAAAATGAAAGAGCACAAGGAAAGAGAGGTACAATGACACATTAAACTCCCCCAAATGCACTCAATCAAAGACCCACCCCCCTCCACCCACCCCCCAAATGATGATTTAACACTTTATACTTAGTGTGTGTACAATGGGCCACTCACAAAAAATGGCAAAGTGGACTTCTGATTTCAAATTTACAATTTCCTCAAAGAGGCCAAAGGAGATTCAAACTGATAATGCAAGAGATCTAAACTAAGATCCAAGAAAATTACAAGTACCAAGTAAGCCACAAAAGACTAATCTATGAAAGTACAATATACACTCAAAATCTCTGTAAACTGATGATATATTATGAAAATAGAAAAAAAAAAATTGCACTTTAAAAAAAAATGGCACTTGAAAAGGAGATTGTATGAGCCCAAACGAAGCCCTTGAAGTTGTGAAATTGAGGATCGGATAGGTACAATTGAGAAAATCTAAAAATTATGAAAAATATACTCACCAAAATTAGAAAATAACCACACCACTACGGAGAGGACAAAAAATTATCCCAAATAAAAAAAATTTGCACCCAAAATGGAGCAAAATTGAGCAAGTTATAGGCCTCTAAAGTTGTCCCAAAAAATCAAACTGCTCAACGGAGAGGGGTCTAGAATTTTCAAAAAAGTGCTGACGTAGGCTGACATCAACAATTCACTGTGTTAAATTTGACGGTCATATGACCATCAAAATGGCCATCGCACCCCCTTGCCCACTGTATGGATATTCTAACGTGGCACTAATGTGGTAGATGATTGTACTACTGACGTGGAAGCCAACTGGGAAGGTGACATGTCACAAAGTCTTACCCACGGGCTAGTGGCCACCTACCATGTGGCGGACGTTCGGAAGGAGGTTGGCGAGAGCGTAGGAGGTCGACGAGAGGTCGCCGATGGTGTTGGTCAGGAGCCGAGGCCGACACCGGTAGCTAGGGTGAGAGATCGTCAGTGGTCGGGCCGGCAGTGCTAGCCGAGCGGGAGGTCGTAGGTGGCGACCGTGCCAACAGCGGTGGTCGGGCAGGAGTTCATCAGTAGATGGGGCCAACAATGGTGGTTGTGCCGTCAACGGTGGCCAGGCGCATGGTCGCCGATAGATGGCAGTACGAAGATCAAAGGTAGTGGAACCCAGAGGAACGGTGACGACAACATGTGGTACGGCCCTGCAATTTGTGTAGGGTATGACCCTATAAGAAAACTGCAGTACGGGATTAGGGGGTCTATGGTACCCTCGAAAACATATATATTTTTTGAAATTTCTGCGAAATTAAATAGATAAGTTTTTGCAAAAGATAAATTTAAAAAAAATAAATAAAAAAATCCATACCGTACTACCTGAATTGGGTTGAAAATTCCTTCAAAATCCTATATTTGACTTTCGCCAAAATAGGTCGATTTTATACGCGATTTTGATGGAAACGGCCTCCTAGATGCAATGGTGAGGTTGAAAACGCTCTAGGATGTCTCAAAAACACACATTACTTCAAATCTAAAATTAGAAGTCTTCCAAAATCTCTCCCAAAACCAATCAATGAAGCCCCAATGGCTCTGATACCATGTGAGATTTTGCCAAGATCAAGGGCTCAATGAAAAACACACAAAAGAGAGAAAACAGTTTGACAAGAATAAATTCTATTCTCATCAATATGCAAATGATCAACTGGATTCACCAATACAATGAATATGGGCCTGCATATATAGGCAAGGCCAAATGAATGCATATCCAAAGTATGATGAGATGCATTATCCTGAGTCAACTTAAGTAAAGTGTACTTATATCCTATAAGAATAAGTAATTACACCAACAAAAACTTTGAAGAAGAAGAGTGATTTGAACTCCCCTAGTGATAGTAAAATGATAGTACCTGACCCAAAAGATAAGACTAAGCACAATGATGATGGCTTCACAAGAGTCAAAGATATGTAAGAAGAAGACCTAGAAGACCTCCTTTTATAAGGAGACCAACATGGAATGACCTTCAATGCAACAACTAGTATGTATCTCATTTTGTTGGCTACTGTCATAAGTATAATGTGTATGGGCACAAATTTTCAAATTGTAAATGCTTCTACAATAGACCATCTATTGACTTCATAAGAAAGAATATATTTCCTCCTTTGAGAAATATGAAAATAGTTTGTTATAATTACAACAAGCTATGACATAGGAGTGTTGAGTGTAGAAGTAGAACAAATCAATCAAGTAAATGGTTCCTCACTCCTCAATTTAATGAGAACATAGTATGCTACAAGTGCAAGAATTCTGGCCATAATGCTAAACATTATAGAACTAAGCATACCAAACAAGAAAAGAAAGTATATGCTTATTTGAACAAATCTAGGTGAAATGTTGCAACTAAGAAGAAGAAAGAGATCAAACAAATTTGGAAAGAAAAGGGTAAACAAAAGGAAGAGTCAAAACTATTAGTGCGAGCATCACTTCATGCCAAAAGGAAAAATCCTTGGGTGATTGATAGTGGTTGTTCCAATCATATGACTATAGAGAAAGATAAGTTTACAAAACTTGAAGATTGGAATGCTAGTTCAGTCAGGTTTGGTGACAACTCCTCCATCAAGATAAAAGGAAAAGGAACCTTAATCATTGATAGAAAATTAATGACACGTGATGTATACTATGTGGAAGGGCTGGAACAATATTTTCTTAGTGTCAATCAAATGTGTGACAATGGATACAAAATCAAATTTCATTCTAAAGGCTATGCAATTAGAAGAGAAAAAAGTAGAAGGCTTGTGGATGAAGGTAAAATAACGGATAGAAATGTGTATCATCCAAAAGAGTTTCACGAATCATTGTTAGAAACTTCAATTTTTTTGTACAAACATGAATTTTAATTCAATATCTTTGCAAACATACCTTTGAATATTTTAATCACCTTTATGCATCTTCATGTTTTAATTTTTCCACAGTGTTGCATTCCTTGTTGGCCATGTCTAACTCATTACATCATATTATTGTTAACCCATCACTAGTCCTTACAATCCCACAAGTCTTAACCTTGTTCTGTCAACATTTGGCGAGGTCGCGGTAAGAAAGAAACAACTTATTGGTTTACCGCACTACCACAGACCCCAATGCATGACACTTTGGGTAAATAGTGAGTCGATGGTAATGGGCGAGAGTAATATGAATGCTTCACATTCCCACAAAGGGATTACATGAATTTTGCAGTAGAGCGGTGGTAAACTAAGTTACCACTAAACCGCAAGTGGCTAGTGGTCAGAAAGAAGTAACGTTGCGGTATAGCGGTAACTAAAATATCAACACTGCAATCCGCCAGGAGTTGCAAACATACTTAAGGTGACCTTGTCGTAAGGTGATTAACTATTCCCATAGTCTTGCAAAGATTAAAAGAGGGTCTTGAGGAGAGTTTGAGGTAGAGCGTCTAAAAGGAAAAGTGAAGATAGCTAATTGGGGATGATGTAAGCACATTATAGCCGTGTGTTTTGAAAAGGGTGGTGAAATTTTAAGATGTATAAGATGGTTTTTCAGTACGAATGGAGTTTAAATGTTGAAATGACACTCACAGAGACTCATTAAATTTATAATACTTCATTGTGAAATTCATTTTGCATTCTAGGAATTGATAGTTGGAGCTCTGTGACGGTGATGGAGAGTCCAAAATACTTACGGGTTCTCTTTAACAATAAGTATTGTATTTTCTCAAGGCTTTGTAAGTTGCTAGTGAATTTGGAAAGTAGCCCAATTGAATTTGAGCTAGAATAGAATAAATGACAAGCCTCAAAAGGAGGAGAGCTCTGAATAAAAGGGTGAATCTTCAAACCCCAAAGAAAAGAAAATACCACTACAACAGTCTATTAGATATCTTGCCACAATTAGAAGATATAGGGTCTAGGAATATTTTTAGAGACAGTTTGAAGGGTTGCAGAGATGCCCTAGTTCCCATGGCCGAGTGGGATTTGTATTGGTACTTTAATGATAAAAGAAAGGTCTCAGTGTCAAACTCATGGACTTTGGACCTGGCCAAGTTAATTGTGTCGAATTTTTTTGTGGATGTCAAGTTGATTGAAGTGCTGGAGGAGCATTATCATCATGTCACCAGAATTGTGAGAATGTCTAGTTGAAACCCTTTGTTAGTGATAACTAGATTAGTTATTGTGGATTGTTTTATGTTGAACAAGTAGGCCATAACCAATGTTGAATTGGGAAATATTGAAGAGGATTATGCTAGTTAAAGATAACATCCAGGAAGGATGAACTCCCGCTATACTGGAAAAGGGGATTTAATAACCGAGCTATGGAAATTATAGAAATAAGTCATTTGTTGTGGATGAGTTTCAAGTTTATTTTTAGAGGACATATTTTACCCAATGAAAAATATTGGGGGAAGATGCAAAACACAAAATTCTTGTTTCTTTGATGTATATAGCTATGACGATACAAAACTTTGAGTTGAACCTTGAATTTAGTTTTGCCCTAGAAGTTGAGAAGAGAATTCATGAGAAGCTTGTTGCATTAAAAGAGAAGAAGGGGTCATGTGACTTTTGACACTACTCATTTCTATGTCATCTAATTTTAAATCAAAATAGGCAGCCTATATAGAAAAGAAGTTGAAATTGGGGATTGTGGATAACATGGGAAACATGATGCCCATTCAAATGTGGTGTAATGTTTGGGATAAGAAGTGAAAAAATAATGATTATAAGATATTCCATGATGTGTTTTTTATTTTAGTGATGGGTTCTTTAAACCACCCTATTAATAGATTGCCACTTAAGACTATGGAATTCATAAGGACCTTGGCTATGAAACTTGAAGTAGGGCATACTCATAATTTTGGTGATTGGTTCTACATGGCCGAGTACACCTTGATTAGGGTTTATGGATGTTCACATGCTCCTCTCTAGTTGACATTGTTTATATATGATATTAATGCATTCCTAGAGTTCATGTGGCAAATGACATGGATGGAAAAGGAGGTAATGGAGAGGCAGAAAAAAGGGGACCTTCCTGCCCCATGTTGCTAAATATGTTGGATTCTCTATTAGATCTAATGTTCATGAGGATTTTTTAGGATACATATAAATAAATTACTCTTTCAATTAGGCTAGGAGAGATTATGTGACTTCGAAGGTCACATTAACTTTGTCAAAAGGAAAATATTAACCACTATTGGAGTTACTCATGAAGTAATCCTACATGAAGATGTAATGAAAAACTATGTGACTTTTGATGCTATCGTTCAAAGTAGAATAAAATGGAATATCTTGATAAAATTGGAGGAGAAAAGGAAAAGGGGTCCAAATTGCCTGCGATTTTTTACTAAGGAACCTAATATCCTTAAAAGGATTAATTTTTATTTAAATAAATTTGAAAGATTGTATGAGAAATCAATTGGTGGTGATACACCACCCAAAGTAGGAAAATTACCTGTGAAGAAACCCAAAGGGGTTGTAATTTGTAATGCTCCTAATACCTTATCTGTTCAAGAATCTTCACCCAGTCTAGCCGGACCGAAAATACAAAAGAAAGATGATCCTATGCCCTTTGTGTCATATGATGACATTGAAGGGGCTGGTGATATAGATGATGTTGTTAGTTCTTTGAAAGCCCTGAAAGATGATGATGGAGTTGATCAACCTTAAGGATCACCCCCATGATATAAAGAAGAAGAACATGGACATGAGGCTCGGACTACGGGAGAGGAAATGCCAAAAAATCATAAAGATGAAAGGATTGCCACATCTCTGAGATTCATTGAAGATGATAATTTATGAAGGCACCCAAATTCAAGGACTTTTGGATCAAGATGAAGATGAAAGAATTTGAGGAGAAGAAGTAGATGAATATGATGGGTGTTGATGAGTCTCAACCTAATGAAATTTCTTTAAAAAATTTCAGGGAATTGAGGTTGGATAACATAGATGTCACCCTAAATGAAGCTAGAGATATGGTGTTAAAAAGAAATATGTTGATCATTCTAGGGATGATAGTAAAAACAATGATTTTATTGGATTAGGTTAGACATCAAGAAGACCCTATGATAGTGGCATAATTTGATTCTAAGCAAGGAGTGAGTGGAAAAGGGTATAACCCCCGAACAAAAAAATTGGCTACATGGGTGAAATTTAAAAGTACGGACAAACCAAAGCTGGTTGATAAGGTCTAAGAAACAAAAGGGGCTTCTATTATTAATACACTTAAAGATACATCCCCTTTGGAGGTAGCCACAATGACAATGCATTCAACAATATTCACTAGGGATGCTTTGAAGAACATGCAACAAAAATTAATTGAATATGAAAAAATATAGGTGGATATGAATGAAGAAATTAGTAAATTGTATACGGAGAACATTATAATAAAAGGTTAGTTGAGAAGTGGTAAGGCTAGTCAAAGTAAAACAATTGTTCCTCATAAGTATGTAGTACCAGATCCAACTAATGACAATAGTGATATAGAAAGAACTAAGAAGTGGACTAAAGAGAAAGAGAATTATGGAAAATAGATTGGAGAACTGAGAAAGATGAATGAGGATACTAAGCAAAAAAGTATGTTGATAGATAGGATAAAGTATGACACAGATAGACTAGAAGATTTTCACAAGGGCTATGAATCATTGTTAAAAGCATTGAAAATAGTAAAGGAGAATAAGCCTATGTTGGAGTCATTATTCAAAAGGTGGCAGCTAATGCATCATACTCTAATTACTCTATTTAAAGTGTTGCAAAGGGATCTAGGTGCCCCACTGGCCATCAAAGCAATAGAGAAAATGGTAAAAACTATGATTGAAGAACTTAGGTACATTTCTATAGATGAACCTAAGGTGAAGGATAAGATTAATTCATTCCATACATTTAAGCATTGGACCATCTCACTAATTGTTGATCAAGATAAACATATCAAGGACTTCAGTGATTGGAAGTCTCATGAGTAGTTGTCTTAGATTACAAAATTATAGTATACAAAGGTCATATCCCTAAAGGAGATTGTGGTTGAGTGAGATAGATAGTTGGCCAAGAGAGATAGGTAGTTAGCTAAGAGAGACATGCAGTTAGTAGAGTGAGACATAGAGCTAGAAAAATCAGATATATAGATACTAGAGAAAGACAGAAAATTATAAGAGAGAGAGCATGGCTTAGAGAAGGAAAATTGCTCATATGGTGAAGGTTGGTCAAGAGTATGAGCTAGTAACTAATCAACATATTTAGTGATTTCACCACATGCCCTCTACTACATCTACACTAGCATCCTTAGTGCATCTAGGGATGTCTTTTCATCGATCCTCTTCTTAATAGTAATTACTTTAGTTTTGTTATGTTCAACTCCCAATTTTGGTTGTGCCATATAGAAAACAACTATTCTTTCGATGAGGTCGATTTAGTCAACAAAGAATAAATTAAATAAGTTATAGTTGGGTATGTAATTTATATTGTGTTTTGTATTTATGTGTATTAGTTCCCAAATAGTTTTTTGTTTTTTTAGTAGTTATCGATGGTTGACAACATTAACCAACATTGGTGTAAGTTATATATGTGTACTTGTTATTCATAGTCAAAAACTATTGTTATTGTATTATTTCCTTATTGAACATTTGGAAATTGATAGTAAAGCCATATGTTTTCAAATATGTTGCAAGTAGTTTATATTAATATGTTATATAGCTCTATAATTCTATTTACTCTATAAGCTTGTTTAAATTAAATATGTGAGTAAACAAGCCCTTTATCACTATGGTGTACACATTAAAAATAATATCTTCATTTTTAATTCATTAATTTGTGATCTTCTCTTTTTTTGAAAGATACCAATAATCTCCTTATGCTACATTCACATGGTATGCATCTCTCTTTCAGTAGGCTTGAAGGATGAAATTTTTTTTTTTGCACTTTGAATTTCAATCTGGTAGTGCCTCAACAAATCTTCATACATCTTCTCTTTATTCACACAAACATTCAATATCGTAGTTCCTCAACAAATCTTTAGACATTCACTCTCTATTCACAAAAGAATTCAATATCTTAAGCCTTGCTTTGATACCACATGTTGGAGGTGGATAGACATGGACCCGAGACACATATTAAGAAATAAAAAACAAAGAAAGCTTACCAAATTGCCTTTTAATTGATAGAACACCCTTCTTCTTCATTAATCCATTGATTGCAGCCATTAAATATTCTTAGAATTAAGATATCTGATGATAAACACCTAAATTCCTCATATAGAGATCTTGAAATAAATCTAGAACCTAAGCTAATGTATCCAAATATTTAATAACTATTCCTTTCATCTTTTAAAAATCTTCTCTTTACTCCAAAATATTTTACATTGGTCATTTGTCTCTTACATTTTATTGCTGGCTATTGAAGTGGGAGAAGCTACATCATCCATAAAAAGGCTGCCAATTTGTATGTGAATAATATGGATTTATTCAATAGTGTTGTATCTTACAATAGTGAAGATTTATAGTTTTTGATAATAGTAAACAGTTCTTGCATGGACCCCATAATGACTTGCATAACATCAACTATGTATGTGTCATGAGTAAAACAACATAATTAACTCAACCTCATAAATATATACGTCCATTTTTTCTCATAAAAGAAGAAGTGGATCCTCATCATCATACGCGATTTTTTCTATTGAATCAATGAGATGAACACCATCTTGAACATCAAGAGTTTTAGTAGGAAGGAGGAAGACAATTTTATGATACTCTAAACTCATATTGATGAGCTCTTCTCTCTTGGATGCCAATTAAGATTCAAGATCAACTTATAGTTCATGGACGATACTAGCACGCACTTGGAAGGATTCCTTGAATCTTGCACTTTCTTCACACACCAAACTATTTTCTATGTTTTTAATGATTGGATTACACTTTTTTTTATCTATTATCAGAATAATAAAGATTTATAAGAATCCAAGTAAATTTATAAATCTAATAGATTATATAATAACATTACTTGGATTACACTTTTTTTAATCTATCATCAGAATAATAAAGATTTATAAGAATCCAAGTAAATTTCTAAATCTAATAGATTATATAATAACATTACTTGGATTACACGTTTTTTTATCTATCATCAGAATAATAAAGATTTACAAGAATCCAAGTAAATTTCTAAATCTAATAGATTATATAATAACATTACTTGTAAATCTAATAGATTATAAAATAACATATTTTGTCAACCCAATAGATTTTAAAATCAAGACATTTATAAGGAAGTAGAAAGGTGAAATTTGTAAGTATACCTTGATCACTACTACATCTAAAGTTTTGTAAATCATGCATAGAATGCATTTTTGCTAGTCTTTGTGCAGCTAAACAAACAAATGAATTGTCTTGGACAACACAAATTAGTTGTCAAATCCAAATGCATGCTGATTCTAAAAAAGCTTTTGCAATTTGATGTCTTTTTGCTAGATGATGGCATACAATGGAATTATAATGTTGTTTATCATATTTATCTGAAACTTATGAGCTTGAGTAGTGGAGAGGACTTAGAAGTTGAGCCTCCTATCGTTGTGCTTCTCAAAATCCTACATGGAAATTTCAAATCATTCCCAATTTCTTACAGCAGCTTACATGGAAAGTCCTCTTCTTATAACTAATGTTTGAGGGCCACATCATCAAATATGATGTTATATCAATATACTTTTTGCTAATGTATCCAAAATGGCCCAAAAAATGTGAAGCATGAATCATGCTTTATTGGTGTGCTCATATCCCATCACATGATTTGTTGCTTTTTAGATATAAGTAATACATTTCTTTCAATTATAAGTAGTCATCATCAACACTAACAACTTTAAAACCAGAACTATTCATATAATATTATCTAAAACATTAGATATTAAATCAATAAACACTATAACAATTATAAAAACAGTCTTAATTACAGAATCTTCTCCCCTAAACTATTACCTTCTCCCCATGGGTTTGTCTTCTCCCAAATCACCCGCTTCTTGAAATGACTCCCAGAATTTTTACAAACTAAGAATTTAAGAAAGGGGATACAATTATTGAGAAGGCTAATAAGTAACAACTCGTTGCCAAATTCAAATGACAAAAGTTTTTAGAGGGTTGTTAACGAGTAGAAATACCTGGGTACTATACTCAAATAGAACAATTGGAGGAAGCTTGTGTGGTCATGTCTCCTCATGTATAGTGTATGCTTACAAGAGACTCCGTTATTGTTTCTATAAGGTGAATAGGAAAGCATAATACAATAATAATAACAAAATCGTGATGATTATCTGATATGTTTATATATCATACTTTAAGTTTTGATTTAAACAAATCTAAACTTACAATGTGCTGTTCAAACCGAAATATGAATATAGAACTGTAGGATAAAAGTAAAAGACTGCTTAGCGGCAAAATTCCCATGTCATATAGTAGCAGCAGAGTTCTAACTCTTGATCAAATTTTACGGCAGAGATTTTGTTATAACAGAATTCTACGATGGAATGAGGAAGGATAGTTTAGTGATTAAAACTAACTACATATATAAAACTAGCTACATATATAAATTTAATTTGTAAGTACTTTTATTAATATGAATTTTTATTTTTTAATTATTTTTATATGAAGGCCAAAGTCTGAACTATATATACTATATAATAAAAGTACTTACAAAAATCTGGGATTTGTGAAAGAATATGTCAAATTGGACCAGAGATTAGAAGAGTTGACTTTGTACAGGCACATACACTGCATAGTTACCATATTCCTCAGACTATGCCAGAAATTATCATCTGGTATTTGCCAAAATTGCCCTGGAGGATACAAAATTGTCCATGATACATTCAGACAACCTATGAACAAGAGCCAGAACTGAGAGCTTCCAATTCGAAACTAGGAACTGAAAACTAGCCTCTAAACATAAAAGGCTACAGAATACCTTATCCATTATAGATTAATATGTTTCAAGATGCAGAATGCCCTGTGCGTATGCTTACAATAAGAATCTATATTTAACTATTTAACTGCTTGATTTTAAAAAATAATCCTCTTGTAATACTTATAGATCTAGCTTTAGCTTTTAGGTAGCGTCGAAAGTTGCATTGCTGGTTGCAATAATGGTGTCAATGCTATATTGCTATCAACGAATCATATCCAAAATTAACCAAAAAGATTAAAAAGACAGAGAAGAAGCAATCTATCTGTGTCTGAATAATATAGGCTTATTGAAGATAATATATCTTTAGGTAGTGTAAACATACAGTAGCGTCCACTTATAGTTTTCAAGAAGATTTATTCAAAATATTGTATCTTACAGTAGCGTGCACTTATAGTTTTCAAGAAGATAGTAAACACTATATGTATACATCCCATATAGGTTTCCACAACAGCAGTTATGTACATGGGAGCAGTGAAAAAGCTCTGCAACTCAGCCTCGTAAATCTATACGTCCATTGGCTCCCACAGCACCAGTGGATCCATATCCTCATACAAGATTTCTTCGGTTAAATCTGTGAGATGCACATCTTGAAAATCGGGAGATCCATTAAGCAGGAGGAATACAAGTTTATCATACTCTGAACGCATATTCATTAACTCTTCTCTCTTGGTCGCCAACTGAGATTCCAGCTCGTTTATTTGCTTCTGCAGTTCATGGACTACACTGGTACGTCCATGGATGGGATCCTTAACTCTTGCAGTTGCTTCAGAGACCAAACTGTTCACTGCCTCTGCTCTTTGCTCAGTCTCCAGACCCTAAAGAACATCGCATAAATATCAGATTTTCACAATCATACTGTTGATTGTTATTTTTTCAATAGTTGGGATCACACTTTAAGAATCCAAAATAACATATCTAAGTAAATTTGTAAATCTGATTATAAAATAGCACTTTTAAAATCAGAACATCTGTAAGGAAGTAGGGAGAAATTTGTAAGTACGCCTAGATCACCACTGCATCTAGAATGTGTTGTACATGGTACATACAACTGAAGAAACTAAGAAATGGCTGCGTCTATTCTGGCTTCAGAATAGACGCAGCTAAAAAACTTGTCAAATCCAAATGCATTTTTTATTCTAAAATGTTTCTTCAATTTGATAGCTATTTGCTAGATGATGGCGTACGATGGAGATGAAATTTTGTTTTTGATATTGAAGTGAAACTTAATGAGCTTTAAAAAAAGCATCTCAGCCTGTCAGACACCCTCCCCACATGAAAACTTTGGCCATCACTTTCTCACCATGGATTTGTCTGGGTTTTAATTCTAAAAATGATTCTGCAATTTGGTAGCTTCTTGCTAGACGATGGCGTATGGTGTAAATAAAATTTTGTTTTTGATATCTAAGTGAAACTTGATGAGCTTGAAAAAAGCATCTCAGCCTGTCAGATACCCTCCCCTCAAGAAAAATTTGGCCATTACTCTCTCACCATGGATTTATCTTCTCCCAGGTCACCAGCTTGTTGAAATGACTCTCTGAATTTGTCAAATTCAGAATCCAAGAAAAAGGATACAATTATTGCAGAGGCTATAGAATGGGAAATGCGAATGGAAGAAGTTATTAGAGGGTTGTTAAGGAGTAGAAATACCTAGCTACCATACTTAACAATTAGAGGAAGCTTGTATGGGTATTTCTCCTCACGTATGGTGGATGACTACAAGAGATTCATTTGTTGTTCCTGGAGGGTAGGTAGACAAGGGCCATAGTGTACAATAAAATCGTAGTGATTATTTGGTAATTTTAGATAAAAAATTTTAATCTTTAACCTGTTTGGAATCATACTAATATGTGAATACTTTAGAAGCAAATATGATTTTTAATGAACCTTTTTGAAGTATTTTGTTTAAACCAAACTATGCAAAAAAAATGTTTGCTGGCAACATTCCCATATTGTATAGCAGCACCAGAGCTGTAACCCTGACCAAATTGTATGGCAGATTGTGGATGGATGGTTTTGTGAAAATAACTAGCTACATATACAGTAGAAAGAAAACATAGCTAATGGCTGTATAGAATAAATGCCAAATTAGTACCACTGTCTAAACTGAGAACAATTGAATCTAGTTAGTAACCATTACTTTTAGGTTTGCTCATTTTTAAAAAAAAAAGAGTATTCATGAGTTTTGATGCTTCGATTTAAAAGGAGAGTTTGATTGTTTTTAATTAGATAAGTTAGTCTTTGGATGCATAGTGTTGCGGTTAAAACATTTTATTGGTGAAGTGGTTACCAAAGTTCAAATCTTTGCTGGGCCACTGAGCTTGTACATGTCTTGTGTCTTTGTTGGGCTATTGAGCTTGTGGGTTTGATCAAGTGAAGTGTGGGGATGAGGTCCCCCATTTATGACCTCACCGGTTCATAGCTCCGGATCAAAAGTATTTCACTTGGAACTGGAGGACATGTCACGACAGGGTCACTGGTTACGTTAAAAAATTTACCATATATAGTTTTCTACCAAAAAAATAAATCAGCAGGGTTTTGAAAGGATTTCAAATCTTGTAAAAAGAAAAGGATGTAATATGAAGCACAGCCTGACACCAACAAACAATCAAATGGAAGAAAAAAAAAAGACTACAAAAAAACAAAACTAAACAGTACAAAACAGAGCTTAATTGTTGATGGATCCCGATTTTGATTTAAATTGAAAAATTAGTAAAAAATAAAATATAGAAACATGAAAATAACAATCTAGAACAAATAAGAAAAATAAAAATAAAAATTCAGCAGTTATGATAATGATCTACTCATTTTAATATCTTTGTCAAGTAATAGACATTAGATTGTCAAAGTTCTTTGAATTGAAAGTAACATGTTTTTTGAGGAGACAATTGAATGCAAAATTTTCAATCAAATTTCGAAATATAAATAAAAAGTGATGGATTCAATCTTTAAAGAATGGCAATAATACCAGCATACTATATCTTAAAATTTTGACAATAACAACATTAGCATAATTTAAAGAACACACTATTTCCTTAAATAACAATACCATATATTAACCAACAAACACACTTAACTTTTGAAATTGTTTTGACTAAAGCTGAAAGCAAAACGTTCCCACAGTTCAAAAGAATTGATGTAGATGAATCAAACAATCAGAATAATAATGGAACCCAACAGACAATACGCACTCCAAGAAGCAAACTCAACTTAGCTGCTCTATTTGAGAAATCAATTAAGTGGGTGTTAAGCACTGCAAATCTTGGATACCATACCATTTGAACCATTAAGTCATAGACGAGGAAATCAATTTTTAGAGACAGAAGATAATGGCGTTGGAAAGCATTTAATATGGTTGCAAACCTAAAAGCGATCTCATCAGAAAATAAAAATGGGGTCATGGTTAAAAATTACTTGAAGCAGTTTAATGACATTGCTGGTACCATAGACTCTCTGCACAACTGCGAATTTCTCTGGATCATCTGCAGGAAAATGAGGAGCCAAAACACATTCTTCTGAACATTTTTTGCGTTGCACTCTACAGGCTGCGCAGGCTAGATTCTTTGCTTTTCCCATTGCTGTCGTAACAAAAACACAGTAATATGAATAATTTATAATGCAGTCCTGATATTTTTTAGAGGACAGAAGACTCTGTGGCCTATAAGTATCCATTTTTTTCAACCAGTGGGGTTTTTATTCAATAAAGTAAGAAAGACAATCAGAATTGAACAACCACACTACAATTTTTTCTTACAATAAATCCAAAACATTGACATTTACAAACACTGTATATTACTAATATGAACTACAAAAATGTTTCTTTAATTGAGAAAAGAGATTTTGTCTGTAAAATCGGCATGTCTTGTACAATTTCCAAGGATTTGCGAAATTATCGGAAGGCGACGTCAGATATGCTTGCGATTGCGCGTACTCCAGATTTAAAAAGGTTTTTAATTAAATATTTTTTTTCCCTGTTTACAAGTAGGATCGTGGAAATCGTTCATGGGCGGAACATGAGAAAGTGAGCTGTGAAAAGAGATAGTCGGCTACGTATTTGGAAAAACAGTAGAGCGCTTGAATGTATAGAATCGTGGGTTTATTATTTAGAAAGATTGTTCTTTGAATCTTTGAAAATAAGAAAGCACGGCTGGAATTTGACTGGTCCAATGACTTTAACAAGCACGTTTGCAATTTGCTAGTAAATTTCAAAAGTTTACCATAGTGTATAATTTGACGCGTGATATTTTTATATATTTGTATATATGACATCATTAATCAAAAGAAAATAGAATAATATTTTTAAAAAAGGTTGTATAAATAAACGAGTCCCTAATCCTTATAATGCATCAAACCATTCATGCCTCTCATACACCATTAAGGATGTCTTGGTGTATCATAGGGGTTGGATAACCATTTCGGTGATAGAGAGATATATCTATGAGTCTAGCAAAAGAGTCTGCTTTTGAAACATAATTACAAAAACATAAGGGTTGAACTAAAAAATATAATAAAGTAGGTGGATATGCCAGGGAAGGAGGATTTTGATCATCGAATTTCTCCCGAACATTGGTAGGGGTAGAGTTATTTATTGAGTCCCACGCATTATTCTCCTTCATCTAGGTGGTGAATTATGAGCTAGAGATAATGAGTGACATATGGAGAAAATCGTTGGTGAGCCATTGTCCAACTGAGTAGTGGGTGGATGTGAGGGTTGAAACCATCCTTCATGAATAGTAGATTCCTTGGGATACTGAGGCATAGGTCCATGGGAGCGAGACTTCCGACCTCCACGACTCTCTAATCAAGGAGAGTGGCTACATCCACATCGATGCACATGAGGAGATCGGGAGCCTTGAGGAACCTAGGAATTAGTATAGGAAACATTACCTCAGTGTTAAAGCAACTCCTAGAGATACACAACTTCAAGTGCAACATTTCTAGCTTGTACAAAAATTTGCATAAGATCATTAGAGAAAATCATAGCCTTAGCATACAAAGAAAAATATTTATCAGCAATGTTGCATTTAAACAATGCAAGGCTTCTATCTTTCCAATTAATGAAATAAATCTCCATTATGAACGTGTCTCTTAAATTGTTAATAAATCATAAAAGTATATTGTAAGAAAGTATAATATTAAATTCTAATCTATAAAATATATCATTTAATAATAATTTTTTAAATAAAAAATTAAACATAAATAGTTTAAACTATGGAATACACTTTAAAGAATATTTTCTTGAAGGATAAAGAGAAAAAATATATTGAAGAAAAGAAAGCCTACAACCATTTATGATATAGAGACTTGTACATACCTAGTCATGAAAGCCTTTTTTTTTTTTGTAGATGTGTTTGTATTTCACTGTGCAAGCTTCAAGTTTGTGAGGTCACAATTTTGTGTGCAAAACAAATGGTTTTTGTATAGGTTGACTTAAGTTCTCAAGGACTTGCTCTTGCCAATCCCACAAACTCATGAATTATTTTCATGGTGTTTGTTTTTTTGCATCAAGGTGATTTAGACCTAATCATTCCATTTTTAATGTGTATATACTTTTTTCTACTTTAAAGCTTAAGATATGGCTTACAATGAATTTTTTAGCTATCATTACAAATTTAAATCAAGGAATATAGATTGTTATTTTGCACACCCATTTGATATCTAATCATAGCCTTTTTAAATCTCATGAGACATAGGCACAATTCAAGGACTCTGCAATTTGATATGGTGTGTAGGTTATAGAGTTGCATGGCATGTATTGGTACTATGTATTGCCTATTTTATGTTTCTCACCATAGAAATAAATATGAAATAGATATTAGTTAAATATAATTTTGACAACATAATATCCACATAGTCATTTTCAATAAAGCATTAATTTTCATGTCTTTAACAAGTAGGGGAATGTATTATATGTTTCTTACATCAATTAAGGTAACTATAACATATTTCATTTGGTGTCATAAGTAGTTACAAAGTGAGAAAACCTCCAAAATTCATGTCTACTACCACCTTCAAGTAAGCTTCCTTACATAGCACTCTACAATTAAGATTATTCCATTATTCCATTGATGATTTAAAGTGTTGTATTATTTGAAGATTTTTTTTAAATAGAAAATTATTATTTTGAAACTATCTAACTTGTAATAGAGCCCTTTTCTTCTACATGATTATCTCTATAATACACTTTATCTACCCCAAAAACCTTTGTAACACCTTATAGATTTTACTTGGTTTGTATGCCATAGATGGTTTCGTCATTGATAATTATCCAAAAAAAAATCATAAATGTATATAAGAAAAGATATGTGATAAAAGAAAATGCATAAACAAGACAACATTGTCTATGTGCATATGTTCTAATCAATTTGCATGTATTTATATTTTATCAGCATAGATGGGGATCACAAGAGAAAATATGTTATATTAGCCCAATACTAATCCTTTATTTTGAAATGTAGAAACACCTTGTATAGACAAAGGACATATTATTTTACAATATTTTGCATAGTCATGAAGTGGCAAGAGTAATTTCGCTATTACAAAACTTTTAGTTTTTTCCTCATGCAATTATACTTATAATGTTTCATCATCTATTGTTTTTCATAATTGTAAAAGGTATAAAACATAGTAGTATGGAAAAAGATAAATTTGAGAGGATATTTTTTTGATATTGTAGATACTAAGAGCATTCATACGAAAAAAGTTAGATATGAGTTTGACGTTGTGAAATTGGGACTTAACAAATTAGATTAATAAAGCCACTAATTTCATGGGCTCATCTCACATTAAGGGGGAGATTGAATTTGACTGATCCAACCTTGAAAGGACTAAATACATATCATATTAATCCTCTTTGTTTGATTTGAAATTGAATTTCAATTAGGTTTTAATTGCAATGCTAGATCTAGGACATCAATGATAATTTGACATAAAATAATAATATATGTAAGCTCTAGATATTATGAAAACCTATAAAGTTGGATCTGAGGATGTGAAATAGATTGAAACCTATGACCAAAAATTCAAGATTAATTGTTAGAACCAAGAGGTGTGGGGAAACCTGGTCCTATGTGTGTCAAATGCTAACAAACTTAATCTTTTCTAGATCATAAAGATGCATAGAATAACCTATTTGAAACTCATCAAATATTCCTAGGACTTGGAGGTGTGGGGTGAGCTAGTCCTCTTCTTTTCACACCTTCAAAAGCTATATCTGATTGTCATCATTTGCTTTGCCTAATTCCTCACTCATGGATCTTGAGTCAAATTTCTTGCACACAAAATTAAAGAAATGAGGTTTGTTAATGGGATTTTTCCTTACGTCAAACCCCATTTTAGGAATTAACCTTGAATTGAAATGAAATATAAAATATAAATTTTAAAGTAAATGTTGAATGATATACCTCAGATCTAGAATGATTTATAGAGGATAATGATGCAAAACCCTTTATATTTGATTGTATGTATTGATATAATAACATGACAACACATAGAAAACTCAAACATGAAAATATGCTTGCATTAAAATTTATGTGATTTTCTCCATGATGCTTGAAGAATATGGTGGGATGAAATGTTTCCTTGAATGCTTGAGAATGTTTGATGACAAATGCTTAATGGATGCAAGAATAGTGGGTAGACTATGGATAATATGAGATGCCAAAATACATAAGAAAAATGTTCTTGTATAGAGTTCCCAAGGTAATTTATTGATTAAGCTAACCTCCAATGGTTAAATTGAGGCAAAGAGACCAAAATCCACTAGGGAGGAAAAGTGCATCGACTCATTTGAAATAAGGCTCATTTAAAGAGAACCATGGTGCCACAAAGTGCTCTTATTCTCATAAAACAGGGTAAACAAGAAAGAAATTTGGAGGGTATATTCTTAATATGGGGTTCACTCAATTGTACAACCGGGTGGCATCAATTTTGAGATAAAAAGAGTCAAAATAAACCTAGGGGAGAACTCATATGGGATATGCTAAATTAGGGGCACGAAAAGGTGGTGTAAATTGTTCAAGGTTATAATTCATGATGCTACAAAGAGCATACATTTTTTAATATACAAAGAAATATTCTTTTGTGAAAGCAGATATACTATAACTTCCACAAAAAGAAGGGAAAATGGTTAATTGCAATTTAATGTATAAATTATCTTCACTAATGTAACGAATCCCCTATAACTAATGACCACGTGCAATATATATTACCAATAGAAACAAATATCCTAAACATATAATTTTTATTCTAATTCCAAGGATTATAGCAAAGGTTGATCACATGCGAGTGCAAGACCTCTTTTCATGAACCAACCCTTGTCTACATTGTTGCGTAGAGGTGGGACATGTCTGCTAGTTTTAAGTTATGACTTTGAAGCAAATTATAGCATCCATTAATTGATCCTATATCCTATCTACTTGTTGACCCTATCCAATTTATTAATTCATAAATATTTAGCCTATGATGAAGTCAATCTAATGATTACATGTGGCAACATTACATGCGCTCATGGCCTTCAAAGAGATGTACTCTATTAGAGCCTCATGATGGTGTCATCCTCTAGCGAGCCCAAAATTTTTGCAAAGAAAATCAAGCAAATAGTCTTACTATGCTAGTTATAATTGGTTAGATTCAAGCGTAGAGACCTTTTGATAGAGATAATTGGGTGTTGCGTGTTAGTGTTGGAAATAAGCCACACCCGAACTGACGATGGACTGGCCCAAGAGGGGCCAGTAGCTCAGTGGTAGAGCACTCTAGAAGTGTATGGAAGGTCTTAGGTTTGAGTCCTAGCTAGTCCATGTGTCAACATGGTATCAGAGTCAGGTCTAGGCTAGGAGCCCCAAGAAAAAGAGAGGTGTGGCTTAAGGGGGGGTGTTGGTGTTGGAAATAAGCCACACCCAAACCGACGATGGACTGGTCTAAGAGGGGCCAGTAGCTCAGTGGTAGAGTAGTCCAACAATGTATGGAAGGTCATAGGTTTGAGTCCTAGCTGGTCCATGTCTCAACATTGCACTTGTGCATTATAAGTCTATGGAGCTTGTGAGCACATGCTCAGATGCCAAATGTCAGCATCACATTACTTCACATACAACTAAGAGACTAATGAAAATGAATGAATAATAAAATGCAACAAGAGGGGCTCTGGAACCCTCCTTCATGCTCAACTACTTACAGTTCCAAGTGGAACATGTAGACCAGACTTATTTACAAGTGTATTCCCAAGTGAAGCGACTAGGCAGAGTTTCAAGCACTTAATTTCCCACTTGTGAGTTTTGTAAATATTTCTAGGCTAACATGATAATGTTATTAATATTAAAGTGCATATATATTGTTGATCTACATTTATTCTAATGTGTGTTTGTTGGTGGAAGTGACAAAGGTTGTGCAAGCTCTAAATTCAACGAGGAGTAGAGATGAGTTGAATTGTGCAAATCTAAGTTGCAAATCCAATACAGATTGAGAGAGTCATTTGATGTAGATTTTATTAGATAGATGTTGAAGGATGAGTTGTGAATGCCCACATAATATATCATTTATATGTTTTATTTGTATGTTGAGGTTGGTGCCTCATTATTTGAAATTAAGCATAGTGACTTCTATAGGTTGGTGCCTACAAATTTGATTGAAGATTTGTATCTCCATTGTGGGTTGTAATTAATGTGGTTTGGTTCTTTTAAAATATTGTAAGTTCTTTATTATCTTTGTGAGGTTAAATTTGGGAGGTAGATCCAAGCACATATTCTCACCATGATTTTTCCCTTCTGGGTTTTCACATATATTTGATGCTCTCATGTGTTGATGTGTGATTGTGTTTATCACTTGCATGAATGTTTTAATAATAATGTGAGATGTGGTAAAGGTTTAAATATTATATTAGATTTTAAATTAAATTTAGTATATACTTATTCACCCATCCCTCCTAGTGTATATATATGTTTAATAACATACACATTCTAACAAGTGAATCAATATGTTTTTGGAGGTTTGAATTGAAGTCTATTGATAGTTAGGGTTTATTTGTTTTTATATTTTAAGTTTTTTTGATTTTACATTTATTATAATTTCATTACATACAATATCGAAGCTAACTTTTAGAGACCCCATGTTTTAATATAAATTATATTTGTTGAATAGGAAGTGCAATTCTAAGTATCATAAGAAGTTAAATGATGTGTGCATAAAATATTTTGACTTTTTGTTAATTTATTTCAACTAAAGCCAAAATTAAAAGATGTGTAGAGTATATATTCTAAGATGATTCTTAGTGGTGTAGTTCTTGTAAATTTTATAATACCTTATGCATGTTAATTTAAGTAAAATATGTTTTTATCATCAAAAAGATTTACCACCCAAATAATCACAAAGATAAAAACAATGTAGTATCTCTAATGGATGTTCCATTTCTCTTATCAATCTCTCAATACCATATTCTTCAATAGTATATGAATGTGATCATATATTTTAGAAATCAATCAAATCAATAAAAAGTAAACATGCACTAAAAAATCAATTAGATCAATAAAAAGTAAACATGTACTAAAAAATCAATTTGTAAATATGTTGTAAGAGAAATTATTTTGTAATATTCTACTTAGACATCGAATTGTTCAATAATCAAACAAAAACAAATAACATTATATCTTAAAGTAAAAATATATGTATTATTTTTATTGACAAATATTTACCATGCAAATTTATTTCTGAATTCTCTCATCGAATTATGGATCATGGAATGTGATCCAAAAGATTGATGATAAAAAATCTATATACAATCAAAACCAAAAATGTTAAACAACATTTATATGAACTGTAGAAATGTGCTATCATTAAATTTATCTTTAATTATTTGATTGTCTAGTTTTAATAATATCACTCTTCTAATAGTTATGACTCCAATATTAATTTGTAAGATGCATTGTTGGTTGCATTAATGTTGTAAATGCTATTAAGAAAACAAATTTAATTAGAACAGAAAGCTATCTATCTACTATTTTATTTTACTTTTGATCAAAGATAATATAAAAATAATAATAAAAAATTCAAAGATTTTCAAACAGTAATACTGATTATAGAAAACAAAAAGAAATTAATTTCCTACAATGAAGAACTTATAAACCTTACAAAAGTTAAAATAAAAAACAATGATCAATTACTGGACTTCCAATTGTTGACAAGATATTACAGGTTATTTTTAAATAGTCGGGGATGACAATTTTTTAATTTGAAGAAAGTTGATAATTATAATAAAGAAGGAAATCATAAAGATCTACACAAAGTCAAGGAAAAAAACTTATTCAACTCACCCTCATAGTCAATTGAGCCTACAACTTATTAACACGACCTAATTTTCATTGGACACGCTACGGAGGAAGAAGGTAGATGGTAATAGAAGATGACACTTTCTAGAGTAAAATATTATATTATTTTCAATACTTGATATAGGAAGTGACGGAGAAATTATTGTACTTATTCCAAATTATTTAATTTCCAGCTGGAAAATTAAAACAATCTGGCATAAATTTTCGGAAACACATGATAAAAGGCCGGAATATACAAAGTCTTACGTCACAAAAGAAACATAAACATCTGGGAATGGGCGGACAATGCGACAAAATTGGATGCGCGATTAAAGGTAGGCGGTCCAAGGGATCGTTTCACACTGGCGTCTTACGTTTTTTTATATGATATGGACGACGTGTTTTAGAAATCCACTGCTGAGAGTTAAGGAAACAAAACGACCTCGTGAACATGGACTTCGAATTTGGACCCCATAGACCATGCTTATCTAGGGATCAATGGAGGGAGACCATGCTTATCTAGGGATCAATGGAGGGAATTGTGATAACCGGACAAATAGGTCAAATGTATGGAAACATGTGTATAAAAGAATATGATAAGGGAGAGGATTCAATAGTTGAACATGTTTCAATTGTTGTGATAGTAGTTGTTGATTTAATGTCCAATTTTTTTGACAACATTATAGCAATAGTTGTGACTTTTAATACGCATAATTGAATGGAATATACCTTTATTTGTAAAAGGAAACCAATCATGTAATGTCAGATCAGCTACACAAGTATGAGGGCCCCTTGTGCATGACTATTGGGGTAAAAGAACAATACTGTATCACGTTTCATGCCAACTTATTAGCAAAAGTGAATTTAAAATTTTCTAACTAAAAAATAATTTTAGTCAAACATATGGTCTATATAGACTCATTATACATAAGTTATAAATGAACCACAACTTTTCCAATTGGAAGTGTTTACTAAATGTATATTTTATATCGCTCAGGTGTGGGTAAAACATCCCTGCAAGATTTTCCTACTTCTGCATATTTCCAAGGGTTTTTTCGGCGGCATGGGAATTGGGGCCGTAATTTGAGGAACAAAGGTATTCGGCAAAAGGGCAATTGAAATGCTAGGGCTTCTGGCAATAAGGCTCCGCTTGGCTTGGCGATTGATTCTGCTAAATTGCAACCAATTTCAAGGGTTTTGGGAGGTCAATTGTCGAATTTTGATTTGCCCTCTTAGCCGTGGCCTACTCCGCTCCCAGTTCTTGTGATTGATGCCTCGAATGCGATCATGGGGAAAAGGCTCTTGATCTTCAAGCTTTGGCAGTCGTTATCTAGGTGTGGGGTGACTCTATTCCTCTATCAAAGCTCCATTATAAGATTCATGTGCACTGGTATGACACTTTGTACTTCCATGTTCTCTCTGCAAATTCGTTTATTATTATTTTTGATTCTGCATCTGCTAGGGATAAGGCATTGAGTGTTCCATTTTTTTTGGCTTGGGAAAAATCTGATTTTTGTAGAAAGTTGGAAGCCCTTTCTAGCACCCTCTAGGGTTGGCCCAAAACAGGTTCCTATCTGGTTTAAACTTCCTTTGTTACCATCCGAATTTGTAGAATCTGATATTTTAACAAAGATTGGGGATTCATTTGGTAAATTTCTATTGTCTCATTCGGTGCTTGAGGATGGGTTGTTTGTTGTCAAAATTTGTGTGTTACTTTCACCCAAGGTCTCTCCTCTGAAGTTTTGTAACACTCAGTCTCCCTTTGGCATTTGGCATCAAAATCTTGTCAGAGATCCTGGGGATTTTGGTTGTTCTTCAGAGACTATAGATTCTCCTTTGTTTTTTCACATGAAATCTATTAAATTTGGTTCGGGAGTCATTGAATCCTCTTTTGATGGGAATGTGGAAATGTTCGTTTGGAACATAGATCATTTAGGTTCCTCTGATACTAATCCCCCTTTGAAGAAAAACTTCACACCTAGGGTTTCGACAAAGGTTCCCCATTGCTCTGTTTCTTCCCCAAAGATTGGCTTGGCTAATGTCTCTCCTTTGAATAATTCTAATGGCTTTTTAAACATGAGAATGCCTTCTTTGCATTCCGTTGATTTGGGAAATGACTTAGGGGCTGCGACACAAATCACTGTGGTTTAGAAGAATTCTGAACATCCTATGGATGTTGATATTGTTAGATGAGCATCTTATTGCCCAGGTGCAAGATATTGTTAAAATTAATAAGGTTTCTCTTAATTATGCTTTAGCTAATAAAGTAATTTCTTTAATTTTGGTTGATTTGGGTAGCTTGGAGAATGACTTGACTGCGTTTCCCACAAATAATTCTTTTGATTTACTCAATACGGATAAGGCTTTGGTGGCATCAGTTCTTGGGCCATCTTCGGTTCCCATTGTTTCAGATAGGGAGAAGGTTAGGGTGTCTTCGGTTCTTGGTGAAGGTTCCATTGAAGATAGGGCACCCATGGCTACTCCTTTGGGTATTAATGGGCTTCCTTTGGTTCAAACCCCCCTTTCCCCTACCTCACCCTTGTCAACTCCAGAAAAAAGAGGTCGCAAGCCTAAACATGTTAAGACTAAATTAGAAATTGATGTGGGCATTCAAATAACTCTTCTTTCTTCTTTGGAGTCTTCCAGAAAGAAAAGATAAAAAAACCCCTTTAGTCTGCCAATTAGAAGAGCCTTGGCTTCTAAATGAAGCCTTCATAAGATTTTTTTGGCAGATAAGGTTTCTCCTGTTTCTTTGGATGTTTCGAGGGGAGCTGATGCTTCCCCTCATGAGAAATGAGGATCATATCCTGGAATGTTAGGGGCTTAAATGCCCCTAACAAACAATGCTTGATTAAGTCACAATTGGACTTAATGAAGTGTGATGTGGTGATGGTACAAGAAACTAAGTTAAATTTATCATCTCCTGATAGGTTGTTCTCTTCTTGGAAAATCTGGAATTTTTGTGCATCTCCCTCCTCAAGTGCTTCAGGTGGTCTTGCAGTTCTATGGAAATATTCTTTTGTGGATTTCTCATTAATTGCTTCCTCATCCAATTGCATGCTTGGTTTGGTTAAGAGTAGGATATCAAATTTAACATTTTGGCTTTTTAATGTTTATGTACCATCTGGGGTTTTAGAAAAAAGAAACCTTTGGGAATTTTTGGTTTCCCTTGCTGCCCCTTTGCATAATGTTTTTCTAATTTTTTTGGGGGGCTTTAATTCAATTACTAGTTTAGATGAGAAGGCTGGGGAAACCATCCCTAATAAACATTCTATGTAAGACTTTTGCCACTTTATTCATTCTTTGAATTTGGTTGATTGTAAACCTCTTAATGGGTCATTTACATGGACCAACATGTGGAGAGACTTTTGTCAAATCTCTAAAAGGCTGGATTGCTTTTTGGTTTCAGAAAATTGGTTCAATTCGGGTTAGGATTTTGTTTCGTCAGTTCTCCCCTTTACATGGTCTAATCATTTTCCTATTTTGTTTACTATTTTTCAGGATAGAGAACCTAGGAAGTTACCTTTTAAGTTTGAGACAATGTGGTTCCGGGATCGATCTTTTTTACCTTCATCAAAGCAATGGTGGCTTTCTGCCCCTTTTTGTCTTGGGTTTCAGATGTTTCAGCTTGTTAAGAAAATGGGCTTTTTAAAGCATAGGATTAGGGATTAGAATGTGACTCATTTTAAGAATATTTTTTGGAGAAAAGGCTAGGATATAGGAATAAATTGAGCAGCTTAACAAGCGAATTATTTCTTTAGGTATGTCCTCTCTATTGTATGATAGACTAAAGTTTTTAAATTTTCAATTAAGTGAGACCTTCGCTAGGGAAGAATCCTATTGGAGGCAGAAGTCTAGGGACCTTTGGCTCTCCAAAGGGGATATAAATACTAAGTTCTTCCATTCCTCTTCTAATCTTAAGAGGCTTCATAATCGAATTTCCTATATTATTGATTCTAATGGTAACAATCTGGTTGATGAGGATGATATAGCTTCTGAAGCCGTTAGGTTCTTTAAGTCATTGCCAATAGCGGAATCAGTCACTGTAGATAATGAGTTTGTGAATTCGATCCCCCCATTAGTGTCTCAAGAAGATAATAAGATGCTTATGGCTCCCTTTTCGTTGGCTGATCTAAAAGAGATAGTCTTTTCCATGCATCCAAAAAAGGCGTCGGGCCCGGATGGTTTTACGGCTCTATTTTTTCAGAAGTGTTGGGACTTTATTTGAAATGATGTGATGTTAGCCTTGGAGGAATCCAAAAGAAATAGGTTGATATTGAGAGAGCTTAATACTACTCTTATTTCTATTATTCCGAAAGTGGACAATCCTATCTCTTTTTTGGATTTTCGCCCGATTGCCTTGTGTACCACTTTATATAAAAATTTTACTAAGGCAATTTCGGTTAGGCTTTCTAGGCCCCTTCCTCAGATAGTTTCCTTGGAGCAAGGTGGATTTGTGCCTAGTCACCAGATATCTAAAGGTGCAATTGTAGCTCATGAAATTCTACACTCCATATCTCAACAAAAGGTTCCGGCCATGATTCTTAAACTAGACATGCTTAAGGCTTATCATTGTGTTAATTGGTAGTCCCTTGTGGCTGTTCTGTATCATTTGGGATTTTTGAGTAGTTGGGTCAAATGGGTGTTTTCATGCATATCTTCTGCCCACTTCTCAGTTTTGATTAATGGTTCCCCTTTGGGGTTTTTTGCTTCCTCTCGGGGACTTAGGCAAGGGGATCCCTTGTCCCCTTTCTTTTTTATTCTTTTGGCAGAAGCTTTAAGTAGGGCCATCTCTAATGCTATGGCATCTGGGTTATGGTCAGGTATCAGAGTTGATGGCCTCCTTTCTCCACAATCCCATTTCTTGTTTGTTGATGACACGCTTCTGTTTCGGGTTGCCTCTTTGAGGGAAGATCGAGTTATAAAGAAAATTATCTCTGACTATGCTGCTTTTTCTGGACAAAAGGTTAATAATCAGAAGTCCAAAGTCTTTTTTGTGAATGTCTCCCCTCTAGTTAGGGATAAACTCGTCCGCTTTTGGAGTTTCCAAGTAGGGACTTTTCCATGCATGTATTTGGGCATTCCTTTCTTTCTGGGCTTTGAAAAGACCTCCTTTTGGGATAAAGTTGTTCATTCAGTAACCTCCAGAATTTCTTCCTAGAACCATAAGTGGCTTATGATGACTGGTAAGATCCTTTTAATCAAATCAGTTTTGAATGCCATCCCTATATATGTGATGTCTATTTTGCAGGCTCCCTCTCAATTTCTTAAGGACATTAAGGTTTCCTTTAGATCCTTCCTTTGGAACGATAATTTGGGAGGTAAGAAGAAGATCCCTCTTCTTGCTTGGGACAGTATTTGTCGTCCCAAAGAGCTGGGGGGTGCAGGTCTTCATGATTTAGTTGTTCAGAATAAGGCATTGGGGGAGAAATTGGTTTGGATGTTAGATGCAAACCCTTATAGAAAATGGGCTTCCATCATGCTTGCTAAGTATTTAAGGGGAGCTTCTAGAGAAAGGATTTTTACTGCTACATCTCTTCCGAAGGGTTCTGCATTCTGGAACTTTTTGGTATCTTGTAGGAGGGTTGTTTTACCACATCTATCTTGGGTTGTCCATAATGGGAAGAAGGCTTGATTTTGGGATGAAGTCTAGAATGGGCATCCTTCTCTTTCAGTTATCTAAGATTGGTCCCCTTTGCCCGGTATTCTATCGGACCTTTGGGGGCCTTTTGTTGCAGATTATTTTGACATTGTCTCCACAGGTCCATGTTTAGTGGCTAAATGGAAGATTATTCCCCCCTTGCCTATTGATAATGATCTTAGACTTTCTTTTGTGAAAGAACTTCACAAAAGACCTCTTGTTTTTCACAATAAGGAGGACTCCTTGGTTTGGATTAAGAATGTTGCAGGTTCATATTCAATAAAAGATAGTTATAATTCTTTGGTTCAGGTTTCTTCACCCTCTTGCTAGCCTACTAAGATTTTTTGGCATCCGGCTTGTCTTCCTAGGGCAGGGTCTTTTTCTTGGTTGGAAGTCTAGGATAAAGTCCTCACTAGGATGCGATTGGACAGGCTTCGGATTACAACAATATTTCCTTGTGTTTTTTGTGGTTATTGTATGGAATCCATGGATCACCTTTTCCTGCTATGTCCATTTGCTTCTGAGTGTTGGTATTGGCTGTTTGGCATGCTTGGTTGGTCTTCTACTCTTTTTCCTAATCTATTTTCGCAATTCATGTCCTGGCCCTTGTTGTTCTCCTCTTCGTTTTATTCATCTCTTTGGGTTGTGGCCCCATCACTGGTGATCTGGAATCTCTGGCTTGAAAATAATTCTATAATTTTCAAACATAAATTTGCTACCCTAGTAATTGGTAAAATCCAATCCTCCATTTGTGAGGTGGTACTTTCTTTCATCCATAAAAATTTAGATCACCTTAGGCCTTTTTCTCACTGGGACAATTGGGTCACCTGGAAATGGTCTTCACTTTTTCTGATGCCTTCCCATGGGGCTATATCGGATGGACTATCTTCTCTTGTTAAACTCTAGATGGCTAAATGGATCCCTCCCCACTTCCCTTCATTCAAACTTCAATTTGATGGGGCTTCTAAGGGGAATCTGGGAAGGTCTGGTGTTGGAGTAGTTATTTTTTATCATTCTTCTAATATCATTAAATTCGTGGGGAAACATATTGGTTAGGGTACTAATAATGTGGCTGAGTTCCAGGCTTTATCCTTTGGGCTTGATCTCGCTCTTTCATTAAACATAAAAGATATTATTATTGAAGGAGACTCAATGGTGGTGTTTCAGGTGGTTATTGCCAAAAAATGTCTCTCTTGGCATTTGTAGTACTTTTTAGGCCACATTCTTGTGCAATTAAAGTGCTTTTTCACTTTCTCTATCTTTCACTGTTTTAGGAAGATCAATGTCATTGCGGATTTCTTGGCGAATAAGGCTATTGCTGAAGGTGCTGATTTCTTAGAGGTTTGTCCTTTGGACATTCCTATTTCCTACATGAAGCTTCTTTCTTAGCAAGATCTCCTTTTAGAATCCTCCTTCATTTTCTATGCTTGATGTGGTTTTCTTTCATAAGTGTCTGTAGTGAAGGTGTTGTTCTTCGGGACAGTACCTTTGTTTTTGACATTTCCTGTTAGAATTTTCTCATGGAGTAGGGAGATTATTGTGGCTTCTACTATCAGATTGAGATCCCCTTTATGGTATTGTCTACTCCTGTCTCCTTGCTTTGTGTGGTTTTTCACTTCCCTATATGGCTATAGAGGGAATGTTGTCCTCCCTTATGGCAACATCTCTATTGTAGCTATATTTGGTAGTACCTCCTCACTAAGCATGGAGGTTGGAGGGGAAACTTTTATTTGGCTGGTAGTTTTGGTATTGTATGGGCCATTATTTTTCTATCTGTCTGTCCTGTTTGGCTGCATGCTTGTTCATTGTGAATATTCTTGTCGGTGGGTATCTCGGTTTCCTTTTGATGGCATTCAAGTTTTGTTTCGGGGACTATTTGGTACTGGTCTATATTCAACTCCACTCATTATATGCTAATCAGTATCTACTCGGTAGGGGTATGTTAGTTATATTTGTTAGATCCTCTACTTTTTTTGTAATCATTTTACTTTGTGGTCGGAAGTTGGTGCCTTTCTCATGGGGCTTCATATCATAATGAAAAGAGTTGGTCCTTTCTTTGAATCATTTGACATCGTGATTGATCTGATATTTAGGGAACTACAATTTAATGATTGCGGATGTTGTGATGAATGGGTTTATTTCATCATCAGTTGAGCAGCCTCTAGTTCGCTATTTTCTCTTATGATGGAAGGATAATCATGACCTGATAATCTCATTCTCTGTTATATTCTTGATGGTGTACAAATATGGCATCCATTCCGTCTTTGCATTTTTTCTTACTAACACAAAATGCTCTGTCTTTTATGGAGATTTCTTGTCAAAATCGGTGGATGGTGGCTTTTTCTGAGGAATTGGAAAGAGCAGTTAACATGGTGGTACAAATGGTTTCTTATCCTACTGTTACTTCTTTTGCTTTTTCGTTGGATTATTCTATGGATCGGTCTCATCCTTCTTCCTGAGGGTTTTCATCATCCTTCTCTTCTTTTTATTTGGATTGGCATATGTTTGCTCACCATATTTATGCCAACAGGATTGCTTATTCTTGGTTCTCTTCTTGCTTTGAGTTTTGTTCTCTTCAGAGCCTTGGAATCATGTGGTATATAGACATATTGGTTTTGGCATGATGGCACTGGTTATGGTTGGACATCATTGGCTCCATTTTGAGATGTTCTCTTCTAGACTAGTTCTCATAGCTTCCTTTATATCTAATGCAGTTGGCTATGTATCTAGGGGGTTTATTTGGGATGCCTATGGGATTTTTGTATTGAGTAGATAGGCTTATGTTCTCTTGAGCAATACTGAAGGGTTTTCTTACTAGTTATTTCCCTTCAGTGCTCTTTGAACCAGACACATGTAAAAAAAATTATAGATTTAATATAATTTTAGTGGTTTAATCCACTTTTATCAAAAAAATAAAAAATATTTTAGTTATTTTTTATATTTTATATTTTTAATTTTATTGAAAGTAGATTATTAGCACTTAAATATAAGATTGATTATCCTTACAAGAAAAAATATTAAAATTTATCTAAATTTTTTGAAAAAAATATATGATGAAGTAGAGAAAAGAATCTATGTCATGATGATATAATTATTTTATAATTTGGATAAATAATGAATAAAAAAAGTAGTGACAAATGGAAAGAGTTATATTTCAGTACGCACAACTTTTCAAATTTATTGAAAAATATATATATTTATAAAAAAATTGTAAAAAATATATCCATGCACTAAAGTTTCAAGTTATCATATAAACAAAAAAATTGAAGAAAAAAAGAGAAAATTTATTAAATAAAGTGTGGAGGTTTGTGTAACTTCAATTTCAACATTTTATCAACAACAAAATTATAGTGTTTACTTTATATAAAATTATATTCAAATAATTTTTAAATTTTTAATAAGAAATTAGAAACATAAAATACACAAAAGAATATACATTTTATTAGTTTACATCATTTCAAAATTAAAAACATATATTTCACTTTCTATTGATTCAATTTAAAAAGTTGAGTCGGCATTGACCATTTCCTTTATAAAAGTGTGACACAACTTTGTACTTTTACCCATTGGTCTCACCTTTTTTAAGGTTGTTTTGGACACCTTGGTGAAAAACATGGTCATATGGCATCATGTTTGATGTTGTGGCCTTGAAAATTTCATTATAAGCAAGTAACTTGTAAAGTAAGCTGCTATAAAAAATTGGGAGTGATTTGAAATTTACATGTAAGATTTTGAGAAGTGTGAAGTTAGGGTGCTCCATACACAAGTTAGAAAATGGGTTTAATTTTGTTCAAGGTTGTGTTATTCATTTTCATTTATATGTTTTAAGGACTTTCTTGAAACTAGGCACAAAACTAAATGAGAAATAACACATGGATGCAAATTTAATCATTATAATATGGTATGTTTTTAATTATTTTAGTTGTTGAGACTAATTGGAGAGTTATCAAGCCCTAGCTCGATTGTGGTACCCTTCTATGGATAAATCTTTTAGAATTCCAATGTACCTACATATTTGACCATATTATAATGATGTCACCTTAATGGGGACCCCCTTACATGGTAGGTCCTCATAACATGAAGTAATATTTTAACCTTTGTCACCAAAGTTACAAAAGTGTCCCATTAACATTACACTACAATGTAATAGACAATATGATAGCTTATTATTATTTATTGGGAATTTATTATTATTATTTAGAACACTTGTAAGGACATTATATATTAATTATGACTTTGGATTATATAATAAAATGATAATTATAAGATGTCATTTGTAGGTATACACTACCCATGAAAATACAAAAGAAAAAGTATCAAGTACAATATAAAACACAAACTATTTTACACATTTATCACTAAGCATATGGTGCAAAATTAAGAGGGGAGACATATTGTATTTTAAGGGAAGCACCCAAGGTGATAGATTTCTAAAAAGAGGATTAGGGACACATTGGTCATTTTGAGGTTCCTAAATAGTAAGTGATACCAACAATTATCACCCTTTTGGCAGAGGCACAAAAGATGCATTGGCAACACCCTACATTATTCTAAAACCTCTCCTTCATGGGAAATAGATCTATCCCATCCCATGAAAAAGAGGCTTGGTGAGAAGTGAATTTGGCTGCGCATGTGATTAAATTGGTAGGGACTCAATGACAATGATCTCTCTGCTATGCCATTGGGTGAAACTCACACTACAAGAAGCACTCCTTTATGGTTGAAAAAAATATGTTGGTTGTAGAATTCTAGTGTTGTTTTCTTTGCCTATGTCTAGATACGAAAAAATGAGTAGAGACAAGGACATGATCCTTCTCATGTAAAGAAAATATGGATGACCAAGAAGGATGTGACATTTTAAGGTTTTGGGCATCACATCTAGAACAATGTGTCCTTTTTGTGTGATTCAATGTAAGTGAAAAGAATAATATTAAATGAAAATAATATCTCCTCATATTATCAAATTATCTTATAGTTGAATTTAATTGTCATATTTTTAATATGTCTACTTCCAATTATTATAATAATCCTCCATAGATATGCCAAAGATAGATCCATTTCCAATGCAATATTGTTTAACTAACAAGGTGTCACATTTAATCATGATTTCTAGATGTAATAGTCCTTTATGAACTTTGTTAGATGGGATTCCATTTTCACGAAATGGTATAATGTGATTTTCCTTGTGATCAATAATCTTGATTAAATATGTAACTAGTTATTGGTTAGTATCAAATTGAACTTATACATATTCTAAAGAGTTGCATTATATGTATCTAAAATAGTAATATAAACACTAGGTCTCATAGACACCTTTTTGTTTGATTACATTATTATTAGTGAATTGTGTTATCTTTCCTTGCTTGAGATAGACCATCTTGGCTTGCAACAAGCCATTTTATTATGTAGGTCTCTTTCATGTTGATGATAGATCTCGAAGTGTGATTTGAAATGTTGATTGGAAAGCAAAGCTCACATAGTTGAATCCAAAAATATGTTGAGTTAATTGTCATGGACCATTGAAATCTAATACAATTAATATACCATCAAGATAAACACCAAACTAAATAATTTTTTAAAAATAATATGAATATACTAATATTAGTTGTAAACATTAAATTGTAATATTTATCTAACCAATATGTATTATTAAATAGTACAACAACCTTGATTGTCCCATATGTTTCATGACAATCAGCTATTTTAAATTATGTTTCAAATAATATTTTTCTAAAATGATTATATAAACTATATATAAATAATTATATAGAAAATTTTAAATTTTACTTGAAACCAATCCCACTAAGTTCCCTATCCTCACCAAATCTACAATTAGACAAGAATACTAGTTATGAGTATGAGATGAATATTCGTTATGAATTGGATCTGAAATCTCAATGGTATTTTGACAATTTAAACATTTATCAAATTCTTCACAAATTATCTTAATTTGACTACTCCAGCAGCCATCTATAAAATGTTTCACCATATTAAAATGACCTCCTATAACTGATCCCCATTAGTCTATAAACTGCAAAAATGGCTATAGAGCCACCTAAAACATAAATTGTGTCTTTTTCTTCTTCTATTACTTACGTTTTGTTTAATTGTATAACTATTTCCATAACTACCATCATTTATTCTAATCTTTCCTCGCATTGTATGGAAATCTTCCCTTTCAAATAATATGGTCTTAGTAAAATTTTAATTGCTGTACAGCTAAAATGGTAACATCTTACCGTAAGATGTACGCTGGGCTGTGTGTCGTCAATTCTAAAATGCCGTGAGATATACGCCGCCCACCTTTACTCGCGCACCCACTTCTGTCGCATTCTCCGCCCATGTACTCTCTCTGTTAATGCCGCAACCAGAGCAAATATTTTCGATTGAAAGACATCGTTTACTTTTTTATACCATGTAATTGAGAGCATATTTGACGTTGCCGCACTTTATGGAAACAAACCTCTTGATTTTTCCTTCCCTTTCTCACACGTTTCCAAAAGACTTTGAACGTTTCCGTCTTTCCTCGCTTTGTTATCGATTTCCTGCCTGATGCTGCCTGCCTTTCTCACACGTTTCTGAAAGGCTGAAATCATAATAATTTGAATAGCTTTGTCCAATGGAAAACGGCATGTTTGAAAAAAGGATTTTGGAGGTCCCACTGAGCTTTTGCCTCAAAACATTCCACTGTAAAATACTGGGCAGATTTGAATTATGAAAGGTAATCGTGTTAGGGTTTTGGTAGCAGAGATGGCAAAAAGCAAATGAACGATTGTATTGTGCGCAGCGTGTAGACTGGCAAGAAATGTTCAGAAGAATGTATTTTGGCTCCTCATTTTCCTCCCGATAATCCTGACAAGTTCACTGTCGTGCAGACAGTGTATGGAACCAGCAATATCATCAAACTGCTTCAAGTGAGTTTTAACCATGACCCAGTTTTTATTTTCTGTTGAAATGGGCTTTTTAAGTTCTTGCTTTTGAAGTCCATCGCCTTTAATTTTGTTGCAAATGCCTTTTAAGTTCTATGATTATAGGTAGTTGTTCTTAAATGTTATTATATTTATGTTGTAGCTATTATCATTCAATTATGTTGTTTTCCAATCAAACTTGTTGATTCATGTTTTATGAGTAGTATTTCACAAAACTCATTTTTCATTGAAATGAATAATATATTTAACACTCACAGAATGTAACTGATGCTCAAATAAATAAAGTATTGAATAAATTATATAAATATTCTTTGATTCTTTGCCTTCGTGTCTTAGGTGGTTTGCTGGTTTTAATATAGTTTTTGTTTCTGGTTCTGTCTCTTGTCATTTATTAGTGCTTAACCATTCTTTTCTGTTTCTGTTTTCTGAATTCTATCTTTAACTAGGTGTGCACTTTTCACGTACCCAAAATGATGCTTTTTACAATTATACAATAATTCGAACATTCGCTTTTAATTAATCAGAATTTTGATTCTTTACCTATGACTTATAGTTCAAAATAAGACCTGTCCGAAAACTGGAAGGTATGAGTTGTTGACAGAGATTAGTTCTTAACTTATGATATCCCATCGAATTAGTGAATTCATGGTAAATAGGAATTATTGACAAAAAAAGTTTTGAATCTATGAAATGTCATGCAACATCGTGAATTCATGGTAGAGATATGAACTGTTGACAGAAATTAATTTTGAAATATTTTAAATTCAATTTTTTTGTTAATGATTTTGTTTCTGCTGGGTTTCCTTATGGTTCATATGCATTGACTCTTGAGATATGAACTGAATGAAAACTACAAAGACATGCACAGAATTTTAAATAAGACATCGAGGAAAACAATAGATACGCTCCGAGGCCTGGCTCACCTGAGACGCCACTGATTCCGTAAATTCATGGTAGATGTGAATTGCTGATAGAAAAAAATTGATTTAGATTCAACTGTATTAGTTCTTTTCGATCAATATTTTAAATCACATTTAAAGATCAATTTCTATATTTGTCATGCCATAGAAAAAGATAATTCTTCACTAGTATGAAAAAGATTTTTTCCCCGAGCAAGTAGATTGATAAAGAGAAGGCGTGTGGTATCATTTTAGTAACGGTAATTCTTCGTATGACATCTCATGTTGTATAGTGCATGTTATAAATTTATTACCGTGATTCAGACACTAAATTAAGAGCACCGCCACAGAGCTCTCTTTTAATTTAACCTCTTGGATGGTCATGCTCCTGATATAGATTAACTTCAATGCTCATGTTCAATTTAGGTACAAAATTAGTTGTATCATTTAAAGTATTATTTTATAATCTAATATGTTTGTAAACATACGTACACATGTTGATAACTTAATTAATTTTTTAATAAATTTTATTTCCTTAAATATAAAATGAAGATCTACCAGTTATACAAGATCTTCATATTTTAGGAAAATTTAACATTTTTTGATATATCATCTAGGCTATTGTAGCATTTCAAATTTTGTTTCTCCGACACTTTGTAATTATTACAAATTGTTGTGAATAAATTTGGTTTATTGATAAAATATATTTAAAATTCTAATTCTAAAGGTGTCAAAATAGATATGCTTTAATTTGATTGTGGAACTAACATATTTATGTGATGTTACTTTAGCTTTTGGACTCTAAGCAAAGAGTAGACATAATAAATGATATGGAGAAGCAAGTAGCCAAGCTAGAATCTCAATTGGCAACTAGGCAAGAATAGCTCATTAATATGCATTTAGAGTATGAAAAGCTTGTTCTATTGCACAATAGACCTCTTGATGTTCAAGATGTATATCACACTGATACAATTAAAATATATTGTTGTCACAAAAGTTTGCATCCTTATTGAGCTATCAACCAAGCAACATTGTGAAACATGGAAACAACCTCGAAGTGTGAGACCTTGCACAAGGGGGTTAAATCTTCAGAGAAGACCCACTTCCTTCTCAATTCAAATGTAGGTGTTGGACCAAATCAACACTCACAATTATACTTCTAAATGTATTCAAAACACCAAGAATATATCAAAATACCCTAGAGGTGCACAAACTTCAATAATATGAATTACTCCAAACACATGTATGGAGGATAGGTTTTGATGAATGTTAAAAGAGAAGATGGTTACCCACAAGTTACACTCTAAAAAGAGTTAACACAAAGAATAAGTGAGAGAAAGCCACAAAACATGCACTTATGATGAAGGTAATAAAATATACACAACATACATTAGTTGAAGAGAGTCAAGAGTGATGATTTCAATTCATTCTCAATGGCCAAACTTGCAGTTGTAGAAATGCAAGAAAATATACAAGCCTTTAGATAAATGAAAGAGTAGAAAGTACCTCAAGCCAAAAGGGAGAGAGCCATTTACAATGAGGAATAATTGTTAGGATTCCCACAGATACTAAGAGGGGGGGGGGGTGAATCAGTATCTAACCAGTGATAAGAGTTTTCTAAGTTAAAACATGCAGAACATAAAATAACAGTATACCGGTATGCAAGAATTAATGCAATGAACAGAATTAGAAACATTCACATGAAAAGAACACCATAACACAAGATGTTTAATGAGGAAACCCAGTGTGGGAAAAACCTTAGTGGGATTTGTGACCCACAATATTCACTCACTAGCCAATAAGAGAATATTACTTACAATAGGGGCCTGCACATGCAAGAAGGCCAACTGCCTAGAGCTCACTGCTCAATGAGAATTCACACTGACTTACAATAGGATTATACTAATCCAATGACTTGTACTACGTTACAATAGCATCTCCAATGCCAGATTCAGTATCGGTTCTTTCTCTGTTCTTTACATATACCCTTGTCCTATAATTCGCACATAAGGTCTGCCTAATAATTTTCTTTATGCTCGCTACATCACATCTCTAAATGTCTATAATGATCTCCTTTATATAAAAGAGTCATTTTACAATTTGCCAAGTCGGCTTACAATAATAAACAAAATATTACATATCAAAAATCCTGTCGGCCTCTATGTCGGTATACATCTTTTCTTTTGTGCCGGTGTCGGTGTCGGTGTAGAGTGATCTTGTTGATGCCAGTGCACTATCTTGCCTGTGTAATGCTTTGCTGGTATGATGTCTTGTCGATGCCATAGGATTGCAAGGTTGCCATCAATGACAAAACCTTCAATCACATACAATGTCTCATTGGAGTGTCCATATGCCAACAATCTTCCCCTTTGGCATTGATGGCAACACTCATGAGAAATTTTAAAAAGTGTCCAAAATGTGTAGTCCAGAAATGTATACCAAAAATATGAGGGCTCCCCCTGAGCATATGATTCCGGTCTTTGAACTTTCTCATCCTACTACTCCCCCTTTGGCATCAATGACAAAGTTTGTCAAGATGCTAGTAGAGTTTGTAGTTACATCTATCCATATCCTCAACCCTATAGTTGGGTAGTTATTATCTGAAAACGATCGCCCAAAATTAAGTTTATACTATCCATAAACTTTTTGCTATCTTTTATTGCTGTTTTAGTCCTCTTCACAATACCAGTGAGATGCTATAAATGCTCTACCGATGTTTTGCTTCCTTGTGCTAATGCCTCTGAGATTTCCTTCTGCAGAGATGCTAAATAGTCCAATCTTGGACTCAGTTTAGATCTCAAGTGTTTTGCCTTGTTTATTATTTTCTTTCTCTCTTTCTTGTTTGAGCAATTCTTCCTCAAAATTTGCTAACTTTTCTTCAAAAACAAATAATGAATCTGGTGAGTTGACAAAATTGTCTGCAATTTTATTTATCTCATCTTGTGTCTTGCTTATTTTCTTCTCAATATCTACAGTTAAGAAGTTTGTTTTACATGTATCTTTATATAGATTTTTATTCTCTTTCAACAAACTACATAGTTCTGATAGAAGTGTGTCAAAGTCTCTGTTACACTTCTTTATTTCTTCATCAAAGAATTTTTGTTTCTCCTTTCCTACCATGTCCTTTACTGATTCTTCCTTTATTTTCTCAATATTTCTAGAATTGTATTTACATAATGTATCCAATTGTCCTAAAGAATCTTTATTATCTATATTACAATTAGGAGCAACTAACTTCAAAATTGGTATTGAATCATCTATTGCTTTATAAGCATGTGAATTGCAGTCAGTTATTTTCTTAATGGATTCAAGTAATACCTCAGTCACATTTGTTGACTTGAATGTTGATGATGACCCAACAAACTGAGTACTGGTGGAGGTGACCATGCTTGTATTGACCTCTGGCAGGTCAGTTTGTGTTTGCATTTCTTTTAGCACTGGTTTCCCTACTTCACTGCTTACCGGTGGCACTATTTCCTTGTGAACCTATTCCGGAGCCTTTAGGTCTATTGGTTTCTCTGTATGCACCTCAGATTCTATCTTTTTCCCTATATCCTCTATCAGTTTGTCTGTATCTCTTGTTACCAGAGGCTCTTTAGCCATATCTGATTTGTCAGTTGTATCTTTATCAACTGTTATGTTGATCTTTTGGGTATCAACATTTATAGTGTATAGGACTTCAGGATTTGGATTGCTATCCTCTACATCCATACTTTCAGCTGCCGGTTGGTCTTCAGTGGTTGTGATTTTCATAGGTGGGGGTAGGTTGTCTTTAACCTTTATGCTTGGAGGTCCACCAACTTTGCCTTTCCCTTTGTCCTTATCCTTCTGATATACTTTAATAGGCTTAGGGTTCCTGTATTCTTCTTGTTTTTCCTTTTCAACCAGGAATATGTCCCAACCATCTTCTGTTTCTTCTGTAACTTTAGTAACTCTTCCTACCATTAGTGAAATATGCCGGTGTGCAGTAGAGAATACTGTGCGGTTTGCCTGAGCAATCAAATCATCAATTTCCTTGGGAGAGTTTATTGGATATACAACAAGTAGTTTTTCTATTTTTATTTTCTTGTCTAATTCAATCACTGCTTGTCTTCTGGCCTCAAGTCTTTTGTACAAATCATTAGGAATTTCATTGACTACTTCCATCAAAAACTTTTTGTACATGTCCATATGCAGTCTTACACTTTCCTCAACTTGCCCTTTCTCATTAGCAGATAGAGTGTCATAAATTTTCTATATGTTTTTCAGTTTTCCTTCCTCTGCGATCTCATTTAGCAATATGTCTAGAGGTGCCAAGTCAGTTTTTGTCTTTTTCTTTTTCTTAGGGGTTAGCTTTTTCTTAGGTGTGACCTTTCTAATCGGAGATCTCACAGCTTGTTTCTTCTGCCTTGTCCTTCTAGGTGAAGGAGTGGTTTCCGGTGAGGGATCTCTTTTCCTAACAACTCTTTTAAAAGTTGGTGGCATGTCACCTTCCAAAGAAGTACCTATCGGTGATAGATGAGCTTCAGGTTGTGGGGCTGCCAACTCATCTTCTGTTATGTCGGTTTTCTTTAATACATCTTCCTTAATGGCCTTTGCTTGTCTGGATCCTTTCCTCACAAATGCCTCTACCTTCTTTACTCTTTTCTTAGACTGTATTTGGCTTTCTATGGTCTCAGCACTACCAAATACTTCTTCCTTAGGTTCTTTGGGGGCTTCCATAAGTGCTTTAGCATAAGTTTCAACTATGTGGTCATCTATCTCATAGCCCATTTCAGTTACCCAGATTGTCCTTGGGATGACTTCTTCCATCCATATTTCATCTTTCTTAATAACAAAGCATATGTCATCTTTGTAGTTGTCTACTATTTTTTGAGATAACCTTATTCTTTTCTTCATTTTTGTCTTCAATGCTTGGAAAAAGTCATGAATGTTGTTTTCCTTATTCTCACCCATGGTATTAAACAGTTCTGCCAATTGCTTTCCTACCGGTATGTCATATCCTAGTTGTTTATATCCTATACCAGGAACTTGTTTTGTTATATGAAGCATTAGGCATACTAACAGATTTTCAAATCTAAAAGTTCCTTTCTTATCCTTCTTTATCTTTCCAAGGTTGTCTATCAGTTCATCTTTTAACTATTCACAGATGTCAATTTTTGCATTGTCTGTCACCATATCATACGGACTCTTAATGCATAAACTTGAAACTGAGTTAAGTCTATTAGCATGAGTGGCTTTGTAACCTAATATCATACTTATGAATCTCACATTGATATCTTTTACATCGTTAACCTATAGAGATCTCTTATCGAATGTTGCACCTATTAGGTCTACGACTAAATCATTGAAAACCTTCTTGTTTTTGTCTAGTCTCTTACCAGTGGTCGATAGCCCTGTGACAACTTTTACCGCTTCCTTGGTGATCTTATGAAATGCATCTAGCCAGAAAAATTCTCCATGAACTCTGCTTAACACTATCCTAATCATATCCTTAGGAAATTCTGAAATGCTAAGGATTTCTATGAATCCTAGGGTTTCAATAACCTTGTGTTCAGTTTTAACATTGCCGATATCATCACATATCTCGATTTTATACATGGTTTTGATTTCCTCATCTCCTAACTCTTCAATGTTGCAGTGGATGTACATTCTAGGGTCTTCAGCATATACAATACCTTTAGGAATTTGAGAAAATGCACCTAAGTTATCATCCTTCTTTGCTATCTTGGGGACTAATTGAAATACGAGCCTAGGTCTTTTAATTACTTCCACAATAGTAGGGTTTTCTATGTATTCAATTGTAGAGGTGGATGCCATGATTAAATACCTTTTTCTATCTTGGATGGATGAATGCTTGGAGTGTGCTTGCATCTTGCTCGAAATGCCTTAGCTCGGAATCTTCGTGCTCTCTGAAAGTTTGAAATCATGGTGAAATGAAATGGAGCCAAAAAATTATTTTTATAATGTCTTTTCGCCATCTACCACATTAATTACATGCCGGTTAAGTATTCACTTAACATTGTTTGCCAGTAATAAGTAATTTTCAACTTCTTATCTCTAACCGGGGGAATATTAGCACGTGTCATTAGATTGCCAAACCCTCAAGGAAATTTTCTTGAATTAGATGAAGAACTTCCTGCCGGTGGAGCATTGCTCTGTCCTACCGGTGGAGCATTACTCTATCCTGCTGGTGGAGCATTTGTTGGTTCTACCGGTGGAGGAGTATTCTCAATATTTAGATCAGCTTTTCTAATCCATTGCTTTGAAAATTCTTGCTTAACCTCTTCAACCTTTTCTTTAGCTTTCAAGCTAGCACTTTTGTTGTCTACTGGTGTACCTTTACTTCTACAAAATTTAGCAATATGCCCAACCTTGTTACATGCATAACAAGTTACATTATTTTTCTGAATAGCTTTCCCATAACCTATACCAGTTTGTGTTCTGCATTGATTAGATAAATGTCCAAATCTTCCACAAACATAACATCTCACATTCATTCTGCAGTTTTCAGAGTTATGACCAATTTTGTTGCATTTTGAACATTGACCGGTGGATGTATTGATATTCTGATAATTCCTAGATCTACATTCATTTGCCCTATGACCATAATTATTACAGTTAAAGCATTTTTCATTGAATTTATAAGCATTAGGTGGTCTTACCAGTTTGCTGTGATCCTGAGTATTTGCAATACTGAAGCTTTCACCAACTTCAAAGCCAATTCTAGAAGTGTCACCTTTATGCTTTTGATTCTTCAATAAGGTACCAAGTTCTTCTGAGCTTTTCTTGAATTTTTCTTTATGTTGATTTGTAGTTTCCAATTCCCTTTCCAAGATTTCTTTTTGTCTCATTAGTTCATTTGAGTCATTCTGAGTATGCATCAGATCTGTCTTCAACATGTCATTTTCATAGCTAAGTCTTGTGTTCTCATTTGCTGCATCACTTAGTCATTTGGTAAATTCTTCTTCATTCTTCTTCCTATCTTCAATCTCTTTCCAAAATCTCATAGTCATATCCTACATTTCATTTTTTGTTGTCATGTTCTCTTGTTTCAACTTGCTTATCATATCATTAAGTGATTCCTTTTCATCATTCTCATTTTGCAATTTTTCACAAAGTTCTCTTCTCTTATTTCTTGCAATAGTAAGATTTTCTTGAAATGCCTGAATGATATCCTGAGTTGCTCTTAAATCATCTTCTAATTTGATATTTTTCAACTTCTCTGCATCATAGTCTGTAAGAGCTCCTTCAAGTTGCTTCATCAAATTTTCCATCTTTATCGGTATCAAGATCTTCCACAAGATGTTAGGCTTCTGAAAATAGAGGACCAGGCTCTGATACCAATTGTTAGGATTCCCACAGATACTGAGAGGGAGGGGTGAATCAGTATATAACAGGTGATAAGAGTTTTCTAAGTTAAAACATGCAGAACATAAAATAACAGTATACCGGTATGCAAGAATTAATGCAATAAACAGAATCAAAAACATCCACATGAAAAGAACACCATAACACAAGATGTTTAATGAGGAAACTCGGTGTGGGAAAAACCTTGGTGGGATTTGTGACCCACAATATTCACTCACTAGCCAATAAGAGAATATTACTTACAATAGGGGCCTGCACATGCAAGAAGGCCAACTGCTTAGAGCTCACTGCTCAATGAGAAGTCACACTGACTTACAATAAGGATTATACTAATCTAATGACTTGTACTGCTTTACAATAGCATCTCCAATGCCAAACTCAGTACCGGTTGTTGCTCTGTTCTTTACATATACCCTTGACCTATAATTCGCACATAAGGTCTGCCTAATAATTTTCTTTATGCTCGCTACATCACATCTCTAAATGTCTACAATGATCTCCTTTATATACAAGAGTCATTTTACAATTTGCCAAGTCAGCTTACAATAATAAACAAAATATTACATATCAAAAATCCTGTCGGCCTCTATGCCGGTATACATCTTTTCTTTTGTGCCAGTGCTGGTGCCGGTGTAGAGTGATCTTGTTGATGCCGACGCACTATCTTTCCTGTGTAATGCTTTGCCGGTATGATGTCTTGGCGGTGCTATAGGATTGCAAGGTTTCCATCAATGACAAAACCTTCAATCACATGCAATGTCTTATTGGAGTGTCCATATGCCAACAATAACAACCTATATATAGAAAACTAGTCATAGGAAAGAAAGTAGCTGTCAAAGAGGGGAAAGCCTAACTATGGTATGCATAGGAGAATGTCAGTCTAGGTGATCGGAAGTGGTTGGATTTGATAGGAGTGTACATGCATGAAACAATTTGTACCTTAACAAGGTAGTCCCAAGAAGAAAAAGTAATTCTACAAGATGGATTGCCTTACAATCTAAGGTCAGAACATGTAGACTTGACATGAAGATCATTAAGAAACTATAAATATGCATGACCTTGGACTCCACTTGATGACAACCTACAAAATACATTAAATGCACCCTACAGTTGCATGAAAGAAAGTAGACTAGTTGAAAGAGTTGGTGAAGCATTAAGATCCATGAGTCTTGATCACGCCATCTAGAAGTGTTGTTGGTCATCAAAGATAAAAAATTAAGCATTTAGGAAAAAATATAACAATGAATCAACAACCCTAGATTCTAAAAGACTAAACGAAAGGAAGTGTGACAAGAGAAGGATATTGGGTTTTAGGGTTTGATAAAATGGTCTAACACTTACCAAAAGGGTAAGGGTTGGATTGGTTCCCTGAATCTGAAAATCTGACAAGGAAATTAAATACAAATTTTAAGGTTTGGGGAAATGGTATGACTCTTATTAAAAGGGTAAGGGTTAGACTGGTTTTCTGAATCCTAAAGTCTGACAAGCAAGGGAAATCTAGATTTTGGGGTTCAAGGAAACAATTTGACTCTTTTACCAAAAGGGTAAGGGTTTGACTAGTTCCCTAAACCTTGAAATATGACAAGGGAAATGCAAATTTTGGGGTTCGGGGAAAAAATCTAACTCTTAGAAAAAGGGTAAGGGTTAGACTGGTTTCCAAAATTGCAAAATTTTCCAAGGAAGGGAAATCTATATTTTAGGGTTTGGAGAGATGGTTTGAATCTTACCAATAGAGTAAGGGTTAAGCTGGTTCCTCAAATCCCAAAATATGATAGGGAAGTGAAATACAAATTTTGAGCTTTGGTGAAATGGTCCAAATCCTACAAAAAGGGTAAGGGTTAGACTTGTTTATCCAATCCTAAAATCCAACATCCTTTAAGGGGAGGAGAATTGGTTAGTGGACCTTGAGGTATTGAAAGAAAGATGCAAGGATGAAGGGGGAGGGCCTAAAGTCTAACCCATGAAAAAATAATGTTTAACCATTTCTTGATTGCATAGCTTGACACTTGATATAAAGGTGTAGAATACATAGAGATGAAGGCAATGTGATGAATTGACATTAGCCAAAGGCAAAATATAAAGAATGAAAAAGCATTTACTCACTGTTGTAGAAACAACAATACTCCCCATTGTTGAAACAATACATAGAGGTCCATTGTGGAATGACATAGCATCAATAGAGAATAGAAACAATGATTATAATTATGCTAACATGTTCAACTAGGATGGTACTAATCCATGGATCATATCTTTGTTCGGTTCTCACTAATGGACCAAGGGTGTCATAAAATGACAATATTTTTATGACCTCTATGGGATGCTTTCCTACTAAGTATGAGATATAGAAGCCTAAAGAATCTATTAGGCATTGAGTCGTTGAGAGGACCCAAAAAATGTGTGTGCCTACACTTGGAGAAAAGATAGGAACTAGAGTATACATCTTCTTAAGGAGTATGTATCTCATGCCAAAGAAATTATGAAAACAAGTCAACCTATAATCTAATATTTACATCGTCACCAAAACAAATTTAGAAGGAATGCTTGAGACGAATCCTACTCATTCGGATTGGAAGAATTTTACCATCACACTTAGAGAGATGAAATATATTAGCCTCCTTACAATTCGTGATAACATATGGACCAATCCAGATAGTATCAAATTTGGAGCATCATCCGTCTTTGTTGGCTCTATTTGCATCCCACTTGAAAACTATATCTTCCTCTTTGAAGACCCTACTAGTAGCCTTTTTGATAAATAATTTTTTGACTTTCTCTTGATGAACCTCAAGTGTAAGTATGGCCTAGTTTTTAACTTCCTTTAGCTCCATTAGCTCAACTAGCCTCATTGTCATGACATCATTCTCTCTCAATTCTATCTGATGTGCTAATTCAAGAGAGGGTAACACTCGGGAAGATGAGAGTCTTGCTTCCTTCCCATATACCAACAAGAAAGGGGAGTTACTAGTTTCCCTCTTGGGTATGATTTTGTCAGCCCATAAGGCTATTCTCAACTTAGTATGCCAAGACCTTTGATTCTCTTCAATTGTTCTTTCAATTATCCTGATGAGGTTTTCCTTAGAATATTTAGATAAGAAATTACCCTGAGGGTAATTATTTGATGATTTCTTTAAGTATATACAATGCTTAACTACCCAAGAACTACTTCATGCTCTAGAAAATGACATAGAAACATCTGATATGATGGTGGAAGGGACACTGAATTTGGTCACAATTCCATTAAGTGATGCAGGAACATCCTCGATTCATGGAAATCTTGCATCAACCAAAAAAAACATTTTCCTTTGTTGTTTTGCTTCCTATTTATAGTTTTAGTGTTTCTTTCTATGTACCAGTTTTGCTTCACTGGAACCTATGGAGTATGGATTCTACTCGAAGACTTGATCATCTTTCTTGCTTCCAAACCATATCACATTTGGATCACTTTCCAGCAAGATATCGCTACCGGTTCCCATGATTGTTTCTTGCTACCAGTTGCTCCTTTGTTACCGGTTGCCTAAGACCTATTCTAGTGATCTACCATAATCCATTCCGAAGCTTGTGTAGCCTCGGACATTGATCTCGATGTTTCTTGGCATGTGGCCGACCTTCCATGTTTCATCCTTTAAATTTTCCAGAAGTCTCTTGGTGGAGGCCGACCTTGTTGGTTGTACACGTTAGGTTTTGTTCTTTGGGCTTTGATCCTTTGGGCCAACCTATTTTCCTTGGATTGTGTATATATATTAGTGTAATTGAGCATTAGGGGGACAACAGATGATAGATAGTAAATAGTAGAACATAGAAGATGGAACTTAGAAGATAAATCTCTTGATTCAGGGTCCTAGTTGTGACCTATTCTATATGTTCTTGCAAGTCGGTGTGCCAATCTATGTAACCCAAATAATTACCGGTTGATTGTATTAATAATTCATGATATAATTTCATTGGTTCTACGTTGCCTCCATCATATCTTTGTGTTTCCATTGTGTTTACTATCATATGTTGAGGTTTGTCATTGTCGGTGGTTGCACCAAGGGGTATCAGAGCGAAATTTCATTCTGAAGGTTGCGTGTCCTAAATTTTGTTGTAGGGTGGCGGATTGCCGATCCAGCCTAAAATTGCAGAAGACTAGCGTGAGTTGATGGCGTGAAGAGGAACTAGGAATGGTGGAGCGCGTGGGAATGTAGACCTAGAAATGATGGAAATATTGCAAGGTATAGAAGCCCGATTGGAAGCTGTGGAGATAACACAAAGAAGAGGTTGACATATCAAGGACCTAAGTGAAGATGAGGCAGAAGAAGCCCTGACGGAACAAGAAAAACCACCAGTGGTTGATCTGGATGAGGAAAGGTTTTTGAGGGTTTTGAGTAGGGTTAATACTAACCCTATTTTACCCCACCAAAATATGATGGAAACCTGGATTCCGATGAATTGATGGATTGGATCTCAGAAATGGAGAAGTATTTTGGTTTTGAAAACATTGCAGTGGAAAGGAAGGTGAAATATGCCTTTACCCAGTTGAAAGGTCATGCATCTCTTTGGTGGGAACATTTGCAATTTGATAGACAAAGGAGAGGTAAAGAGAAAATTAAGACTTGGGACCGGATGGTTGCAAAATTGAAATCAAAGAACTTATACTGGTTGATTAACAAATAAACCTATTCCAAAAGTTGTAGAATTTGAGACAGAAGGAGTCTAGTGTGAAGGAGTACACTGAAGCCTTTTATAAGTTGAATATCAGATCCGAGCATGTAGATGATGAAGTTGAACAAGTTGCTAGATATTTGAATGGATTGTGGATGTTTATAAAAGAACCTAAAGTATGCCTGAAAAGAAGAAGAGAAGTTAAATAAGAGACATGAGCAGAGGCAAAGAGGTAGAGGTGGAAGGTTTACCAGAAGTAGATTTCAAGGAGGAAGAACCTGTATAGATCAGAGCAAGGATAAAGAAGTAAGCAGAGAAGATAATTGATAATGGAAAGATGGTTCATACCGAAAGGATGATCAAAATTTCTATCAGAGAAGAGAACCAGATGGCTACCAGAATCATAATTTTGGAAAAGATAACAAAAGACAATATAAAAGAGAATTTATAAGAACTTGTTTTAAGTGTAGAAGAGAAGGACATCATGCATTTGAATGCAAGAAGATAGAGAGTACCGAAAGAGCAATAGTGGTGGAAGAAAGCCCCACTGGATCAACCAAAAAAAACATAAGATGGAGAACTGTTGATGATGAGGAGAGTTTTATGTCATACCGGAGAAGATGAGGAACCCTTGCAGAGGATAAATTTGTTCAAGACCAGATGGAAGGTATCCAGTAAATGTTCTAAAGTTGTTATTGATAGTGGTAGTTTAGACAATCTTGTTTCAGAAGAGATGATGAATAAGTTGAATTTGGAAAGATTGAAACAGCCTAAGGGTAATCAAATAGCATGGGTTCAGGATGAACACAAGTTGTTGGTAAGTGAGCAATGTTTGGTGAAATTGAAAATTGGGAATTATCATGATGAAGTCTTGTGTGATATTATGCCTATAAATATTTGTCACCTTTTGTTGGGTAGACCTTGGCAGTTTGATAGACAGGCAATACATGATGGAAGGAAGAACATATACACCATTGTGGAAAATGGGATTAAGAAAACCTTGTTACCTTTGGAAGATCCTTTGAAGGGTGAAGTTTGTATGAATGCTAGGATCTATTTGGTGGATGGAATGAGACATGAGAACATGTATTTTGCCATGATTCTGAGGAAGACTGAGAGACCGTAACTGGAAGAAGAACAACTGGAGGAGATAATACATTTGTTGACAGAGTATGAAGACATCATTTCAGATAATGTACTTGATGGATTACCACTGGTAAAAAGTATCAGTCATTGCATGGATTTGATTCCTAGAGCTATTTTGCCTAACAAAGCTGCACACCGGTTGACACCACTAGAGAATGAGGAGTTGAACTGACAAGTGCAGGAACTGTTGAAGAAAGGCTTGATCAGAGAAAGTTTGAGTCCCTGTGCAGTACCAACATTATTATCACCTAAGAAGAATGGAGAATGGAGAATGTGTACTGATTCTAGAGAAATAAACAAGATCGCAGTGAAATACCAGTTTCCCTTACCTAGAATGGATGACATAATGGATTGTTTGAGTGGAGCAAGATAGTTTACAAAGATAGATTTGAAGAGTGGATATCATTAGATTAGGATCAGAGAAGGAGATGAGTGGAAGATAACACTCAAGACAAATGACAGATTGTATGAATGGTTGGTGATGCCTTTTGGGTTGACTAATGCACCTAGTACTTTCATGAGGTTGATGAATGAGGTATTAAAAAAATTATTGGGTAAGCTTGTTATTGTTTACTTGGATGACATTCTGATTTTCAGTAAGACAAAAGAAGAGCATTTGTTGCATTTGAGACAAGTTTTGTAGAGGTTGAGAAAAGAAAAGTTACTGATAAACCTTAAGAAGTGTACTTTCATGAAGGAAGAGTTAGTCTATTTGGGATTTGTGATATCTGCCGATGGATTGAAGATGGACCCTGAGAAAGTGAAAGTAATCATTGAGTGGCCTACATTGGAAAGCATTGGAGAGGTAAGATCATTTCATGGACTGGCTAGTTTCTACTAGAAGTTCATTAGAAATTTCAGTTCAGTTTGTAACCCTATGACCAAGACCATGAGATGAGACAAGAAGGAATTCAGATGGCCCACCGGAGGAAACAAAAGTTTTGAGTTACTGAAGCAGAAAGTGACAGAGCAACTTGTGTTGGTTTTACTGGATTTCAACAAAGTATTTCAGGTTGATTGTGATGCAAGTGGAATAGTAATAGGAGTAGTCTTGAGCCAAGAAGGAAGAGCAGTAGCCTATTTAGTGAGAAATTGAATGATGCTAGGAGAAGATATTCAACATATGATTAGGAATTTTATGCTATAATTCAACCTATTCCCTAAGGAGTCTATGTTGTATACAGATCATCAAGCTTTGCAGTATTTGAACAATGAAAATAAGTTGAATTAGAGACATATGAGATGGGTAGAATTTTTGAAAAGTTATACCGTTGTGATGAAGCATAGAAGTGGGAAATCTAACAAAGTTGCTGATGCATTAAGTAGGAGAAGGAATTTGCTGACAGTAATGAGAGTGACAGTATTAGGTTTTGAAGAACTGAAGACCTTGTATGATGATGACCTGGATTTTGGAGAACCTTGGAAAGCATGTAGAGAATTGGTTATGGAAGATATGAGTAAGTGGTTGGACTATTTAATGCAGGATGGAATGTTGTTCAGAGGAGTCCAGTTGTGCGTACCTAAGAGTTCTATGAGGGAGAATCTGATTAAGGAGAAACATAGTGGAGGTTTAGCTGGACACTTTGGTATTGAAAAAATAGTAGCCTTGGTAAGTGATCGGTACTTTCGGCCACAAATTCATAAGGATGTTAAGAGATATGTGCAAAGTTGTAGAGTTTGTCAAGTTGAAAAAGGTAGTAGTTTGAATGCGGGATTGTAAAAACCTTTGACAGTACCGATTAGACCTTGGGAGGATATAAGCATGGATTTCATACCAGGATTTCCTAAGACACAAAGAGGGAATGATTCAATATTTCTGGTGATGGATAGATTTTATATTATGGCTCATTTCATACCTTGCAAGAAGACATCAGATGCAATTCATGTAGTAGACCTATTTTTCAAGAAATTGGTGAGATTGCATGGATTACCTAAAAGCATAGTTTTAGATAGAGACACTAAGTTTGTTGGCTATTTTTGGAGAACACTTTGGAAGAAGATGAAGATGGATTTGAAATTCAGTTCTACTTTTCACCCACAAACTGATGGACAGTCAGAAGAAGTTAACTAGAGCTTAGGAAACCTGTTGCAATGTTTAGTGGGACATAAAACTAGAAGTTGGGATTTAATCCTTCCACAAACAAATTTTGCCTATAACAATTAAGGGATATTAGCAGTGATGACCAGAGAAGTTCAGAAGCAGAGGATTTTGCAGATCACATGGCAGCCTTACATAGCTAGGTTAAACAAAATTTGGAGGACATGAACAACAAATATAAGGAAAAGGCAGATGAGAAGAGGAGACATAAGGAATTTGAAGTTGGCGATGAGGTGATGGTATACTTAAGAAAAGAGAGATTCCCAGTTGGAACCTAGAATAAGTTGCAAATGAAGAAGTTTGGATCTTGTAAGATATTAAGGAAATTTAGTCTTGGAAATGCATATGAAGTGGAGTTACTGAATGGTTTCAGTATTTCACCGGTGTTCAATATTGCAGATCTTCATCAGTATCATGATATAGAATTCAGTGAAGACAATATAGTAGACTAGGAGAAATAGTTACCTCAGAAGGAACTAGATTAGATTGAAGATATTTTGGATAGTAGGATTGGGCACAGTACCCAGGGCAATAAATATCAAGAGTACTTGGTAAAGTGGAAAGGCAGACTAGTTGAAGATTCATCTTGGATTTCTTAGGAAAAGGTAGACCACCTTGGTTTTCCTCTGACCCCTGTGAAGTGAGAGACTCACTTTTTTTCAACAACCACAAATGTCTAATGCAGGAGCATCCTCGGTTCATGGCAATCTTGCATCAACTAATAAAAAACATTTTCCTTTGTTGTTTTGCTTCCTGTTTACAATTTCAGTGTTTCTTTATGTGTATCGGTTTTGGCTCACTAGAACCTATGGAGTTGGATTCTACCTGAAGACTTGATCATCTTTCTTGCTTCCAAACCACGTCGCATTTGGATCACTTTTTTGCAAGATATCCCTACCATTTTCCATGACATTTCTTGCTACCTGTTGTTCCTTTGTTACCAGTTGCCTAAGACCTATTCTGGTGATCTATCGGTACCCATTCTGAAGCTTGCAGAGCCTTGGATGTTGATCTCGATGTTTCTTGGCATGTGGCCGACCTTCCATGTTTCATCCTTTGGATTTTCCATAGGTCTCTTGGTGGAGGCCGACCTTGTTGGTTGTACACATTAGTTTTGTTCTTTGGGCTTTGATCCTTTGGGCTGACCTACTTTCCTTGGATTGTGTATATATATCGGTGTAATTGAGCATTAGGCAGACATTAGACAATAGATAGTGAATAGTAGAAGATAGAAGATGGAACTTAGAAGATAAATCTCTTGATTCAAGGTCCTAGTTGTGACCTATTCTGTATGTTCTTGCAAGCCCATGTGTCGATCTATGCAACCCGGATAATTACCAGTTGATTGTATTAACAATTCATGATATAATTCCATTGGTTCTATGGTGCCTCCATCATATCTCTATGTTTCCGTTGTGTTTATTCTTGCTGACTGGTAGGACAAATCTCTCTGAGGTTTCCCCTTGCCGGTGGTTGCACCATTAAGGAACTCAAAAACTAAAGCCTCGGTGGCATCTTTCAATGCTACTACCTTTTTCTATTTAGTGAAGTAGTCTATAGCAGCCAAGATTGACTTGTGACTAGCCCTAAAAGGTGGATTTATCATGCCAAAGAAGTCTAAACCCCATTGTACAAATGACTGGTCAACTTGAATATGGTGGAGAGGAAGGGCAGCTAGCCTTTGCTTTACTAAGAATGAAGCACATTTCCCACACTTCTTCACCCATTTGTGTGTGTCATTGAATAGGGTTGGATATTAATAACAAGCCCTCATTATTTTGATAGTTGTAATCCTTGCAAATAAATGACCTCATGAGGAGCCATCATGAAATTATTCTAATAATTTGCTAGCATAATTGTGCTCAAAACATCTTAACAAGACTCCATTAGAATCTTGTTTGAAAAGGGTTCCATCCACTAGGATATAGGGAATATATTTCAACCAAAAATGTCTTATTTTTGTTCTATCCAAACCTTGGAGATATCTATCTTTTATAAGAAGGTGGTAATGTTTCTCACCCAACTAATCTGAGTGTCATTTTTAGCTATTTGATCTTCTTGTAATACATCGTTGACCTCTAAAGAATTCTCAAAAGATGAGACAATTTGTTCACATAGGCCCTTGCCTCTTACATGCTTGGTTGTCTTGATTTGGATGTCATATTTCATGACCTTAGTTATCGACCTAGCTAGCTTCTCACTGATATCCTTATTCAAAGGGAAGTCCTTGATACTTGCATGTGGAACTAGGAGTTGGATCTTGTTGTTAGATAAAACATGTCTTAATATCTTCAATTCTCTAATGATAGTAAGGAATCACTTTTTTGCATAGCTATACCTAAGATCATAATACTTTAGTTACTCAATGAACAAAGCAATGGTTTTCTCCAAATCATCAATCTTCAACTGTGTTAGGATAGCTAAGATGCTTGATTCTCATCCAAAGATATAGAGGATAAAATCCTTTTCATAGTTAGGATTCACAATATTTGGTGGGGGCCTATGCAATAACTTGCTTGATCTCTTTGAAATTGGCCATCCATTCTTTGGTCCGACTAAATGCTAAAATTTTCTCCAATATGTAGGTGAGAGATTTAACAATTGTGGAAAGGTTGGGAATGAATCTCCTCACAAACTTTATCCTACCAAGGAAACACTACAAAATTCATTCTTGTGACTGGGGAGTGGAAGAGAAAGAATAGCCTCCAGTCACTCTGGATCAATAGCCAGGCCTTCCTTAGATGCAATGCATCCTAACAATATTCCTTGAACATTATCAAATACACATTTTCTTGGGTTTAAGGACACACCATATTCGCTCTATTTTATGAACACTTGCTCATGATGATCAAAAGGATTAGCTACATGGTTTGAATAAATAGTTATATCATCAGTGTATATAAGCACAAACTCTAATAATACACCCTTGAAAGCCATGTCCATTTCTCTTTCAAAGTTGGTACCTGCATTGGTTAGCCCAAAATAAATCTTACAATAAGCATAGGTACCCCACTTAGTAAATACAGTCTTATATTTGTTTGACTCTTGGACCAAAATCTAATTGTAGCTTGAATACCCATTCAAGCATGAAAATAATTAAGAGCCATTGATCATTTTTGAAATTTGATCCATGGAGGGAAGGGGATAATTATCTTTAAGGGAGGCTCTATAGAGGTCCCTAAAGTCTACATAGTTTCACCATTCTTTATTCTTACAGGGACAAGGTTAGCCACCCAAGAGGTGTTGATAGGGAAGATGATATTGGCTTCTATGAGTTATGTTAATTCCTTCATCATTAGTGGCTCAATTTTTGGATTTATTGGTCTTTTCTTTTGTCTAACTTGTTTTGCATCTAGGTCTATTTTTATAGTATGTTGGGCTAATCTATGGTCAAAACTCTTCAAATCTTTATAGGTCCAAGTAACTATATAGTCATACAAAGGATTCTTGCTTGATTAAGGAAGATGTCTTTCCCAATTTTAGTGACTTAACCTCGATAACAACAACCAACTTATAATCACCTTTACTTGCAGCTATGTTCATCTGCTTCTTCATTTGATCATCTAAATTAAAAATACCCTCCAAGGTAGCTAGAACTTTATGAAACTTCTTGGAGTTGATATCCATATTGGTATTGTAGCATAGGCTGATTTTTAGCTGAAAATTCTACTTCATGTGGCAAGAAATTGACAATCCATTGATCACTTTTGAATACATACCAATTTTCTTGATTATCTAGAATACTTGGCCTCACAACAAGACCAATTTGTTATTCCTTCTTTTTTGAAACATGTGTTGTTATGTCAAACTAAGAACAAACTACTACAACCCTATACACATATCTATTTTGACTCCTAGGAATTCTCTAGATGTTGAAGACCTCAAATCCTTCAATCAGGTCCAAAATCCTATATTTTATATAATTTGAGTAAGTTGTTCTTGGTTATGCTTTAAGGTTTGATATGATTAACAAGCAACTTACTATACCTAAATACTTGTAAATATTTAATCATTGTTTTTTGTGCAAGTTAGAGGCCTTGGATCAAGGCTTCATACTCAACCATGTTGATGTTGTAGCCAAAATGAAACCTAAAAGAGAAGAAATGTTTCTTCTATTTGAGAAATAAGCATCATACTAGCACTCAAACCATTTTTTTTCTTAAACAATCAATAAACATGCTCCATAACCCCTCTAGATCTTCTTGTGTCTCGATGGGGTTAGAAATAGGAGTATCCTCCTCATGAATGTAATAGGTGTCAAGATCAGTCTCTTTAGCTTGACATAATAAATCAAATTACAAAGCATTATCCTATTCATCTAGTAAGCAAACAAAGAAATTCCTCTAGAACATTAGTGGGTTAACGAAAAATAGACTCCCCATACTCTTTGCACAAAGTACAATTCATGCTTCAATAATTAGGGATGTAGGGCTTAATGTGGTTTTGTGAAATGGGTTCTACTTTTATCATAGCATTGGTACCATTGATATGTCTTGCAAGACAGTGCAACTAGGGCATGTGTGCAATGTAAACTTTTAATTTTTTACCAACTCCTACCATCTGAACAAAGGTACCATCTAGTTGGATAGCCCCTTTAGTCACATGTTCATATTCTATGCCAAGAAGATTAGCTACCTTCTTAGGCATGACTAACCTACAAGATCCTAAATCTATCATGCAGTTGTGAACTAAGTTATCTTTTATGATTAGAGGGAGATAGAAGGGAGGAGGATTACTAATTTTTCTTGAATCTTCTTTCTCCCTGCCTTGTATCAAATTGGTTGGAAATGCCTTCTTTTTGGTTTCTACCTCATCATTTGATTGGTTGATATCCTTTAGTGCCTCCTTAAGAAAATCTCTTTGATATGGGATGAAAGGGCTTCCCACATAGTGACATTAAGGTTAGCTTTCTTCATTTTCTCAACTATGTTGAAAGGAAGACCAACTGATTTTAAATGCCCCTTTGGAACAACAAGGTCTAACCATGCTATTAGGGAAACTTGAGGCTCCTCCTTCTTCTCGATATCTTAAATAGTAAATTCTAACTTTTATTTTGGACAACAACTCTAGGCATTGCAGCTTGGGTTGTTGTTAAACCTGTGTGGCACCTTCTATCGCTCTCTATTTGGTCCTTGTGTATTGTAGCATAGTGTCACCATTTATTTTCTTTACACCATAGGATTCTTCTTCTTGCCAATTGAAAAAAGTACAATTTCCTTCTATGTGAGCTTGATTACCAATAGTTGGCTGAATTGGATCAAATATTGCTAGCTAGAAGTGGGTGACTCATTTTGCGCTACTAGAGCTTGTACAAACTCTCCATTTTGGCATGCACTTTGATTGTGGGATTGATTGCATCACTAACATCAATTATGTTCTTGGGTGAGATTGCTCTACATGAGAACTATTGTCTTTGAATTACTTGTAGCTATAGGGTTTGCACTATTTAAGGGCCTTGAATGTTTTTTATTTTTTTTACCCTTAAAAAGGTGTCTTGTTCTTCTAATAACGTTGATTTTGTGCTTGATAAGACCTACTATGCTGACATTGTTGCCTCTTTAGTGTAACCAACTCATTGCCAAAGTTTTGCAATAGAGTCTCTATCTCATGGAGATCATTTGAAGACTAAGTAGTTGTGGATGGTTGACTTATGAATGTCCTGGAGATAGGAGCCAAACTGGTGTATTGAGCAAGATCTTCTATGAATACAGGAATTACTAGCTTTGGAGTTGTCTTACTATCCTATATCAAGCAATTATTTCCTCTTATGGCTATATCATACACATCTGATCAATAATTTCTTCCCATTTATTGTATCGTGATAGCTAGATTACTATTGATAGCTTTTAGATAATACAAGAAGGTATGATTGGGAGATGACTTTACTAGAGCATAGATTTTATCCCATGTCTTTTATAATCTAAAGTTGAAGTCTCCCTTGAATTCATGAGGTGCCCTCTTGGATGTAGCTAGTTATTGAATAAGTGATAATGATGTCAAAAGGGTAGATGGTTACCCACAAGTCACACTAAAAAAAAATTTAACACAACATATATGTTAGAGAGTGACACAAAACATAGACTTATAATGAAGGTAAGAAAACATACACAACATTCATAAGTCAAAGAGAGGAAAGAATGATGACTTTCATTCATTCTTAGGCCAATGGAAACACTGACAGTTACAAAAATACAAAAAAAGATATAAATATTTAAGAGAAGCGAAACAATAGAAAAAAGATCAAGCCAAGAGGGAGAGAACCCTTCACAAAGGCTTAAAAACCTATTGATAACTGTAAATTAGTCACATGAAGTCACCAATGGTCAGAGTCATGAAACCCCAACTCTTTCGTCTATAAGAGAATGCCAGTTTGGGAAGATGGGAAGTGGCTGAATCTAACATGAGTGTTCATGCATGAAAGTAGAGTATACCTTGACAAAGGCAGTCCTGAGAAGAAAAAATACTTCTAGAAGAAGAATTTCTTGACAATCTATGATTAGAGCATGTAGATTTGATATGAAGACAATCAACGAACTATAAATATAAAAGGGCTTAGACTCCACTTAATGACAACCTAAAAAATACATTAAATGCACCCCTATAGGTCCATGAATGAAAGTAGACCAATTGTAGGAGTTGGTGAAGCATTGAGATCCTTGAGTGTCAATCAGGCCATATTGAAGTGTTTTTTTTCATCAAAGATCAAATGTTAAGCCTTCAATAAAATTTTGTTAAGGATGACAAGTTGAGAAACCCAAAGTCCAAAAGGTTGAAGGAAAGGGTGGAAAGAGAAGGATATAAGCATTTAGGGTTTGGTGAAATGGTCTAATTATTACCAAAAAGGTAAGGGTTATATTACTTCCTCAAATCTTGACTTCTGAGAAGGAAGGGAAATCCAAATTTTGGGGTTCAGAGAAGCTGTTACCAAAAGTGTAAGGGTTAGACTAGTTCCCCAAACCCAAAATCTGACAAGGAAAATGTAAATTTCAAGGTTTAGGAAAATGGTCCACCTCTTACAAAAAGGGTAAGGGTTAGAATAGTTCCTTGAATCTTGAAATCCAACAAGAAAAGGAAATCCAAATTTTGAGGTTCAAGAAAAGGGTCCGACTCTTACAAAAAAGGTAAGGGTTAGAAAAGGAGGGGAAATATAGATTTTGAGGTTCAATAAAATGGTCTAAATGTTACTAAAAGGGTAAGGGTTAGACTGGTTTCCTAAATCTTGAAATCCCACAAAGAAGGAAAATCTATATTTGAAGCAGTCACCGATTAGGAGGGACTTGAAAGAGATCAATCTAGATCGGTCAATAAGAGTAAACACAAGAAAAATAAAAGTTAATGATGGAGACAATGCAGAACAAATTGAATTATAACATGAAAACTGATTACAACCAGGTTATAAAAACCGGCCCACAAGCCTACCAAAACATGCTCAAAGTATAGAATAGGTCACAATCGGGACCGCAAATCTCAAGATCTATCTTCTACGCTTAATATAAGTTCTTGGTTACATTATAATTCTCTATTACAATGATTTATATGATCCAAGGGGATCCGGCCGGCCCAAAAAGGGATCAAAACCCAAAGAACAAGAGCTAACATGCAAAACCAACAAGGTCGGCCTCTGCCAAAGAAATTCATCTAGAAAATTCAAAGGATGAAGTGTAGAACATGGGAAAAGGTTGGCCACATGCAAAGGAACATTGTAGGCAACTCTTAGGGCTCCATAAGCTACGGAAGGGGATTCAGTAGATCACCAATGCAAATAGGTCCAGGCAACCGGTAACAGGAAACTATCAACCGGTAACAGGAAATTGTCTTAGAAACCTGTAGCAATCACTTCCTGGAAAATGATCCGAATGCTCCATGGTTTGAGAATAAGGAAGATGATCAAGTCTTCAAGTAAAATCCGAGACACACAGAAGAAAAACAAAAAGGAAATATTTTTGGTTAATGCAAGATTACTATGAACCAGGGTTGCTCCTGCATCAGACATGCGGGGTTTTTAAAAAAAAGTGAATCTCTCACTTTGCTAGGGTCAAAGGAAAACCAAGGCGGTCTACCTCTGCTTGAGAAATCCAAGATGAATCTTCAACTAGTCTTCCCTTCCACTTCACAAGATACTCCTTATACTGATTGCTCCAGGTACTACACCCAATCCTACTATCTAAAATGTCTTCAATCTGATTGAGTTCCTTCCGGAGCAACGGTTTCTCCAAGTCTGCAATACTATCCTCACTAAATTTTGGTTCATGATACTAATGAAGATCTTCAATGTTAAACACAGGTGAAATAATCAGACTATCTGGTAACTCCACTTCATATGCATTCCCAGAACTGAACTTTCTCCAAATCCTACAAGGTCCAAACTTTCTCATCTTCAATTTGTTATAAGTTTCAACCGGGAATATTTCTTTTCTTAGTTACACCATCACTTCATCATGAACTTCAAATTCCTTATGTCTTCTCTTCTCATCTGCCTTCTCCTTATACTTGTTGTTCATTTCCTCCAAATGTTTCTTAACTTGAATATGTAAGTCCTCCACGTGATCTGCAAATTCTTCTACTTCTGAACTTCTCTAGTCTTCACTACTAATATCTCTTAATTCTGATATACCTCTAGGATGTACTCCGATAACAATCTCAAAAGGTGTTCTTCCGGTAGTCCTATTTACTGAATTATTGTAGGCAAACTCTTCTTGTGCAAGAATCAAATCTCAAATTCTGGTTTTATGTCCAACTAAACATCTCAACAAATTTCTCAAGATCTGGTTAACTACTTTTGTATGTCCATCAGTCCGTGGATGAAAATTAGAAATGAACTTCAAATCTGTTTTCATCTTCTTCCAAAGTGTTCTCCAAAACTAGCCAACAAACTTACTATCTCTGTTTGAAATTATACTCTTAGGTAACCCATGCAATCTCACCACTTCCTTGAAAAATAGGTTTTCTACATGTATGGACAACTGAACTCCTTAGAATAACATCGCATCTTGAATGAAGTAATCCGACCACTCACTTCTATATACCATAACTGGTTCTCTACATGCTCTCCATAAATCCGGTTCATCATCATACAAGGTCTTCAATTCCTCAAATCCTAGTACTGTCACTCTTATCTCTGTTAGTAAATTCCTTCTCCTATTCAGTGCATTAGCAACTTTGTTAGATTTCCCACTTCTATGCTTCAACACAAAGGTGTAACTCTGCAAAAATTCTACCCATCTCATATGTCTCTGATTCAACATACTTTGACTGTTCAAATACTGGAAGGCTTGATGATCCATATACAACACAAACTCCTTAGGAAATAGGTAATGTCTCCACTTCTTTAAGGCTTGAACTATGGCATAAAACTCCTGATCATACTATGAATATCTCCTCTCGACATCATTCAATTTCTCAATGAAATAAGCTACTGCTCGCCCTTCCTGACTCAAGACTGCTCCTATTGTTGTTCCACTTGCATCACAATCCACTTGAAATACTTTATTGAAATCTAGTAAAGATAACACAGTCTTCTCAGTCACTTTCCTTTTCAATAGCTCAAAACTTTTATTTTCTCCAGTGCTCCACTTTGATTCCTTCTGATCTCCCCTCATTGTCTCAGTCATAGGGTTACAAACTGAACTGAAATTTTTTATGAACTTCTAGTAGAAACTAGCCAATCCATGAAATGATCTTACCTCTCCATTTCTTTCTGATGTAGGCCACTCAACATTTTTTTTTACATCCTCAAGTCCATGTTCAAACCATCCATAGATATTACAAATCCCAAATAGACTAACTCATCTTTCATGAAAGTACACTTCTTAAGATTTATCAGCAACTTTTCTTCTCTCAACCTTTGAAAAACTTGTCTCAAAAGCAATAAATGCTCCACTTTTGTCTTACTGAAAATCGAAATGTCATCTAAATATACAATAACAAACTTACCCAAGAATTTCTTCAATACCTCATTCATCAACCTCATGAAAGTACTCGGTGCATTAGTTAAACCAAAAGGCATCACCAACCATACATACAATCCTTCACTTTTCTTAAATTTTGTCTTTCACTCATCTCCTTCTCTAATCTTGATCTGATGATATCCACTCTTTAAATCTATCTTTGTAAATTATTTGGCTCCGCTCAAATAGTCCATTATGTCATCCATCCTACGCAAAGGAAACTAATATTTTTCTATGATCTTGTTTATTATTTTGGAATTGGTACACACTCTCCATTCTCTATTCTTCTTAGGTGCTAATACTATTGGTAGTGCATAAGGGCTAAGACTTTCTCTAATCAAACCTTTCTTCAAAAACTCCTGCACTTGTTTATTCAGTCCTTCGTTCTCTATTGGTGTCATTCGGTGTGCAACTTTGTTAGGAAAACTAGCTTCTAGAACTAGGTCCATGCAATGTCAAGTACTTCTCAAAGGTGGCAATTCATCAGGTACATTATCTAAAATGATGTCTTCATATTCTGTCAGCAAATATTTTATCTTTTCTGGTTGTTCCTTTTCATGCTCTAGATTCTTAGTCTTCTAAGGAATTAAGGCAAAACACACATTCTCATGTCTCAATACATCAAGGAATTTCCTTCCATCCACCAAACATATTCTAGCATTTGTACAGACTTCATTCTTCAAAGGTTCCTCCAAGGGCAACAAGGTTTTCTTTATCCCATTGGCCATAATAGTGTACATATTCTTCCTCGCATCATGTACTACTTTCCTGTCAAACTGCCAAGGTCTACCCAACAAAATATGACAAATATCCATAGGCATAATATCACACAAAACTTCCTCATGATAATTCCCAATTTTCAATTTCACCAAACATTTATCAGTTACTAACAACTTATGTTCATCTTGAATCCATGCTATCTGATAAGGCTTAGGGTGTTTCAATCTTTCCAAATTGAACTTATTCATCATCTCTTCTAAAACAAGATTATTTGAACTACCACTATTAATAACAACTTTACAACACTTAGTGGATACCTTACATTTGGTCTTGAACAAATTATTCCTCTACAAGGCCTCTTCATCTCTCCCAGTATGACACAAAGCTCTCCTCATCATCAATAGTTCTCCATCTTTTGGTTTATTATCTTATCCAGTGGGGTTTTCTTCCACCACTTTTTCTCTTCCATTATTCTCTATCTTCTTACACTTGAAAGAACGATGTCCTTCTCCTCCATACTTAAAGAAAGTTCTTCTAAATGTTCTCTTGTCTTGTCTTCCAAAATTCTCATTCTAGTAGCCATTCAGTTTTCTCCTCTGGTAAAATTTTGTATCTTCTTTCCAGTATGAATTACCTTCTTTGCTTACTTCCTTGTCTTTGTTCTAATTTGTATATGTTCCTCTTCCTCCTTGAAATCTTCCTCTGGAAAACCTTCCACCTCTACCTCTCTGCCTCTTCTAATGTCTTTTGTTTAGCTTTTCTTCTACCTTTGGGGCATACTGGTAAGCCTCTTCAACACTCTGTAATTTGATCAAACTAAGTTCATCTTGTATAGACACCCACAATCCATTCAAATATCTTGTAACTTGTTCAACTTCATCATCAACATGACTAGATCTAACATACAACCTGTAAAATGCTTGAGTGTATTCCTTCACACTAGATTCCTTCTCACTCAAATTCTGCAATTTTTGGAATAGATTCAGTTGATAGTCAACTTGCATAAATTTTGATTTCAACTTAGCAATCATCTAATCGCATGTCTTGATCTTCTCTTTACCTCTTCTCTATCTATCAACCTACAAAAGCTCCTACCAAAGAGATGCATGACCTTATAACCGGGTACATACATATTTCACCTTCCTTTCTTTTGCAGTGTTTTCAAAATCAAAATATTTCTCCATCTCTAAGAGCCAATCCATCAATTCACCCGAATCCAACCTTCTATCATATTTTGGTGGGGTAAAATGAGGTTTAGTATTCTCCCTACTCAAAAACCTTTCCTCATCCGGATCAACTACCGGTGGGTTTACTTGTTTTGTCAGGGCTTCTTCTCCTTCAAATTCACTTACATCTTCAATGTGTCGATCTCTTCTTTGGGCTATCTCCATGACTTCCAACTGGGCTGCTATTGCTCACAACATTTCCATCACAACAACGTCTGCATTCGTATGCGCTCCACCATTCCTAGTTCCTCTTCATGCCATATTTACGCCAGTCCTCTGCAGCTGCAGGTCAGATCCATAGTCTACCACCCTAAAACAAAATTATCAAGACAACACTAACCTTCAGAATGAAAACTCGCTCTAATACCACTTGAAGTAGTCATTGGTTAGGAGGGACCTCAAAGAGATCAATCCAGACTAGTTAGCAAGAGTAAACAAAACATAAACACAAGGACATGATGCAGGCAATGCATAACAAATTGAATTATAACATGAAAACTGATTACAACCAACTGGTAACAACTGGGTTACAAAAATCGGCTCAAAGGCCTGCTAAAACATGCTCAAAGTACAGAATAGGTCACAATAGGGACCTCAAATCTCAAGATATATCTTCTATGCTTAGTCTAACTTCTTGGTTACATTCTAATTCTCTATTGAAATGATTTATACGATCCAACAGGATTCGGTCAGCCCAAAAAGGGGTGAAAAATTGAATAACAAGACCTACCATGCAAACCCAACAAGGTCGCCTCTACCAAAGAAATTCCTCCAGAAAATTCAAAGGATGAAGTGTAGATCACAAGAAAAGGTTGGCCATGCACCAAGGAACAACATAATCAATGCTTAAGGCTCCACAAGCTACGAAAAGGGGTTTGGTAGATCACTAATGCAAATAGGTCCAGGCAACTAGTAACACAAACCGTGTTGAAAATCGGTAGCGATAACATGCTGAAAAACAATCCAAATACTCCACGTTTTGGGAATAAGGAAGATGATCAAGTGTTCAAGTAAAATCCAAATCCATAGGTTCTAGTGAGCCAGTTCCGAGACACACAGAAAGAAATGCAGAAACTGCGAACAAAAATTAAAAAAAAAGGAAAGATTTTTGGTTGATGCAAGATTTCAATGAATCGGGGATGCTCCTGCATCAATATTTTAGGGTTTTAGGAAATAGTTTGGTTATTACAAAAAGAGTAAGGTTTAGCCTAGTTCCTTAATCCTAAAAGTTGACATCCTTTAAGGGAATGAGAGTTGGTCAATAGTCCCAAAGGTATTGAAAGCAAGATGCAAGGGTGAGGAGGGAAGGTCCAAAGTCTAACCCAAGACAAAAGAACTCTTAAGAATTTTTTGATTATGTCACTTGGCACTTGATCAACTAGGTCAGTATTGGTCTATGGAACGTATCTCTGATCAGTTCTCATTGATGGACCAAAAGTATCATAAAATGAAAATAGATATCATGTATGGGAAAATCGATACACTATTGTGGTAGTCAATATATGGATAGGTTGACTAAGGCTTTTTTAACACCATAAATAAAACGACAATAATCTCATGACTAATATTGTTTAATTTTTACTTTCTACTATTGTTTCCCTTTATGATCACTTTCCATAATTTTATTATAATATTTTCAATTATATAGTATATTTTAATCATGTTCCTTGATCACTAACTATTTCATGAACATTTCTAGTGCAACTTATTGTTCCCTTTCATTGCTCAGAATGGACATGAAATCTTAGTCGATGCAACTTAATCTAGTTTTTTAAATTTTTGGTTTGCCTTCCAATAGCCCTTGTGGAAGCAACTAAGGTAAAAAAAATAAAAATAAAGGAATACTTAAATCATATCAATTCCCATTGAAAAATCACATGCCTATTGTTCTTTTCTACTTAAGTGACTATTATGTAAATTTATCCCAACTTATTAGCAAGTTTCTTATCTAACTTTATTATCTTGGAATCACTTCCAATAATTCCTAGTCTCAATGAAAAGCATGCCCTTTTATAGTATTAAATTCCTCTAAAAATGCTTCCAAGTCATGTGGGCACCTTACCATAGTAGAGCCCATGGTTGCTTTGACGAAAAAATAATTAAATAACTCATTAACACACCTTGCTATGATGCCAAGGATGAACAAAATATCTTTTCCTTAACATTAATCTAGCATTATTGTTATAAAAATTCTACGTTCATCTCCAAATTAAGGTACATGGGATAGGTTTAGGAGATTAGTTTAGACAATTTTAGAATTTACTCTCTATTGAAATCTCTTATGCCTTCAAGGTATAAATGTATTTGTACAAAAATGGAACTAACTTGATAATATGTACTGATTTATTTATTTGTTTACGAAAATAATTTTTATATTAATAAAAAATAGTGTGAAATTGCATTTGAAATATTTATGCATCTATATATTATATTGAACATTTTTATATTATGTGATCTATTCAATACAATGTTTATTTAGCATTTATGTATGGAGAATACATATGTTTCATCTTTTTGTATAAGTTCCCAATGTACACATATTAAAATTATTCGTTATATCCATTCACTTTCTTTACATATGGTGATAATAATAATTTGAATAATTCATGTGTGTATGACAATGAAGATCTTTGGTTTAATTCTATTTTCTTACATTAATAAACATGAGGGTATAAGGAGCCATATTGTATGTTATCAAATTTTAGTATAGCCATAAGCGATTGTAACCATATAATAAATGAATACTTTAGATATAAATCACGTGCATTTATACATAAGGATGAAAGCAAGTCTAGTGAATACAATCATTTAGGGAACATACATACATATATATTTAGTTGCAATAAGAAGAAAGACTCTAGGGACATGACTCGCAATTTATAAATTTCTTATGGAAGACAATTATAATACCTTCATTAAGAATTACTTTCTATTTATAAAATTGGGTTTGAGTATAAGGCTTGTCTCAAAATGAGAAGAGAATACATTAACCAAATGATTAACCCCATTCTAGGCTAATTTATACCACAAGCTGTGTATAAAGAGGTTTTTTCAAGTTTCTAGGATTTCACAAAAAATGGTACTATAAATTACTCAATCTAAACATCAAGTTAAACATATAGCTGTTCTAAGTTATTCTTATTTTGAACAACACAAAAAATTTAGGTTTTCTTGCATTATTTTCATGACAAAGCTTTGGGGTATTACATTTTTCCTCTCACAATGCTCAAGATTTATGCTCGACAACCACCTCTTTATGTCACTTTTGCATTAAGCATTTGGTTTTCTCTTCTCCAACCATTTTGTGGCATGATTCTTCTAGACAACAACATATAGCATAGATCTACATGTAGTACCAGTATCCTATGATATTTTGTCAATTGAAAAGAATTCTCATGCATTTTCCACTTGTTAGCACATTAGTTTAGATGAAATGGCTTGGAAAGATTTAAAAACATCTCATCCATAGTATTGCGCTCCTCTTTTGATATTTAAATCTATCTCGTGTCTTCACACAATCTCTCTTGAAATACCTCATGAGAAAACTCTCTTGAATGCTTTTGATTATGGTAAAAGCAGGTTTTGAAGGGACCCCAAAACCCTTTACAAGAAGAACTTAAACAACAAAAGCAACGAGATACAAAGAGGGACAATCCAACGAAAAGTCTACAGAAAACCAATGAAAACCAGAAAAAGCCCCATAAAGCTAGTAGGCCATCCAGAGTCCAAATGAGATACTAGTTGATTTTTTCCAGGGCATTTGCCAGGTTGTTGCTAATTTCATGCAGGTCTTTGATGTTATCCCTAAGATTAGCGAGATCCTTTACAGAAGCAACCACAACTTTCTTGACACTAGCCGTGGTCCTCTTCACAATGCCACCCACCGGAGTAGCATCACCACTACCAGTTTAGGTAGTTTCTTCATCCAAGTCAAGATCCACAACCAGTTTTGAAGAGCAGGTTTGATCAAAGACCTTAGTGATATCCTCCAAGTTTTTAGTGATAGTAGAAAGGATACTCGGGATAATGCTCATCACATTTTTCATCACCTCTCTCCCATCTTCCAGCGATTTAACCTTATCCTCCATATTCTTCTTCCAGTTTATCTTCTCTCGTTTTTCATCCTCCCTCTTCTCATCCTTATTTTTTCCTTTTTTTTCCAGGTTCTTCAGGAGCTCATAGGTCCATCTGTCATAATCCATTCTCGCCTCAGAGAGCTTCTTGAGGTTATCCAAGATTAACCCTTTACCCGCACTTTCCTTATCCTTGCTAACCTCATCCTTAGTCAGGTCCTTCTCAGAATCTTTGTTTGTTTCCCTCTCGAAATTCACATCAGTTTCCTCATTATCCTTGAAATCTACTTCCTCCATCGGATGGCTGTTGTCCTTACCAGGGCAATCGCTGAGGATAGGGCTTTCATGACCAGGCTCATTATCACCACTTTCTTCCTCATTACCCAGCTCCTCATCGTTCCAACTGTCATCACCGTTGGAGTCATCTGTCTCCATGCTGCTGCTTTCCTTTTCAATTTCCTCAGTTTCTAGCTAGGGGCACTTTTCCTTTTTTTGCTGGAGGATGCCTTCTCCTTGTCGGAGTCTCCTCCTTGTCGGAGTCTCCTCCTTCCATCTTTCTCTTACCTGGAGAGGCAGAAATCCTCTTATTTTCTAGTAAGGTGAGGGTTTTGCAATGCTCATAGATGAGCAACAAAATCTCACAATGGAGAATCGGGCTGGAAGGGTTATTCCTATGTTTATTGAGGGACTTGGAAAGAGACCTAAAAAGGTAGTAGGGAAGGGATACCTTTTTGTCATGTCTAAAATGGTTTAAGAGAACAAAGTAGTAGGTGTGGGCCTTGGAGAAACGACCTTCAACCATGATGTATTCCATAATTTCATTCAGAACCCAGCCCCATAGTTTCTTGATATTTGTAGCTTCGTAGTAGCCCCTAGTGGCTTTGCCGATTTTAACCCTCTCTTTCTCTTTCCACGGGAACATATTGACCCCATTGTTGGAGACTTTAAGGTCTCAAAAGAAATTAAGCCTAGTGTGTGGCATGCCAGTCACAGTAGATATAAGCCCAACGTCCAGCTTAAACTTAACTCCATAGATTTTAAATGAGCCATTAGACCAGTTTTCAGAAATCTTGGATATGATGAGGTTTACCCTACCTTTGTCATAGTCCATGAGTTTCTCCATGAAGCTGGTGAGAGAACCTTTTTCCAGTTTTGCCTAGACTTTCGGCATTGCTTTCCAAGTCAACGTGTTGTCTGGTTCCTCCCACCTTAGGTCTCCTCCTATCTTCGGATTTAGGCTATCTGCTCTATTTCTCTACAAACTGAGTCCTTCTTTCCCGATGATGCTCGAGATTTTGAACCAGGTTACCCACAAAGCGTGTGGCGAATTATAAAAGATTGTTGGAGATCTGCCGCTTTGGCAAGTAATGATGACCTTTCCATCAAGGCATAAATTATTCTTTTTACCTGTCATGATTATGTTGTCCTTCTCTCCCCATATAAAGGTCCTTTCTAAGGAACTCTTTAATGTTTAAATTGAGATCATTCTCGTATCAAACCAATTGGCAGTCAGAGTTAACCCCTATATTTGCTAAACAATCCGCTACACTGTTTTTCTCTCTGAAGGCATGTTGAATAATAATTTCTTTAAAACTTGCAATGATCTCCCTAGCTTTCATGATGATATTTTCAATTGACCAAGAAGGATCCGACTCCCCCTTTAAACACTTAATAATATTAAATTAGATCTCTTTCTCTTTATTGTTTGCACAAGCTCTATGGCTTCCTACAACACTCTCACACCAATTTTATGTAGACATTTTACTCTCATGACTCTCTCAAGCCTATTTGGTAATATATCTCTTATATCCTCGAGACTCTTGAGATTTATCATATTCATTATCATTTTCTATCTATCTAGCTACTATGAAAGTGGGAACATCAAAGTAGGTACTTGACTAAGACAAGTCTGAAACACATTCTCAAACATTTTCCTTTTCATTATGTGTAGATATTTTGAATGCATTCAATCATTTGAAAGTTAATATATTCATGTCTATGAATTATCTAATTTAATTAATTATTTATATCTGATTTCTAGACCATTTCTTTATATTTATATAGAATTTGCTAGTGTATTTCTATTTCTACGTTTTGCAAGTTAATTGGAGCAGTAGACTGGGTTTCTTTTATATTTGTTGTCCATACACGATTACAATGCTATGAACAAAAATATGCACATCCTGCTAGTTTCCTTTGACGAAATGCTTTTCAATAAAAAAAGGATTGCTTGGTTGTTTATGGATATTTTGAAGAATAGGATTGCTAATCTCTGTTTGAGAAAAATTATTCAATAATTTTGTAGTGTCAGATTGGTTATTTGGATGTGTGGATTTAGTTCATAGATAACTTAATAGGGATATACTCATGGGGGTTTATAAATTGAAAAATATTTTGGGATAGAGAGATGTGCAATGCTTATGTTGGGTTTGTACATTTGTAGCAATATTTCATTGAATATTCATGCATACTGCTCATGTAGATTTGATTTAGCATTTAACAATGTATTTATATTGGTTGATTGGGTAATGGGTGGATTTACAAAGCACTTGATTGAGCATATATGTAGATCTATTAGTGCTTCATGTGTTGATTTGTTTAATAATGTTGTGGATGATTGCTATAGCTTGGTAGGGGCGGTGTGGAATTTTGTTTTAATATTTCATGGAAAATTTGCTTAGTTGTTGTGTATAGAGTATATATACATTGCTATATTGGGTGTAGATTTGTTTAGCCATTGGGGGATTTAATATGGATTGTAGTGTGATTTTATTTCTTAAGGATTTATAAATACTATTAAGTTAGATTTGTGGATTTTTTTAAAGCTATTTTATAGACTATTTTTATTGATTAAATTATTTCATTTATGGATTTGTTTATGAATTTCAAGGATTTAATTATAAATTGATTTATTTGGTATTCTATTTTGTTTGAGCATTTGACTAAGTATTTATACAACTTATTATGTTGGGTGTGTGGATTTGTTTAGAAATTTAATCAAGGATTTATATAGATTGCTAAGATGGGGATGTGCTTGTTTGATTTTTTTTTATTAGGGGAAAAATAGGTTTTGAGGGGACCCAAAACCCTATACAACAGGTTTTGGAGGGACCCAAAACCCAATAGATTTTACCGGGATCTAGAACCCAACAAAGTATGCTGCTAAAAGAAATAAACTATGAAAAACCGTAGCCAAAATCCAGTAAAGATGACTAAAACCAACAACAACCAGCATAGTCACGCCACACCCAGCAAAGCTACAGCTCCAAACTATAGCACAAAATAGTAATAATCGAGGGTATACCAAGCACCCTCAGCCAACTATCAGGGTTTTGAAAGGTACCCCTAACCTTCAATAACAACACCAGATTATAGTAGATATTCATACAATTTGAATCTAGCTAGTAGGAGTTTTGAAAGGCTCCCTCAACCTTCAAACTGGGTTTTAAAATGGAACCCAAACCAGCAACCAGGGGTTTTTCTAGGCACCCTCAACCTTAAATGATGAGCTCAGAACTCCAAACATAGGATTTTCCCCAAACCAAAGACAACAGAAAGACACACTATTCCCTTTAAAACTATTAGCAACCATCCTACCTATAGGATAAACCAAGAACCCACAACTAGAAAAAGGGGGAAGAAAGACCCCAAAAACTAGAAGGAAGGAGGCCAAACCAAGAAACAACAAAAAGGAACCAATCCAGGAGACAAGCTAGGAGTCTGGAAAAAAGAACTTCTAGCCCCACCCAAGGAGACTCCCAAGAGAGAAGAAACCGACATCCATAGCCAGCAGCAAGAGGAGCACCTGAAGTTGAAAATCCCCAACATTCCATCTCTCCACTTCAATAGGAAAGAGCTCCACCTCTACAAGACGAAGAATAAAGCAAAAAGACAACAACCAGCACTCTCCAGTAGCAAGAAAAAACCAACCCTTTCCCCTCCACCAAATATCCACCTCCATAGGAAATATGGTCACCTCTAACAGACAAGGAGGGGAAGAGAGAAAGAGCCAAGAAACCCCTCTCAAAGGTTCACACCAAAGACAACTCTGCAAGAGGAGTACCAAAAGTTGAAAATCCCCAACATTCCATCTCTCCACCTTAATAGGAAAGAGATCTACCTCTATAGGATGAAGAATGAAGAAGAAAGACAACAACCAGTACTCTCTAGCAGCAAGCAAAAACTAGCCCTTTCCCCTCCACCAAATATCCACCTCCATAGGAAATATGGTCACCTCTAACAGACAAGGAGGGGAAGAGAACAAGAGCCAAGAAACCCCTCTCAAAGGTTCACACCAAAGACAACTCTCCACCTCCATAGAAGAGTAGCCTAATAGAGAAGAACCGAAAAAGGAAGCTCCTTTGAAGAACCAGAGCGCCAAAGGCTAGAACAACAACAAATCCTCAGCACAAAGGAGAGGAGAGAACACATAGAGCCTCTCTACAAGAGATCCGCCAGGGTCCCAGATCTGCCCAAACACCATCAAGATAACAACCCCCAGCAAAGAAAGAGCAGAAAAAAGGCCAATGAGAGGAACCATTGCACACCCCTGATGACCAAAAACAGAGGCCACAAAAAACTTTTGCCAAAATGCCTCCACTCCTTCCTCAGTACCAAACTCCTCTACCCACCATTCCAACAAAGAAGAGCCACGAAGAGCCCCATCAAACAGCTTAGAAGGTGAAAGGAGGAGAGGGATGAGATCATCCTCATCCGCAACATCATCTTCCCCATCTTCTGCAACTCTTATGTAGGAAACCCCTCCCGCTCCCACTCCCGCTCCTGCTCTCTCGCTCTCCATTTCCTATTTGAATTGTTGATTTTCACAATGTTTGTAGGTGGTTGAGATGTTTGATTGTTTCATCAACAAATTATATAGATTTCTCAATTGAGTGTGTAGTTTTATTTTAAGTATTTATCATGGATTTATGTAGAGTGTTAATATGGGTGTGTGGATTTGTTTAGACATTTCATGGAGGATTGTAATAGCTTCCTCAAATGGGTGTATGTATTGCATTTTTTAGTGGACAAATACAAATGGGAACAAAAGTAGAAATGAATTCTATGCATGTGATGTTTGTAGAGCCTTGTTTGCTCTGTTCTAAATAATCAACAAAACTTTGATCTATCCTTGGTAAAATGATTCACTTTCTTTTTGTGTTTTATAAATATATCTTAGAATTCTTAAGAGATACAAAATTTACATATCTAACAACATGGTTATATTGTCCTATCCCATTTATAAATAGTACTCTAACCTAATTGACTTCAAACTCCCCAACACCCTTAAGTTAACAGAAAATAGGTCTTCATGAAAGGGAATCTTACACATTGTTTCACATAGGCATTCGACATGAAGTAGTTGAATTGTATGCCACAAAAAATTGTAATTGTCTTTAGTAATCAGGTATTCTATGAAAGAGTTCGATAGTCATAAAGTTAATTTAATCTTTAAAATGCTTCATTGCAACTTGCATCATCTTCTTCTCCACACAATTAATTGTTTACTCTACCAAATCAATTTTTAAAGTTTGATTTTTTGGTTTATTAAAATTTAGAAAAGGAAAGAAAAAAGTGTGTTTCTTGTCCCAATAAGAATATATGTCCACCATGATATATGTGCAAACAAAATCATAGCATTCCCTTAGAACAAAATGCTTTGTAAAATTATTTTTTCCACATATCAATTGTTACAATAGTGAAGAACTAACACAAATGTCAGACTAATATCTCACATGTTCAAGACACTATCTAAGAAGAATTTAGATATACCATTAAATAACTTTCAAAATTGTTTTCTGAAACAGTAGTTCACAAAATCCTATTTTTGACAAAATAAATCATAATTTTATGAATAAAACGTGTAAAATAACCGGTATAAGTTTTTTCATCTCTTTTAAGATTTGTATCTTCTCTAGAACAATAAAATCACATCGACTATGGCTTTACGTTCTGCTAAGACTATTCAAAATGTTTAAAATAATATTTTTTCTCCCATGGAAAACAAACGCAAATCATAGCTTGCCTCAAGTCATTATTTATTTCCCTCTCAAACGTTCACAATTTTGTCATCCATCGCCTTGAAAACGACAAATTTCCTCATTTCTTGGAGTAAAATGTCACTTTTATTCTTCATATTCGTTTATTAATTCCTGCATAAGAGAAAAAAATGTACGACAAATTTACTTTAAGATTTCTTGAAGTTGGTTGCCATTTCTCAAACCATAATTTGGTACTATATTTGTTGCCAACGAAAATGCCACCAAAATAGTTAAATGTTTGTAACTAAAATTTCTATAGTTTGAATGACTCTTATGATGGTGAGTTATTGTAAATCATTGATAGCATCATGTGAGAGGATATGACGATAGTAGGCTCCAATTTGTTAAGTGTTTCTTGGAGAAAATTAACCTTATTGATTTTTATCCATTTAATACGAGGATCTACAATTGTCTTAGCTTATTTAAATAAATATTTTTAATTATTTAAATTATCCTTTTTTCTAAATTAAATAAATATTTAATTTACTTCCTCTATTAACTAAATAAATATTTATTTATTTAATTAATTCATTAGTTTTTTCACTCTGTGTTTAAGCGTGCTTGAGCTAGAGTAGTACTAGGATGTGTGACCTCCCTGGAAGTCCCAGTGCTTCACCCCTGTGAGCATCACCTAGATGCAATGACTGCTAAGTGGAGGATTCATTCTCATGAGAGATGGGTTCTTGTGAACCACTACTCATCAAACATGGGTCAATGAAAATGACTCAAAAACTACACAATTGAACCCTAATACCAATATCATAGTTTGACTTGTTGTGGAAAATACCTCCTACTTATCAATTGATGAGCTAAAGGGGATCTCTAGTGAATGGTTAATAAGGCACAACACTTGTTGAAGGTTTTGCAAATGGGGTTGCAAACTAAGTTAGTTTAACCTTGGAGGGAACTCTGTGGTTAACTGCACTTGAGCTGGAGTAATACTGAGATAGGTGACATGCTAGGAAGTCCCAGTGCTTCACCCATGTGAGAATCACCTAGATGCGATGAGTGTTAAATGAACCATTCATTCTCATGAGAGATGGGTTCTTGTAAACCACTACTCGTGAAACATGGCTCAATGAGCTTGACTCAAAAACTATACAGTTGAACCTTGATAGCAATATCATAGTTTGACTTGTTGTGGAGAATATCTCCTACTTATCAATTGATGATCTAAAGGGGCTCTATAATGAATGGTTAATAAGGAAAAACACTTGCTGAAGGTTTTGCAAATGGGGTTGCAAGCTAAGTGGGTTTAACCTTGGAGGGAACTCTGTGGTTAAGCACACTTGAGCTGGAGTAGTACTAGAATGGGTAATCTCCCGAGATGTCTTAGTGCTTCACCCCTCTGAGCATCACTTAGATACAATGAGTGCTAAGTGGACCATTCATTCTCATGAGAGATGGATTATTGTGAACCACTACTCATGAAACTTGGGTCAATGAGTTTAACTCAAAAACTTCACAACTGAACCCTCATAGAAATATGATAGTTTGACTTGTTGTGGAAAATACCTCCTACTTATCAATTGATGAGATAAAGGGGCTCTATAATGAATGGTTCATAAGGCACAACACTTGCTAAAGGTTTTGCAAATGGGGTTGGAAGCTAATTGGGTTTAACCTTGGAGGGAACTCTATGGTTAAGGAATCTTGAGATGGAGTAGTATTGGGATGAGTGACCTCCCGGGAAGTCCCAGTGTTGTTGGTATTTTGGATATGTTGATATGGTTTTGTCATTGATGTCAACACTTGTTGGCACTTGAGAAACACTTGGCGATCTTGTTCACTGGCACTTGGAATGACTTGGAGATTACTTGGTTATGTTGAAGACATTGATTGGACACTTTGCTTTGGCGATTTGTTCATTGGTGTAATCGAGTTTGCATATTTGTTGTTACTAGCAAATAAGTCTAGGTTATGGACCAGGAAGCATATCTATTTCAGATCAGCATGCCACATCATGAAGATGATTTATTATTATTGTAAATACATTGAGCTGACATGATGCATCACATATTGATTCATTTGAAATTGATTTTATTGTAATATCTTTTAGTGAGACGACCTACACATTTGGTCTTAGGATTTTGTATAAATATGAGATCTCATTTGCAAAATTGTAATAAGGAAAGAGGAAGAGGAATATAATATGGTATATGAGAATATAAGCAGAGCTATACACATAGACATCATTCAAGATTAAAGGAAGGTTTGAAGAAGGCAAATCAAGCTTAACTGGTACTGAATCCAACATATGAAGATGCTATTTTGAGCACTACATTATCATTGGATTTAACCATCTAATTGTAGTCAGTGTGACTCCCATTTTGTGATTGAGCTGTGAGTTCTAGGCAACTGGCCTTTCTGCATGTATAGACTCCATATTGTACACACATACTATCTGCAATAGTATCATGTGATTGTGGGTAAGGTTTTCCACCATGGTTTTTCCCCTTCGTACAAATAACTATGTTATGTGTTGTGTATGTTATTTGTTTTTTTGTTTCATGCATTTAACTTTACCAATAATGCAATTAATTGTTAAATTGTCTGTGGGCATTAAATTTTGGTTTGCCGACATTAATCATTAAGTTTGGCTAAGTTAGTTTTGGTTTGTATTTATTGGACAACTGATTCACCCCCTCCCCTCTTAGTTGTCTCTGGGACCTAACAATTGGTATCAGAGCCTAGTCCTCTTTTTGCAAAAGTCTAACAGCTTGAGGAGATTCAATGTCTTCTAACTATTTCAGGAAGATCGGAATGAAAACACATTTGAATTGCATTGGGAAGGACATATGGGATGTTACAAAGAATGGCTATGTTGTTCCTACTCAAGGTCAACCTATTCCACCAAGCTTGGCTAAAGATGAAGAAAATGATTGCAAAGCAAGAAAATCACTTTTGAGTGCATTGTCAAATCAGTAAATCATGAGATTATTAGACAGATCTACTGCTAAAGCTATTTGGGACAAGTTGGAAACATTGAATGAAGGTGATACCATAGTCAAAATTGCAAAATTGGAATGCTTCCAGGTCAGGTATGAAAATCTGAAAATGGAAGAAGATGAAAGAATTTCTGCTTTTATGGAAAGAGTAAATGAAATTGTTTTGGGTACACAATGTTGTGGAGGAACCTTAAGTGAAGATGAATTTTTTTCTAATGTTTTAAGAGCTTTGCCACCAACATATAAAATTAAAGTTATTGCTATAAATGAATTGAGAACAATGCCTAATACATCAGTATCTAGAGACACTTTGGTTGAAAAACTTTCATTTTTTGAACTTGAGGAATTTAGTCCCATTGCTACTATTAAGACAAATTTAGCTTTCAAGGCATCATCATCATCATCATCATCATCTGAGAAATCTGATTGGAAAGCCTTTTATGCAAGAGAACTGGAATAATTGGAAAGGAGAATGAAGAATTGGAAAAACTTGAAGCATTATTTGCAAGAAAAATGCCTAAAGGTCCAGTTGGAAGTAAGTATGAAGGTAAAACACCATTTACATGTTTTAACTACAATAAGATTGGGCATATGGCATCTAGGTGTCCTGATAGACATGCAAGATTGAAAAAAGAAGCTAAAAGTACATATAAGCCTAACCCTGAGTATCATAGATACAGATTTAAGAAGAATAGAGACAAATCATGTTACTACGCTGATGAAGGAGTTACTGATTATTCTAATGAGGAACCGATAGAAAATGGATAGGCTTTTGTTTCTATAACAAAAGATCAACCGACACCTACTATTCAACCAGTAGAGTCGGCCCTAGGAGCTAAAATTGAAGATAAAGAAGAATGGATTATTGATTTTGGATGTTCGCATCATATGAGTAGTGATAAGATTAAATTCTTAACCTTTCAGGAATACAATGGAGGTCTAGTAAGATTTGGAGATGACAAAGCTTGTTTTATCAGAGGAAAATGCACTATATCTTTTGGTGGTAAGCATAATACTGATAATGTTTACTATGTTGAAGGTTTGAAACATAATCTTTTGAGTGTTGGTCAATTAGTTTAAAAGGGATTTCAACTACAATTCAAGAATGGTAAATGCAAAGTCATGAATAGAATTGGTTTGGAAATTGCAACCGGTAATCAAACTAGAGGTAATATCTTTCATTTGAATAACAATGAGAAGGCATGCTTGATTGCACATATTGATGAAAGTTGGCTATGGCATAAGAGACCATGTCATGTAAATTTTGATTGCATTGTGAAGATCAGTACAATTAAGGCAGTAAGAGATTTACCTAAGATTGTTAAGCCTCATAATCCAGTATGTAAGGAATGTCAATTTGGAAAGCAAGTTAGAACATCTTTTAAGAGTATAATAGAAAAATCCAATAATGTTCTTGACTTAATTCACTCTCATTTATGTGGTCCAGCAAGAGCTAGAAGTTTACAAGAAGATAGATATTTTATGCTAATGATTGATGATTATTCTAGAATGTGTTGGGTTACTTTTCTTAGGGAGAAATTAGAAGCTATTGGGAAATTAAAACTATTCAAGGTGATGGTAGAGAATGAAACCAGTAAGAAAATAGAATGCTTGAGATTAGATCAAGGATGTGAATTCACATCTAAGGAATTTAATACATTCTGTGAAGTGAATGGAATCAAAAGATAGTTATTAGCACCTCAGATACCCCAGCAAGATGGAGTTGTGGAAAGAAAGAACATAACTATTTTGGATGCAACTAGAAGCATCATATCAGAAGCAATTCTACCTCATGTGTATTGGAGAGAAGCAATCAATATAGTTGTTTATACATTCACCAGAGTTCACATCAAAGGTGAAATTGGTAAGACCCCTCATGAACAATGGTTTTGTAATACTCCTACTCTTAAATATTTTAGAATATTTGGAAGCAAATGTTATATTAGAAGTGATGAGTATATTGGCAAATTTGATCCTAGAAGTGATGAAGGAATATTTATTGGTTATTCATCTAAGAGCAAGGCATATAGATGTTTAAATAAGATATTGCAGAAAACTAAGATAATTCAAGGTACTTGGACTTTGAACTAGCAACAGAAATAATATCAAATGAACCTACAATGGGTACACCGGTATAGAATGTTGATCCAGTAACATCGACATCATTTGAGAATTCCATAGTAACCGAGGAACAACAACAAGTAAAAACACCCCAGTATGTAAGATTGAATCACTCTCAAAATCAGATAATTGGGAACAAGTATCAAGGTGTTATGACTCGAGGAAGACTGGAAAATGAAGAGGTATGTCTTATTTCTCAAATTGAACCATCATTAGTTAATGAGGCATGTGAAGATAAACACTGGATTAAAGCTATGGAAGATAAATTGGAACAAATTGAAAAGAATAACACATGGACATTAGTTCCCCGGCATAAAGAGAAAAATGTAATTGGAAGTAAATGGGTATTTAGAAATAAAATCAATGAAGATGGTAAGGTAATCAGAAACAAAGCAAGATTAGTGTGTAAGGGATATTCACAAAAAGAAGGAATTGATTATAATGAAACCTTTGCACTGGTAGCTAGAATTGAGGCAGTCAGATTATTCTTAGCTTTTGCAGCACACAAAAACTATAAAGTATATCAAATGGATGTTAAATGTGCATTTATGAATGGAGATCTTGAAGAGAAAGTTTTACATTGAATAACCTAAAGGATTTTATTTGGCAGATGACAAAGATATGGTTTGCAGGTTAAAGAAAGCTTTATATGGATTGAAGCAAGCTCTTAGAGCTTGGTATGCTAGATTGGACAAATATCTTTTGAATATTGGTTTCGCTAAAGGTAATGTTGACAACAATATATATTACAAAGTGACTAATGATGACATATTGGTTATAGAAGTTTTTTTTGATGATATAATCTTTGGAGGAGAAAATAGATTGTGTAAAGACTTTTCTAATAAGATGCAGGAAGAATTTGAAATATCTATGATTGGGGGAATAAAATTCTTTTTAGGATTTCAGATTTCATAGACTGATAAAGGTATATTCATAAATCAATCAACATACTTGAAGGAGATACTTAAGAAATTTGGCATAGAAAACTATAAACCAGTAAGCACACCTATGACTACAACTGATAAACTATCATTAAAGGATGAATCAACACCTGTTAATTTGACTAGATACAAGTCTATGATAGGAGGTTTACTATATTTGACACAAACAAGACCTGATATTATGAATGCAGTATGTATTTTTTCAAGATTTCAGAGTAATCCTAAAGAAAATGATGAATCAACAGTGAAAAGGATTTTTCGGTATCTACAAGGAACTACAAATCTTGGTTTATGGTATACTAGAGATGAAAACTTTGATTTGTTTGCATACACAGATGCAAATTCGGCAAGAGATGTAGATGAGAGAAAAAGCACCACCAGCAGAGCATTCTTTCTTTGTAGTAGATTAATTTCATGGTTGAGAAAGAAACAAAGTTGCACATCTTTATCATCAACAGAATCAAAATATGTTGCAACAACAACTAACTGTACATAGGTATTATGGATCAAGAAAATGTTGAAGGACATAAAGGTAAAATGCAAGGAACCTATAACAATTTACTGTGATAATATGGAAGCAATTGATATATCAAAGAATTCGACATTTCACTCAAAAACTAATCATGTTTCGATCAAATTCAATTTTCTAAAAGAGAATGTTGAAGAAAAAGAAGTAAAATTAGTTTATGTGAATACTATAGAGAAGATTGCAGATATCTTTACTAGGCCTTTTCGTAACGAATCTTTTGAATATCTCAGAGAGAGGCTTAAATTTATACCCACATTGATAGAGACTTAGACAGTTGATGATTGTCATCAACCGACAGAATTAACATAGAAATCTTTTTCTGGCTTTAATGAGGAAAGCTATTTCTTAGGGGGAGTAGTTGGATAAAATGATAAGTTATTATTTTGTGATAAGTTCTTTGAATTGATTGTACTTGGTTTTGTATTGTTTTGGCATTTGATGTCAAAGGGGGAGAGATATCTATGGAAAAACACATTATATTTTGGGGAGAGATTATTCATTAGGGGAGAGATTGTTACTCTCTATATCTGTATTTTGATGACCTCTTTAGGAGATTGTTGGTTTTTGGTTTTTGGCATTTTTTCTTTGGCACTTAGATGGGTTTTCCATCTTGTATTGCCATCAATGCTGAAGGGGGAGATTGTTGGTATTTTCAATATGTTGATATGGTTTTGTCATTGATGTCAACACTTGTCAGCACTTCAGAAACACTTGTAGATCTTTGGTTATGTTCATCAACATGACCAGTGACTTATGCCTAGTCACCAGTATCTGGTTCACCAACAGGTTATATTGTTCACCGACAATTGGAATGACTTGGAGATTACTTGGTTATGTCAAATATATTGTTTGGACACATTTTTTTGGTGATTTATTCATTGGTCTAATCGAGTTTGCATATTTGTTGTTACCGACAATTACATCTAGGTTATGGACCGACAAGAATATCTATTCTAGGTCAGCACGCCACATCATGAAGATGATTTATTATTATTGTAAATGTATTGAGGTGACATGATGCATCGCATATTGATAAATTTGTAATTGATTTTATTGTAATATCTTTTAGTGAGCCGACCTACACATTTGGTCTTCGGTTTTTGTATAAATATAAGATCTCATTTGCGAGATTGTAATAAGGAAAGAGGAAGAGGAATATAATAACGTATATGCGAATATAAGAAGAGCTATACACACAAACATCATTCAACATTAAAGGAAGGTTTGAAGAAGGCAAATCAGAGCTTAACCGGTATTGAATCCAGCATATGAAGATGATATTTTGAGCAGTACATGATCATTGGATTTAACCATTAAATTGTAGTTAGTGTGACTCCCATTTTGTGATTGAGCTGTGAGCTCTAGGGAGTTGGCCTTTCTACATGTGCATACTCCATATTGTACACAGATACTATCTGCAGTAGTATCATATGATTGTGGATAAGGTTTCCTACCATTGTTTTTCCCCTTAAAGGATTTCCACGTAAAAATTATTGTGCTATGTGTTGTGTATGTTATTTGTCTTTTTGTTTCATGCATTAAAATTTACTGGTATTGCAATTAACTATTATACTGTCTACCAACATTAAATTTTGGTTTAGTGACATTAAACATTAAGTTTCGTTAAGTTAGTTTTGGTTTGTATTTATTGGACAACTGATTCACCCCTCCCTCTCAGTTGCCTCTAGGACCTAACAAGTTATTGACCCCTGTGAGAATCACCTAGATGCCATGACTGTTAAGTGGACCATTCATTCTCATGAGAGATGAGTTTTTGTGAAGCACTACTCATGAAATATGGGTCAATGAGTTTTACTGAAAAACTACACAGTTAAACCCTGATAGAAATATCATAGTTTGACTTGCTATGGAAAATACCTCCTACTTATCAATTGATGAGCTAAAGGGGATCTATAATGAATGGTTCATAAGGAACAACACTTGCTAAAGGTTTTGCAAATGGGGTTGAAAGCTAGGTAGGTTTTACCTTGGAGGGAACTTTGTGGTTAAGCATGCTTGAGCTTTAGTATTATCGGGATGAGTGACCTCTCAGGAAGTCCCAGTGCTTCACCCCTATGAGAATCACATAGATGCAATGAGTGCTAAGTGAACCATTCATTCTCACGAGAGATGGGTTCTTGCGAACCAGTACTCGTGAAACATGGGTCAATGAGTTTGAGTCAAAAAATACACAGTCGAACCCTAATAGAAATATCATAGTTTGACTTGCTATTGAAAATAAATCCTACTTATCAAGTGATGAGCTAAAGGGACTCTATAATGAATGGTTCATAATGCACAACACTTCCTAAAGGTTTTGCAAATGGGGTTGCAAGATAAGTGGGTTTAACTGTGGAGGGAGCTCTATGGTTAAGCATGCTTGAGCTGGAGTAGTACTGGGATGGATGGCTTCCTAGGAAGTCCCATTTCTTCACCCCTATGAGCATCACCTAGATGCAATTAGTGCTAAGTGGATAATTCATTCTCATGAGAGATGGGTTCCTATGAACTACTACTCATCAAACATGGGTCATTGAGTTTGACTAAAAAACTATAGAGTTGAACCCTAATAGCAATATCATAGTTTGACTTGTTGTGGAAAATACCTCATAATTATCAATTGATGAGCTAAAGGGGCTCTATAATGAATGGTTCATAAGGCACAACACTTGTTGAATGTTTTTCAAATGGGGTTGCAAGCTAAGTAGGTTTAACCTTGGAGGGAACTTTGTGGTTAAGCACATTTGAACTCGAGTAGTACTAGGATGGGTGACCTCTTAGGAGGTCCCAGTGCTTCACCCCTTTGAGAATAACCTAGATGAAATGAGTGCTAATTGGAGCATTCATTCTCATGAGAGATGGGTTCTTGTTAACCAATACTCAGGAAACTTGGGTCAATGAGTTTGATTAAAAAACTACACATTTGAACCCTGATAGCAATATCATAGTTTGACTTGCTATGGGAAATACCTCCTACTTATCAATTGATGAGCTAAAGGGGCTCTATAATGAATGGTTCACAAGGCATAACACTTGCTGAAGATTTTACAAATGGGGTTGCAAGCTAAGAGGGTTTAACCTTGGAGGGAATTCTATAGTTAAGTGTGCTTGAGTTGGAGTAGTATTGGGATGAGTCACCTCCTTAGAAGTCCCAATGCTTCACCCATTTGAGAATCACCTAGATGCAATGACTTCTAAGTTGACCATTCATTCTCATGAGAGATGGGTTAATGTGAACCATTACTCATGAAACATGGGTCAATGAGTTTGACTCAAACACTATACAGTAGAACCCTGATAGAAATAGCATAGTTTGACTTGTTGTAGAAAATGCCTCCTACTTATCAATTGATGAGCTAAAGGGGCTCTATAATGAATGGTTCATAAGTCACAACACTTGCTGAAGGTTTTGCAAATATTGTTGCAAGCTAAGTAGGTTTAACCTTAGAGGGAACTTTGTGGTTAAGGGCACTTGAGCTAGAGTAGTACTGGGATGGGTGACCTCTCATGAAGTTCCAGTGCTTGACTCCTTTGAGCATAACCTAGATGCAATGATTGCTAAGTGAACCATTCATTTTAATGAGAGATGGGTTCTTGTGAACCACTACTCGTGAAACATGGGTCAATGAGTTTGACTCAAAAAGTACACAGTTGAACCCTAATAGCAATATCATAGTTTGACTTGCTGTAGAAAATATATCCTACTTATCAATTCATGAGCTAGTGGGGATCTATAATGAATGGTTCATAAGGAATAACATTTTCTGAAGGTTTTGTAAATGGGGTTTCAATCTAAGTGGGTTTAACTTTGGAGGGAACTTTGTGGTTAAGTGTGCTTGAGCTGGAGTAGTACTGGGATGGGTGACCTCCCAGGAAGTCCCATTTCTTCACCCTTGTGAGCATCACCTAGATGCAGTGACTGCTAAGTGGACCATTCATTCTCATGAGAGATGGGTCTTGTGAAATAATTTTGAATGCCACCTTCAAATAAACTATGTGATGATCAAGGTGGCATTCAGAAGATGGGTAGAATTTTTTGAAATTTTTACCTTTGTGATGAAGAATAGAAGTGGGAAATCTAAAAAAGTTACTAATGTATTAAGTAGGAGAAGGAATTTGCTGACAGCGATGAAAGTGACAATATTAGGTTTTGAAGAACTGAAGACCTTGTATGATGATAACCCAGATTTTAGAGAACCTTGGAAAGCATGTAGAGAACTGGTTATGGAAGATATGAGTAAGTGTTTGGAATATTTCATGCAAGATGGAATGTTGTTTAGAGGAGTTTAGTTGTGCATACCTAAGAGTTATATGAGGGAGAATCAGATTAAGGAGAAACATGGTGGAGGTTTAGCTAGACACTTTGGTATTGACAAAATAGTAGCCTTGGTAAGCGATCAATACTTTTGGCCCCAAATTCATAAGGATGTTAAGAGATATGTGCAAAGTTGTAGAGTTTATCAAGTTGAAAAAGGTAGTAGTCTGAATGTAGGATTTTAAAAACCTTTGACAGTATCAGTTAGACCTTGGGAGGATACAAGCATGGATTTCATACTAGGATTGCCTAAGACATAGAGAGGGAATGATTCAATATTTGTGGTGGTGGATATATTTTCTAAGATGGCTCATTTCATACCTTGAAAGAAGACATTAGATGCAATTCATGTAGCAGGCCTATTTTTCAAGCAATTGGTGAGATTGCATGGATTACCTAAAAGCATAGTTTCAGATAAAGACACTAAGTTTGTTCGCTATTTTTGGAGAACACTTTGGAAGAAGATGAAGATAGATTTGAAATTAAGTTCTACTTTTCACCCACAGACTGATGGATAGTCAAAAGTAGTTAATCGGAGCTTAGGAAACATGTTGAGATGTTTAGTGGGACATAAAACCAGAAGTTTGGATTTAATCCTTGCACAAATAGAGTTTGCCTATAACAATTCAGTGAGTAGGAGTACTGGAAAAAAACCTTTTGAGATAGTTACCAGAATGCATCCTAGAGGTATATCAAAATTAAGGGATATTAACAGTGATGAGCGGAGAAGTTCAAAAGAAGAAGATTTTGCAGATCACATGGCAGCCTTGCATAGTCAGGTTAAACAACATTTGGAGGACATGAACAACAAATATAAGGAAAAGGCAGATGAGAAGAGGAGACATAAGGAATATGAATTTGGAGATGAGGTGATGATATACTTAAGAAAAGAGAGATTCCTAAATGGAACCTAGAATAAGTTGTAGATGAAGAAGTTTGGATCTTGTAAGATATTAAGGAAATTCAGTTTTGGAAATGCATATGAAGTGGAGTTAACGAATGGTTTCAGTATTTCACCAGTGTTCAATATTGCAAATCTTCATCAGTATCATGATCTATAATTCAGTGAAGACAGTATATCAGACTGGGAGAAATAGTTCTCCCCGAAGGAACTAGATCAGATTGAAGACATTTTGGATAGTAGGATTAGGCATAGTACCTAGAGCAATCAGTATCAAGAGTACTTGGTAAAGTGGAAAGGCACACTAGTTGAAGATTTATCTTGGATTTCTAGGGCAGAAGTAGACCACTTTGGTTTTCCTCTGACCCATGTAAAGTGAGAAACTCAATTTTTTCCAAGAACCCCGAATGTCTAATGCAGGAGCATCCTCGGTTCATGACAATCTTGCATCAACTAATAAAAAATATTTTCCTTTGTTGTTTTGCTTCCTGTTTACAATTTCAGTGTGTCTTTCTGTGTACTTGTCTTGGCTCACTAGAGCCTATGGAGTTGGATTCTACTCGAATACTTGATCATCTTTCTTGCTTCCAAACCACATTGCATTTGGATCACCTTCTGGCAAGATATTGCTACCAGTTCACATGATAGTTTCCTGCTACCTATTGCTCTTTTTTTACAAGTTGCCTAAGACCTATTTTGGTGATCTATCGGTACCCATTCTGAAGCTTGCGCAACCTTGGATGTTGATCTCTATGTTTCTTGGTATGTGGCCGACCTTCCATGTTTCATCCTTTGGATTTTCCGGAGGTCTCTTGGTGGAGGCCGACCTTGTTGGTTGTACATGTTAGGTTTTGTTCCTCAGGATTTGATCCTTTGGGCTAACCTATTTTCCTTGGATTGTGTATATACATCGGTGTAATTGAGCATTAGGGGGACATTAGACAACAAATAGTGAATAGTAAAAGATAGAAGATGGAACTTAGAAGATAAATCTCTTGATTCAAGGTCCCAGTTGTGACCTATTTTGTATGTTCTTGCAGGCCTGTGTGTCGATCTATGCAACCTAGATAATTATCAGTTGATTGTATTAATAATTCATGATATAATTCCATTGGTTCTGTGGTGCCTCCATCATATCTTTATGTTTCCATTGTGTTTACTCTTACTGGCCGGTTGGACAAATCTCTCTGAGGTTTCTCCTTGCCGATGGTTGCACCATTAAGGAACTCCAAAACTAAAGCCGCGATGGCATCCTTTAATTCTACTACCTTTTTCTATCTAGTTAAGTAGTCTATAGTAGCCAAGATCGACTTGTGACTCGAACTAGAAGGTGGATTTATCATGCCAAAGAAGTCTATACCCCATTGTATAAATGACTGGTCAACTTGAATATGGTGGAGAGGAAGGGCAGCTAGCCTTTTCTTTCCTGAGAAGGAAGCACATTTCCCACACTTCTTCACCCATTTGTGTATTTTATTGAATAAGGTTGGATATTAATAACAATCCCTCATTATTTTGATACTTGTAATCCTTGCAAATAAATGACCTCATGAGGATCCATCATGAAATTATTCTAATAATCTGCTAGCATAATTATGCTGAAAACATCTTAACAAGACTCCATTAGAGTCTCGTTTGAAAAGGGTTCCATCAACTAGGATATAGGGAATGCATTTCAACCAAAAATGTCTTATTTTTGTCCTATCTAGACCTTGGAGATATCTATGTTTCATAAGAAGGTGGTCATGTTTCTCACCCAACTAATCTAAGTGTCATTTTTAGCTATTTGATCTTCTTGTAATACATCGTTGACCTCTAAATAATTCTCAAAAGATGAGACAATTTGTTCACATAGGCCCTTGCCTCTGACATGCTTGCTGATCTTGATTTGGATGTCATATTTCATGACCTTAGTTATCCACCTATCCCTCTTCTCACTGATATCCTTATTCAAAAGGAATTCCTTGATACTTGCATGTGGAACTAGGAGCTGGATCTTATTGTTAGACAAAATATGTCTTAATATCTTCAATTCTCTAATGATAGTAAGGAATCACTTCTTTGCATAGCTATACCTAAGATCATAATACTTTAGTCACTTAGTGAACAAAGCAATGGTTGTCTCCAAATAGTCATTCTTCAACTATGTTAGGATAGCTAAGATGCTTGATTCTCATCCAAATATATAGAGGATAAAATCCTTTTCATAGTCAGGATTCACAATATTTGGTGGGGGCCTATGCAATAACTTGCTTGATCTCTTTGAAATTGGCCATCCATTCTTTGGTCTGACTAAATGCTAATATTTTCTCCAATATGTAGATGAGAGATTTAACCATTATGGAAAGGTTTGGAATGAATCTCCTCACAAACTTTATCCTACCAAGGAAACACTACACAATTCATTGTTGCGACTAGGGAGTAGAAGAAAAAGAATGGCCTCCAGTCACTCTGGATTAATAGCCAGGCCTTCCTTAGATGCAATGCATCCTAACAATATTCCTTGAACATTATCAAATACATATTTTCTTGGGTTTAAGGACACACCATATTCGTTCTATTTTATGAAAACCTACTCATGATGATCAAAATGATTAGTTACATGGTTTGAATAAATAGTTATATTATCAAGGTATATAAGCACAAACTTTGATAATACACCCTTGAAAGCCATGTCCATTTCTCTTTCAAAGTTGGTACCTACGTTGGTTAGCCCAAAATAAATCTTACAATAAGCACATGTACCCCACTTAGTAAATACAATCATATTTGTTTGACTCTTGCACCAAAATCTAATTGTAGCTTAAATACCCATCCAAGCATGAAAATAATTTGGAGCCATTGATCATTTTTGAAATTTGATCCATGGAGGGAAGGGGATATTTATCTTTAAGGGAGGCTCTATAGAGGTCCCTAAAGTCTACATATGGTCTAATTTCACCATTCTTTATTCTTACCGGGACAAGGTTAGCTACCCAAGAGGTGTTGGTAGGGAAGATGATATTGGCTTCTATGAGTTATGTTAACTCCTTCATCATTAGTGGCTCAATTTTTGGATTTTTTGGTCTTTTCTTTTGTCTAACTTGTTTTGCATCTAGGTCTATTTTTATAGTATGTTGGGCTAATCTAGGGTCAAAACCCTTCAAATATTCGAGAAATAAGCATCATACTTGCACCCAAACCATTTTTTTTTCTTAAACAATCAATAACATGCTCCATAAACCCTCTAGATCTTCTTATGTTTCGATGGGGTTAGAAGTAAGAGTATCCTCCTGATGAATGTAATAGGTGTCGAGATCGGTCTCTTTAGCTTGACATAATGAATCAAATTACAAAGCATGAGCCTATTCATCTAGTAAGAAAACAAAGAAATTCCTCTAGAACATTAGTGGGTTCATGAACAATAGACTCCCCCTACTCTTTGCACAAAGTGCAATTCATGATTCAATAATTAGGGATGTAGGGCTCGATGTGGTTATGTGAAATAGGTTCTACTTTTATCATAGCATTGGTACCATTGATATGTCTTGCAAGACAGTGCAACTAGGGTATGTGTACAATGTTAACTTTTAATTTTTTACCAACTCCTACCATCCTAACAAAGGCACCATCTAGCTGTATATCCCCTTTAGTCACATGGTCATATTCTATGCCAAGAAGATTAGCTACCTTGTTAGGCATGACTAACCTACTAGATCCTAAATCTATCATACAGTTGTGAACTAAGTTATTTTCTATCATTAGAGGGAGATAGAAGGGAGGATGATTACTGATTTTTATTGAATCTTCTTTTTCCCTGTGTTGTACCAAATTGGTTGGAAATGCCTTCTTTCTGGTTTCTACCTCATCATTTGATTGGTTGATATCCTTTAGTGCCTCCTTAAGAAAATCTCTGTAAGATGGGACGAAATCGATTCCCACATAGTGACATTAAGGTTAGCTTTCTTCATTTTCTCAACTATGTTGAAAGGAAGACCAATTGATTTTAAAAGCCCCTTTGGAACAACAAGGTCTAACGATGCTATTAGGGAAACTTGAGGCTCCTCCTTCTTCTTGATATCCTAAATAGTAAATGCTAACTTTTATTTTGGACAACAACTTTGGGCATTGCAGCTTGGGTTGTTGTTAAACCTGTGTGGCAACTTCTATCGCTCTTTATTTGGTCCTTGTGTATTGTAGAATACTGTCACCATTTATTTTCTTTACACCATAGGATTCTTCTTCTTGCCAATTTAAAAAAGTAGAATTTCCTTCTATGTGAGCTTGACTACCAATAGTTAGCTGAATTGGATCAAATATTGCTAGCTAGAAGTGGATGACTTATTTTGCGCCACTAGAGTTTGTACAAACTCTCCATTTTGGCATGCACTTTGATTATGGGGTTGATTGCATCACTGACATCAATTATGTTCTTGGGTGAGATTTCTCTACATCAGAACTATTGTCTTTGAATTACTTGTAGCTATAGGGTTTGCACTATTCAAGGCCCTTGAATGTTTTCATTTTTTTAACCCTTGAAAAGGTGTCATGTTTTGCTAATAATGTTGATTTTGTGGTTGATAAGGCCTACTATGCTGACATTGTTGCCTCTTTAGTGTAACCAACTCATTGCCAAAGTTTTGCAATAGAGTCTCCATCTCATGGAGATCATTTGAAGACTAAGTAGTTGTGGATGGTTGACTTATTAATGTCATGGAGATGGGAGCCAAACTGGTCTATTGAGTAAGATCTTTTGGGAATAGAGGAATTAGTAGCTTTGGAGTTGTCTTACTATCCTATATCAAGCAATTATTTCCCCTTATGGCTATATCATACACATCTGATCAATAATTTCTTCGCATTTATTGTATCGTGATAGGTAGATCACTATTGTTAGCTTTTAGATAATACAAGAAGGCATGATTGGGAGACAACTTTACTAGAGCATATATTTTATCCCATGTCTTTTATAATTTAAAGTTGAAGTCTCCCTTGAATTCATGAGGTGCCTTCTTGGATGTAGTTAGTTGTTGAATAAGTGATAATGATGTCAAAAGGGTAGATGGTTACCCACATGTCACACTAAAAAAAAGTTAACACAACATATATGTTAGAGAGTGACACAAAACATAGACTTATAATGAAGGTAAGAAAACATACACAACATTCATAAGTCAAAGAGAGGCAATAATGATGACTTTAATTTAATCTTAGGCCAATGGAAAATCTGACAGTTACAAAAATACAAGAAAATATATAAATATTTAAGAGAGTGAAACAACAGAAAAAAGCTCAAGCCAAGAGGGAGAGAACCCTTCACAAAGGCTTAAAAACCTATTTATAACTGTAAATTAGTCACAGGAAGTCACTAATGGTCAAAGTCGTGAAACTTGAACTCTTTCATGTATAAGAGAATGCCAGTTTGGAAAGATGGGAAGTGGCTGAATCTAACATGAGTGTTCATGCATAAAACTAGACTATACCTTGACAAAGGCAGTCCCAAGAAGAAAAAATACTTCTAGAAGGAGAATTTCTTGACAATCTAGGATTAGAGCATGTAGATCTGATATGAAGACAATCAATCAACTATAAATATGCATGGGCTTAGACTCCACTTAATGACAACCTAAAAAATACATTAAAAGCACCCCTGTAGGTCCATGAATGAAAGTAGACCAATTGTAGGAGTTGGTGAAGCATTAAGGTCCTTGAGTGTCAATCATGCCATATTGAAGTGTTTTTGTTCATTAGAGATCAAATGGTAAGCCTTCAAGAAAATTTTGTTGAGAAACCTAGAGTCCAAAAGGTTGAAGGAAAGGGTGGAAAGAGAACGATATAAGCTTTTAGGGTTTGGGGAAATGGTCTAACTATTACCAAAAAGGTAAGGGTTATATTACTTCCTCAAATCTTCACTTTTGAGAAGGAAGAGAAATCCAAATTTTGGGGTTCAAAGAAGCTGTTATCAAAAGTGTAAGGGTTAGACTAGTTCCCTAAACCCAAAATTTGACAAGGAAAATCTAAATTTCAAGGTTCAGGAAAATGGTCCGCCTCTTACCAAACGGGTAAGGGTTAAAATAGTTCCTTGAATCTTGAAATCGAAGAAAAGGAAATCCAAATTTTGAGGTTCAAGGAAAGGGTCCGACTCTTACAAAAAGGGTCAGGGTTAGAAAAGGAAGGGAAATATAGATTTTGAGGTTCAATGAAATGGTCTAAATGTTACTAAAAGGGTAAGGGTTAGACTGGTTTCCTAAATCTTGAAATCCCACAAAGAAGGAAAATCTATATTTGAAGCAATCACTGATTAGGAGGGACCTCAAAGAGATCAATCTGGACCGGTCAAAAAGAGTAAACACAAGAAAAAAAAGAACATGATGGAGCCAATGCAAAACAAATTGAATTATAACATGAAAACTGATTACAACCAACTGGTAACAACCAGGTTATAAAAACAGGCTCACAAGCCTACCAAAACATACTCAAAGTACCGCAAATCTCAAGATATATCTTCTATGCTTAGTATAACTTCTTGGTTACATTATAATTCTCTATTATAATGATTTATCTGATCCAAGGGGATCTGGCTGGCCCAAAAAGGGATCAAAACCCAAAGAACAAGACCTAACGTGCAAAACCAACAAGGTCAGCCTCCGCCAAAGAAATTCGTCTGGAAAATTCAAAGGATGAAGTGTAGATCATGGGAAAAGGTTGGCCACATGCCAAGGAACAATGGAATTAACTCTTAGGGCTCCGTAAGCTATAGAAGGGGATTCGGTAGATCACCAATGCAAATAGGTCCAAGCAACCGGTAATAGGAAATTGTCTTAGAAATTGGTAGTGATCACTTACCGAAAAATGATCCAAATGCTCCATGGCTTGAGAATAAGGAAGATGATCAAGTCTTCACGTAAAATCCAACTCCATAGGTTTCAGTGAACCAAATCCTGGACACACAAAAATAAAAACAGAAAGGAAATATTTTTGGTTGATGCAAGATTGCTACGAACTAGGGTTGCTCCTGCATCAGACATCCGAGGTTGTTGAAAAAAAGTGAATCTCTCACTTTGTTGGGGTCATAGGAAAACCAAGGCAGTCTACCTCTACTTGAGCAATCCAAGATGAATCTTCAACTGGTCTGCCCTTCCACTTCACAAGATACTCCTTATACTGGCTGCTCCAGGTACTACACCTAATCCTACTGTCCAAAATGTCTTCAATCTGATCCAGTTCCTTCCGGAGCAATGGTTTCTCCAAGTATGCAATACTATCCTCACTAAATTCCACTTAATGATACTAATGAAGACCTGCAATGTTAAACACAGGTGAAATAATCGGACTATCCGGTAACTCCACTTCATATGCATTCCTAGAATTGAACTTTCTCCAAATCCTACAAGGTCCAAACTTTCTCATCTTCAATTTGTTATAAGTTTCAACTGGGAATCTTTCTTTTCTTAGTTACACCATCACTTCATCATGAACTTCAAATTACTTATGTCTTCTCTTCTTATCTACCTTTTCCTTATACTTTCTATTCATTTCCTCCAAATGTTTCTTAGCTTGAATATGCAAGTCCTTCACATGATCTGCACAAATATAGAATCAAATTCCCTCAAAGTGTTTTAGGAAATCCAAGTATGAAATCCATGCTTATATCCTCCCAAGGTCTTACTGGTACTATCGAAGGTTTATACAATCCTACATTCTGACTACTACACTTTGCAACTTGACAAAATCTACAACCTTGCACATATTTCCTAGCATCCTTATGAATCTAGGGCCAAAAGTAATGCTCACTCACCAATGCTACTATTTTGTCAATACCAAAATGTCTGGCTAATCCTCCACCATGTTTATCCTTTATCAAATTCTCCATCATGCAATTCTAAGGTATGGACAACTAAAGTCCTTAGAATAACATCCCATCTTGAATGAAGTAATCTGACCACTCGCTTCTATCTACCATAACTATTTCTCTACATGCTCTCCAAAAATCCAGTTCATCATCATACAAGGTCTTCATTTCCTCAAATCCTAGTACTGTCACTCTCATCTCTGTTAGTAAATTCCTTCTCCTTTTCAGTGCATCAACAACATTGTTAGATTTCCCACTTCTATGCTTCAACACAAAGGTGTAACTCTGCAAAAATTCTACCCATCTCATATGTCTCCGATTCAACTTACTTTGACTTTTCAAATGCTGGAAGGCTTGATTATCCATATACAAAACAAACTCCTTAGGAAATAGGTAATGTCTCCACTTCTTTAAGGCTTGAACTATGGTATAAGACTCCTGATCATACACTGAATATCTCCTCTAGGCATCATTTAATTTCTCATTGAAATAAGCTATTGCTCGCCCTTCCTAACTCAAGACTGCTCCTATTGTTGTTCCACTTGCATCACAATCCAATTGAAATACTTTATTGAAATCCAGTAAAGCTAACAAAGTCTTCTCAGTCATTTTCCTTTTCAACAACTCAAAACTTTTAGTTTCTTCGGTGCACCACTTGAATTCCTTCTGATCTTTCCTCATGGTCTCAGTCATAGGGTTACAAACTGAACTGAAATTTTTGATGAACTTCCAATAGAAACTAGCCAATCCATGAAATGATCTTACCTCTCCAATTCTTTCTGATGTAGGTCACTCAACATTTTTTTTTACATTCTCAGGTCCATAATCAAACCATCCTTAGATATCACAAATCCCAAATAGACTAACTCATCTTTCATGAAAGTACACTTCTTAAGATTTATCAACAACTTTTCTTCTCCCAACCTTTGCAATAAATGCTCCTCTTTTGTCTTACTGAAAAATAAAAATGTCATCTAAATATACAATAAAAAACTTACCCAAGAATTTCTTTAATACCTCATGAAAGTACTTGGTGCATTAGTTAACCCAAAAGGCATCACCAACCATACATACAATCCTTCACTTTTCTTAAATTTTGTCTTCCACTCATCTCCTTCTTTGATCTTGATCTGATAATATCCACTCTTTAAATCTATCTTTGTAAAGTATTTGGCTCCGCTCAAATAGGCTATTATGTCATCCATCCTAGGAAAAGGAAACCAATAGTTCACTATGATCTTGTTTATTATTTTGGAATCCATACACATTCTCCATTCTCTATTCTTCTTAGGTGCTAATACTACTGGTAGTGCACAAGGGCTCTGACTTTCTCTGATCAAACCTTTCTTCAACAACTCCTGCACTTGTTTATTCAGTGCTTCATTCTCTTGCGGTGTCATTCAATGTGCAACTTTGTTAGGAAAACTAGCTTTGAGAACTAGGTCCATGCAATGTCAGGTACTTCGCAAAGGTGGCAATCCATCAGGTACATTATCTAAAATGATGTCTTCATATTCTATCAGCAAATATTTTAGCTCTTTCAGTTGTTCCTTTTCATGCTCTGGATTCTTAGTCTTCTTAGGAATTAAGGCAAAACACACATTCTCATGTCTCAATACATCAAGGAATTTCCTTCCATCCACCAAAAATATTCTAGCATTTGTACAGACTTCATTCTTCAAAGGTTCCTGCAAGGGAAACAATGTTTTCTTTATCCCATTGGCCATAATAGTGTATATATTATTCCTCCCATCATGTACTGCTTTCTTATTAAACTTCCAAGGTCTATCAAACAAAATATGACAAATATCCATATGCATAATATCACACAAGACTTCATCATGATAATTCCCAATTTTCAATTTCACCAAACATTTATCACTTACTAACAACTTATGTTCATCCTGAATGCATGCTATCTAATAAGGCTTAGGGTGTTTCAATCATTCCAAATTCAACTTATTCATCATCTCTTCTGAAACAAGATTATTTGAACTACCATTATGAATAACAACTTTAAAACACTTAGTGGATACCTTATATCTGGTCTTGAACGAATTCTTCCTCTACAAGGCCTCTTCATCCTGGTATGACAGAAAGCTCTCCTCATTATCAATAGTTCTCCATCTTTCAGTTTATTATCTAATCCAGTGGGGTTCCACCACTACTGCTCTTCTGGTATTCTCTAACTTCTTACACTTGAAAGAACGATGTCCTTCTCCTCCATACTTAAAGAAAGTTCTTCTAAATGTTCTCTTGTCTCATCTTCCAAAATTCTCATTGTAGTAGCCATTCAGTTTTCTCCTCTGGTAAATTTTTTTATCTTCTTTCAAGTATGAATTACCTTCTTTGCTTACTTCCTTGTCCTTGTTTGAATTTGTATAGGTTCCTCTACCTCTAGTATATCCTCTTCCTCCTTGAAATATTCCTCTAGAAAACCTTCCACCTTTGCCTCTCTGCCTCTTCTGATGTCTTTTATTTAGCTTTTCTTCTGCCTTCGGGGCGTACTGGTAAGCCTCTTCAACACTCTGTAATTTGATCAAACTGAGTTCATCTTGTATAGAAACCCACAATCCATTCAAATATCTTGTAACTTTTTCAACTTCATCATCAACATGTCTGGATCTGATATTCAACTGATAAAATACTTGAGTGTATTCCTTCACACTAGATTCCTTCTATCTCAAATTCTGCAATTTTTGGAATAGATTCAGTTGATAGTCAGCTGGCATAAATTTTGATTTCAACTTAGCAATGATTTGATCCCATGTCTTGATCTTTTCTTTACCTCTTCTCTATCTATCAACCTATGAATGCTCCCACCAAAGAGATGCATGACCTTATAACTAGGTACATACATATTTCACCTTCATTTCTTCTGTAGTGTTTTCAAAATAAAAATATTTCTCCATCTCCAAGATCCAATCCATCAATTCAGCCGAATCCAACTTTTTATCATATTATGGTGGGGTAAAATGAGGTTTATTATTCTCCCTACTCAAAAACCTTTCCTCATCCGGATCAACCGCCGGTGGGTTTACTTGTTTTGTCAAGGCTTCTTCTCCTTCAAATTCTCTTACATCTTTAATGTGTCGATCTCTTCTTTGGGCTATCTCCATGACTTCCAACTAGGCTGCTATTCCTCACAACAAGGTCTGCATTTGCACGCACTCCACCATTCCTAGTTCCTCTTTGTGCCATATTTATGCTAGTCCTCTACAACTGCAGGTCGGATCCATAGTCTACCACCCTACAACAAAATTATCAAGACAACACTAACCTTCAGAATGAAAACTTGCTCTAATACCACTTGAAGTAGTCATTGGTTACGAGGGACCTCAAAGAGATCAATCCAAACCAATCAGCAAGAGTAAACACAATGGAAACACAAGGACATGATGGAGGCAATGCATAACAAATTGAATTATAACATGAAAACTGATTACAACCAACTGGTAACAACTGGGTTACAAAAACCGACTCAAAGGCTTGCTAAAACATGCTCAAAGTACATAATAGGTCACAACGGGGACCTCAAATCTCAAGATCTATCTTCTATGCTTATTCTAACTTCTTGGTTACATTCTAATTCTCTATTACAATGATTTATACGATCCAACGGGATTCGGTCAGCCCAAAAGGGGTCAAAATTTGAAGAACAAGACCTAACATACAAACCCAACAAGGTCGGCCTCTGCCAAAGAAATTCCTCTGAAAAATTCAAAGGATGAAGTGTAGATCACAAGAAAAGGTCGACCACACACCAAGGAACAACAGAATCAACACTTAAGGCTCCACAAGCTACAGAAGGGGATCTAGTAGATCACTAATGCAAATAGGTCCAGGCAACTCGTAACATGAACCGTGTCGAAAACCAATAGTGATAACTTGCTGGAAAACAATCCAAATACTCCATGATCTGGGAATAAGGAAGATGATAAAGTCTTCAAGTAAAATCCAAATCCATAGGTTTCAGTGAGCCAGATCTGAGACATACAGAAAGAAATTTTGAAATTGCAAATAAAAAGCAAAACAAAAAGGAAAGATTTTTGGTTGATGCAAGATTTCTATGAATTGGGGATGCTCCTGCATCAATATTTTAGGGTTTCGGGAAATAGTTTGGTTATTACAAAAAGAGTAAGGTTTAACAGGGTTCCTTAATCCTAAAATTTGACATCCTTTAAGGGAATGAGAGTTGGTCAATGGTCCCAAAGGTATTGAAAGAAAGATGCAAGGGTGAAGAGGGAAGGTCCAAAGTATAACCCAAGATAAAAGAACACTTAAGAATTTTTTGATTATGTGACTTGGCACTTGATCAACTAGACTAGTATTGGTCTATGGAACGTATCTCTTATCGATTCTCATTGATGGACCATAAGTATCATAAAATGTTAATAGATATCATGTATGGGAAAATCGATACACTATTGTGGTAGTCAATATATGGATAGGTTGACTAAGGTTTTTTTAACACCATAAATAGAACGACAATAATCTCATGACTAATATTGTTTAATTTTTACTTTCTACTATTGTTTCCCTTTATGATCACTTTCCATAATTTTATTATAATATTTTTAATTATATAGTATATTTTAATCATGTTCCTTGATCACTAACTATTTCATGAACATTTCTAGTGCAACTTATTGTTCCCTTTCATCGCTCAAAATGGACATGAAATCTTAGTCGATGCAACTTAATCTAGTTTTTTAAATTTTTGGTTTGCCTTCCAATAGCCCTTGTGGAAGCAACTAAGGTAAAAAAAATAAAAATAAAGGAATACTTAAATCATATTGATGCCCTCCTAAATGGCACAAGGTTAGTTTAAGATCAAACAATCACAAAACACACAAAGCATTAGCGTTAGTCAATCAAAAACTAAAACATATGAAGGCATTCCAAAGGAGACACTAAAAACATGCTAATGAATCTAACTAAAGAAGTAAGACAATGAGATATCTCCAACTATCTCTTAACATGATATTAGCTCCTTTCTCCCTTGTTCCTCTCCTCTCCAAGTTCCAAAATAGTGTAGCTCTCAGCAGCTTTTTGCACTATGGATGCTTATGGAGGATTGAGATTGTAGTATAGCTCCAAATATGAAATAAAAAGCTATTTTTATGCTAAAATGATGTATTTTAACCAACAAGACAAGATGTTAGATTGCTTATGCTAAAATGCTCTGTAAAATGCCTATAGCTTAGATGCATACAAGTTTTCAGGATCTGGATTATGAAGGAATGGGCTCTATTTATAGGAAAAATGGAGCAATGGATGGTTGAGATTGAGTAATCTCAACAAGGGTCAGGATTGAATGATTTCAAATCCATGTGAGGGCTTTCAACCCAATCCCAGGATGACAAGTGTCAATGTGAGATAGGTTAAGAGGAGAGGGAATAAGCATTAAATGCCTGATATGACCTTGAGATTTTGAGTCAAGGTTGGTTGAATGAATAAACTCTTTATTCAAAGAATAAAGCTTTTATCCAATGGATAAATTCTTGTGCAAATGTGAAATGGATGAATATGGTCAAACAATAAATGTTTGGGGAGACAAGATTGAAATAACCATAAATGGTTATGTAAGAGACATAAATGGTCATGTAAGAGCCATTAGTGGTCTTGGAAGACTTTGGGGGTTAATTTGTTGAACACACAAAGCATTAAATGCTTTTCAAAGACTTTGGAGTCTTTGAGAAGTGACTCCATTTTGCTTAGGAATGTGACAATAATTAGGAGATGGATTAGGCTAATTAGGAAGGGGTTAGAAGAATCTAGAAGGGGATTAGGTTTGCAAGTGGATTTGGTGGGTGAGGGAAAATAGGATTTTATTAAAATAAAAATTCATTTATTTCAATAAATGTATGCAAGTTGCATTTGTAGGAAAATGCAAGTGGGGGGGGGGTTTAAAATGATTTAAATAAATGTTAATTTATTTAAAAGGGGGATTTTAATTAAATAAATTGATTTTATTTATTTAATTGATTGAAATTTGATTTAATGAATTAATTAAAATAAATTGAGTAATTTATTTAATTAATAGAAGAATGTTTGGGGATGAATTAATTAAATATTTATTTAATTAACTGATGGCTAGTGGATTTTTAATCAAATAAATATGAAATATTCATTTAATTAAAATGGACAGATTTATGTGACTACATTTGCCCCTCTTTGAGACGGTGCATTTTATCACATCGTTTCAAAGAAAGAAAAACTGGTGTGAAGAAATGCCCCATAAAATGTAAATTTAATGGGTGGTATGCCCCCTCGAGAGATGGGCCGAAAAATTTCAAAAAATCGGGCGATCTCTCGAAAAAGAATGAAAATTGGCAGGGTGATAGAAGAGAAGAAGTTAGGTATACTGGTGAAAAATAGAAGAAATCAGGGGAAACAGGGAGAAATGGGAGGCTCGGGAAGTTCACGGGGACCACGGCGATGAGCAGGGCGAAGTTACGGTGACAGTGGGGGGGTATAAATGGGGTGAAAGGGGTGAAAAATAGGAGCATTTGTGACCGCGACCAGTTGAAAATTATAGCTCTGACAGTGACAGTTGGAGGAGCAAGGAGGAGCGAAGATGCCGTTTCCGATTACTGAGCACCGATTTGAGCGAGTGCGACGATTCCAGCGCCCAGCCGACTATGGACCAGCGGTACGCAAATTCGAAAACTTTCTTTTCATGCATTTTTAATATGTTTTTAGTTGAGTCCAAGTCAAGTCGGAGCAAGAGCGCTGGAACTATGGTTTTAGCGCTTTTGCTCCATGAATGAGCACTATTGTGCCGCAATAGCGCTTTTGTAAGCTAGTTTGAGCGCTTTTGTAGGCAAGTTTTAGCGCTTTGGACAAATTAGCGCTATGGTAGGGTCAATTGAGCGCTATTGATGGGTAATAGCGCTATTGTATAGCGTTTTTAGCACTTTTGGTGTTGTAGCGCTATTGTAGAGAGGTTTGAGCGCTATTGATGTGATTGTAGCGCTATTGTGTATAACTAGCGCTATTGTAGATAAAATAGCGCTTTTGCCTTAGGATAACGAGATGCCCCAGTTTCGGACAAAATAAATCTCCTGATGCCTAACGATTGATGGATGGCGAGATGAAGTGGGAGTTGTTTTGAACCATAGCAGCCTGATGAGACTTAGGTCATTTGTTAGGATAAATGCCTGTTGAAGTCTAGGCAGCCATGATTGCTTACCTGTTGAGACCTGAAGATACTTGATCAAAGTATCTGATGATAGTCTAGGTTTAAACTTAAGAAAGTTTGATAACAAAACAACTGATGGTGGTTGGATGATTGTCTATGTGCAGGGGGATCTGCGCATGTTGCAGTTACGCGAGCGCCACCCCGCGACACAGGGATTGCGAGATCGGTTGACACAGATAGAGATAGACTGTATTGCAACTACTGGCCTCTACGAGGTGATGCATATGCCCGTGATTCGGATGAATCACGGCCTGATCACAGCATTGGCAGAGCGATGGCACAGTGAGACGTGCACGTTCCATCTAGCTCAGGGCGAGATGACGGTGACTTTAGAGGATGTGTGGCGTATCCTTCGGATTTCGATTCGGGGGCAGCTGGTGACGTATGATAGGTCCTGGGGGACGATGTCCTGTCAGGGGATATTTGATGAGGACGTATACATTGATGATGGCTCGATCGCATGGGAGGATATAGCGGCACTATATGAGCCCCTTCCAGCAGTTTTGTCAGGGATCGTCGGAGGACTTCTGTGTCCCGACAGGCGGTCACATGGATTGGCGGTGGGATGGGGACAGGTGATAGAGATGATGGTGACTGAGGGGACCCGATATGCCTGGTGGCCGTGTGTGTTAGCGCACATGTATCAGGAGTTACACGAGGTAGTGTACAGAGGGCGGGGGTCTCTAGCAGTGGGCATGACGCTGCTGCATGTGTGGGCATGGGAGCACTTACCAGTGACTCGACCAGTGAGTCTGAGATTCCGAGCCGTGGACCAGCCCTATATGTTTATGTATAGTGGTATGATGAGCCAGCCCCACTTGGGGAAGCTAGAGTGGTGGCGGCGGGCATTAGATGATTTGGATGCAGTGATCTGGTGGCCATACTTGGAATGTGAGCCATGGGAGGATGATGCAGAGGCACTACCGTATTGCTTCATGACCCGATTCCTCATTGGGAGGACCTCGTATCATGTAGAGAGACAGGTGCCGGGATGGGTGATGAGGCAGTTTGGACGGCAGCAGGGACTACCTAGCGGATCAAGGGAGTATGCACGAGTGATCCGAGAGTGGTATGCATGGGGTCCAGTGCTACCGTATGATCAGGCACTGGCAGAGTTCCGGACACTGCAGGCGAGGCCATGGGACTTACGACCGAGGGTCGTGGATGCAGATGTGACAGCAAAGTATACACAGTATCGGGCGGCGCACCCGATCCTGCGGATATCAGACCCAGCTGAGCCGATCCCAGCATTTGAGGATGAGAGAGGACGAGGAGGAGGATGGAGAGCAGGAGGTCGAGGAGGAGGAGATGGAGGAGGAGCTGGTGGAGGAGGAGGAGGAGGTGGAGGAGGTGGAGGAGGGGGTGGAGGAGGTGGAGGATCTTTGGGGATGCCGAGACAGCGGAGAGGGAGAGGTGGATTACCGCTGCAGATATCACAGGGTCCTCTGATGCAGGGAGGAGTGCAACTGAGTGGGAGGGGGATGGAGAGAGAGATCCCGATGGATACAGGTGCAGGGGAGGGACCTAGTGGTGGGGGTGATACAGGTGCGGCAGCCATGGACATGGGGGAGGGAGCTACGGGGGATCTGCGGGAGCATATGATAGGTTATTTGCAGACCCGGGTAGAGAGATTAGAGGCGGAGGTAGCAGCTAGAGATGTGCAGCTATTTGCACGTGAGGCAGAGCTGACAGTGGTGCTGCGGGAGAGAGATACGGTAGTGGAGAGATTGGCGGAGCTGCAGGAGAGAGTCCGAGCAGGAGCACAGGGTCCGTCAGGGGAGACTATGAGGCAGTTTGGGCGAGCGTAGGCTGAGATAGAGTATTAGTGAGGTTTATATGAGCAGGTTGTGCCATTCAGTCAGCGAGCTCTCAGTTATACCCAGATGCGGCAGTCGAGATCCGAGCGATCATAGCGGATGCAGAGCAGTGGGGGAGTGATGGGTCCTTTGAGGCGGGATAGATCAGGAGATGCAGGAGGGAGTGGGGGTTCGATGAGGCCTCCACGGAGAGATGGATCAGGTGGTGCCGGTACCAGTGGTGGAGTAGGTAGGGGTGGGGCAGGTATAGCATCTGGCCAGAGCGGCATTTGAGAGAGCATTTTTGCATATATGTATTGTATCATTGTCTATTTTTGGACTGTATCTTGGATGGCTCTTGGCAGCCGATTTTGTAGACTTCATGGTACTTTGATATATGAGTTGATATATATGAGGAGATCCCATATTTGTGATGATTATGCATGTGATGATGTATGGATGTTTATGCATGATTATGTTTGCTTGCGTAGATGGATATGTGTACATGTATGCATTTGATGAGATGTTTCTTTTATGCATGTTTTTATGATGATTTATGATGTTGTATACTGACATATGAATGCAGGTTTATATGTGTATGATGTATTTGATTTGTGATGTAATGCTTTATGTATGGAATGCCATGATGAGGATGTATGCTTATGCTTGATGCATGAACAAGATTTTTGGTATTTCCTATTGTAATGTAATGATGAGATGATTTATGTGATGATGTTTGAATGAATGATGTTATGTATGAATACGCATCTAGATGTGTTTTTAGATGAATGTAATATGGAGAAACAAAATGTAAAGTACAAATGTTTATATGATGATGCCTAAATGAACGCAGATGGATAAACAAATGTAAAGTACAAATGTTTATATGATAATGTGTAGAATGAATGCATATGGATAAACAAATGTAAAGTACAAGTGTTTATATGATAATGTGTTTTAAATGAATGCATACGTAAAATGGATATATGAGATGGTATGAACCAATGTTTTGTAAACAAATGGTCTTATGAATCTAAAATGCATTAAATATGAAAGTGGGATGATACTATAACTAATATTTGTAATAACTATACCTTAATACAATTAAAAAGAGGATAATGAATGCGATGTGAAATGAATCCTAAAATGAACATAATAAGATGCTTATTAATGAATGAATGAATGCACTTTGTAACTAAATGGATAAATGGATGTGTGTAATAATAAGTTGATAAGATGATAATGGATAATTTACACTGGATGAAATGTTTTAGTAAATGATTTAAAACAACCAAAGACAATTTGATCCCATGAATGAATCTAATTATTTATGATTGATGCAATGATGAAAATGATTTTTAATGAAAACTAATGTCAATAATGAACTATATGCAATGTTTTAAGTTTAAAAATGACATAAATGGACATAATGCAAGATGCACCTAAATGCAATGATGATATTGCCATGAGGAATGCAAGGTTTTGTAAGACTTTGCATGATGCATTGATGATGTATCAGAGTACTCGGTCGTGATTTGTATCCAAGACCAGCTTTTAGTTATTTTTGCATGTAAATGCTACATATGAATGAATGGATGGGTGATATGCAACGAAATGCAAATGTATAAACAGATGAGGTGAAATGACGCTCCATAGTGCTCTATTTTCATCATTGAGCTTTAAAATTTTGGAAGAGAATACAAGCATCTTGACACAATGATTCAAGATGACCTGAGTATTTCTTTCATGGATTTTAATATAGCAAGTTAATACAAACGACTTGATATAAGGGTCAAGTCAACTAGAGTATTGCTTGCGGAACAGACAAGGATTATCTCCTTTCGTGCATGACTTGGATCATCCTCCTTGATCTTAGGCTAATCAGATCCTAAGACAAGTTCATACCGTACTAAGAAAATAAAACCTTTATCCAATTTGGAGGAAGACGAACCAAAGAATGAGCATTGTACCTGCAAACAAACAGTATATATACATAAAGAATAAAGAATAAGGATCCTTGGTAATGGTTCATGCCCATATGGTCGAGTTATACGCTGTAGTCAGCAAGCCGTAGTGATCTATGACTGTATTTTTGCCTATGATCACGTAACTTAGTGAACTTCCCACGTAGACACCATTAGTACATGCCCCAAAACTTCATTGGAAATAATGCGCAAACGATACAAAACAATGCTAAAAGATTCCGATACAGATAAACAAACGATTGTACTCACAAATCAACCAAGTATTTGATAGCTTAATAGAATTTTCTTGTCAAAGAAAATGTCATCTTGTCTTTGTTTTGGTAAGGAAGGATGCATCCTTGTTTAAAGACAGGTTTGGATTTGTTGATGTCGATTGTGTTGGGTTGATTGGTAAATGGTCAGTGTGTGAGTAGTTGTCAATGTTTATTTTGTATCTGATCGGATAAATATGTACAAGGTGTTGCCATGTTTTTGTGTGATTTTTGATGGGTTTTCCGATGTTTTTTGGATTTTGTGAAACAATTTTGAATGTTTTTGGTATCTTGAGAGTCATTTTTGAATGTTTTTGATATTTTCTAATGATTGCTTGAATGAAGAGCGTAATGATATATAAGACAATGTAGAATCCACTTCCATCACTAGGGTAAGGGTATTGCCCCCAGTTTGTAGACTTGACTATGAAAAGGTGGGATGCTAGATGCATGGAGTACTTTCTTAATTGTAGATCAAATAACAAGCCGTGGTTGGGATGGATGGATGTATGTGTGCCTGAATGTGATCGCAACGAGCCTGAAAGATACTGGAGCCATTGCCTTTACGAGTGGCGCCTGTTTGCCAGGTTTTCACCATCATACTTACCCAAGGTGCCACCGGAGTGGTTGTTCACCGTTTGGATGTATGATTTTTCTTTACTTCTTTGAATGTTTTTTGTATTTTCTTCAGGACATTTTCTGAATGTTTTTGGTATTTTCTAATATGCAGGGGGGGAGCCTGATGCTCTATACACCTTAGGTATAAAACTGTTTGAGGTGAATACTATTGATTGGATCTGCGAGTGGTTCTCTGTCTGATGTAGCCAACTGATATGCCCCGGACCCAAATACAGCAGTGACAACATATGGGCCCAACCAGTTTGATTCAAACTTGCCTTGATGTTCTCTATTTGGTTGGTTGCGAGGATTTTCTCGAAGAACAAGATCACCTACCTCAAATGTACGAGATCTAACTCGGTGATTGTAGCTTCTACTCATGCGCTGCTGATAGGCTTTGAGATGATTGTATGTAGCTTGCCGCTTCTCATCAAGTAACTCCAAGTCCTGAAGACGGGATACTCTGTATGCTTCATCATCTATCATATTATGCAAGGAAACCCGTAATGATGGTATCTCGACCTCAATAGGTAAGATAGCTTCAGCACCATAGACTAATGAATAAGGAGTTGCACCTGTAGGCGTTCGAATGCTAGTTCGATATGCCCATAGCGCTGGATTCAATTGAACATGCCAATCACGACCGGCATCATTGACTGTCTTCTTTAGGATTCTTAATATGTTTTTATTGGATGCTTCGGCCTGACCATTGCCTTGTGGGTAATAGGGAGTGGAAAAGCGGTGTTGGATATGAAATTTCTCACAAAGCTCACAGACATCCTGATTTTTAAAAGGAAGACCGTTATCTGTGACAATGGACATGGGCACACCATACCGGCAGATGATGTAGTTGAAGATGAATGAGGCGATCTTCTTGCTGATGACTTGGGTAAGTGGAACAGCTTCGATCCACTTGGTGAAATATTCGGTGGCGGTAATAATGAATTTATGGCCGTTGGATGAAGATGGATGAATCTTACCCACAAGGTCAAGGCCCCATTGACAAAAAGGCCATGGTGTTGTGATTGGTTGTAGTTCTTGAGCTGGTGCATGTATCAGGTCGCCATGAACTTGGCATTTCTTGCATTTCCTGACAAAGTAGTAGGAATCCTTTTCCATAGATGGCCAATAGTATCCAGCTCGCATGATCTTCTTGGCTAGTGATGGACCACTTGAGTGAGTCCCGCAAATTCCTTCATGTACCTCTTCCAAAACCTTTGTTATCTCACCTTGTTCCAGACACCGAAGGAGAGTACCATCAAGACTGCGTCGGTATAGGGTTTCGGCAATAATGGTATATCGAGCAGTTTGGCGAATGAAGGTTTTTCGTTGGTTATTTGATTGGTTGGGAGGAAGGGTATGATCGTGGAGATAGGTGTAGAACTCACCATACAATGGGGATTCGGAACCAACAAGGTGACATATCATTTCAGATTCAGGGATATCATAAGCGGGGATCCAAAGCTGTTCTACCAAGAACTCATAGCGTGTTGAATTCTGTGGAAGATCTAAGAGAGATGCGATGGTAGCCATAGCATCAGCAGCTCGATTCTGATCTCTTGGTATCTGCTCAAAAGTGATAGTAGTAAATGATGTTTTTAGAGTGTCCACCATTTGCTTGTATGGCATGAGTTTATCATCTTTGGTCTGATATTCATCTGTTGCTTGTCGAATGACTAGTTGGGAGTCGCCATATACTTGTAGTTCTTGTAATTTCCACTGTACGGCTAACCTGAGTCCTGTGATCAAGGCCTCATACTTTGCTATGTTGTTTGTGCATGGAAATGTGAGCCTATAAGACTTCGGGATGCTGTCACCTTGAGGTGTGATAAACAAAATGCCTGCCCCCGAGCCATGCCTAGTGTATGAACCATCAAAATATAGTTTCCATGGTTGTGCTTCTGTGATCATGAATATCTCTTCATCTGGAAAATTGGAAATGAGGGGATGATCACCTATGAGTGGTGCATCGGCCAACTGATCTACAATAACCTGACCTTTGATAGCTTTATGGTCCACATACTCAATGTCAAATTCACTTAGAATCATCACCCATTTGGCCAAGCAACCTGTCAATGCTGCTTTGCTGAGTAAATACTTGAGTGGATCAATCTTTGCGATGATTTGTACCTTGTGTGTCAATAGATAGTGTCACAATTTAGTGGCTGCTAAGATTACTGCTAGGCAAGCTCGCTCAATAGGTGTGTAATTGAGTTCATAGCCAACCAGTGTGCGAGAGATGTAGTAAACAGCACACTCTTTGCCTTCTGCATTATGTTGTGCTAGTAGTACACCCAATGCTGTACTTGTTGCCGAGATATAGAGTAATAATGGTCTACTTGGATCTGGTGGCATCAACAATGGTGGATTCATGAGATAGTCTTTAAGTGCCTGAAATGCTTGCTGGCATCTGTCATCCCATTGAAAGCGTATGTTCTTGTGTAGCAGGTGTGTGAAGGGGTGACACTTATCAGCCAATTGTGCAATGAATCTTCGGATGGATTGAAGCCGTCCTTGTAATGTCCTTAGCTGACTGATATTCTTTGGAGGTGGCATGTCCATGATTGCTTTTACCTTTGCTGGGTCGACCTCAATACCTTTTCTTGAGACAATGTATCCTAGAAGTTTCCCGGAGGTTACTCCAAAGACACATTTCTTTGGGTTGAGTCGAACATGATATTGTTCCAGTCTATCAAAGATTTGATCTAAGATGTGGAGATGTCCTTCTCTAGTAAGTGATTTTGCTAGTAAGTCATCCACATAATCTTCCATCATGGTATGCATCATGTCATGGAAGATGGTGGTCATTGCTCTCTGATAGGTCGCTCCTACATTCTTTAGACCGAAAGGCATTACATTCCAGCAGTATGTGCCCCAGGGACATGTGAAGGCTGTCTTATGTTGATCTTCGGGGGCGATCTTTATCTGATTGTAGCTGGAAAAGCCATCCATGAGTGAAAGCATCGCATGTCCTACTGTTAGATCGACTATGATGTCAATATTTGGTAGGGGGAAATCATCTTTAGGACAGGCCTTATTTAGATCTTTGAAGTCAGTACAAATGCGGATGCCCCCTTTTGGTTTGCCGACAGGCACAATATTGGAGATCCATTCTGCATAATCAATTGGTCTAATGAAACCAACATCCAGGAGTTTCTTGAGTTCGGTTTTGACTAGCACGGCAATCAGAGGATGCATCTTACGAAGCTTCTGCTTGACAGCTTTGGCTCCTTTTGCTACTGTGAGATGATGCATAACTAAATCAGGATCCAGCCCAGGCATGTCTGCATATGGCCATGCAAAGTTGATCTGACACTGCTGGAAGAACTCTATGAATTTAGGTTGTTCCTCTGGAGTGAGAAGAGATGCCAGATGTATGATATAAGGATTTTCAGGAGTCCCCACATTGTATTCTTTGGTTTCCTCGATGAGAATCGTTGATTGTTCCTATTGTGTACTAGCAGGGAGGATGTCAAACCCTTCATCCTCAGGCGCCTCAGAGAGGTTTTCACCATTGGATACGCTCTTTCTTTTTACTTTTGTTGGATCAAACAGTGCCACAGTGTGGTTTTCACTGGAAGATCCATGTTTTATTGTTATGTTTTTGCAGCTGAAAGGTTTGGCATCTGCCCCAAAGTATGCTGCGCTATTAAGTTCAATGGCAAATCCAGCTTTGTGATCCCCGCTTGGTAGATTATCCCTTAATTCCAAAAAGTCAATGATAGCCTCATCGTTTTGGAAGAGGTCAAGACATGGAGGATTTGATTGGTTCCATTCGATGAGTTCAGGGTGGATAATGGGCATTACTTCATCGATTAAGTTAAGTGCAGGAGATGTATCAGTGAGGGTTAAGACAGTGTGGTGAAGGTCGTTGATGGTACTCTCCTTGTTAGAATCAGGCATAGGATGAGACATAGGGTCTGTGGAAGATTTTTCCAGCTCAGGTACCCAAGTGGTCTTTATCTGTGCTTCTCCGTAAACAGGGATGTCTTTGCGGGGTGGAGGTGGTGATGTGTCTTCCTCATCTAAAGTGTTAAGTTGCACTGAATCGAATTCCCACTCATGTGAGTCGGTCTCTGAATCACTTTCCAGCATCCGATTGCTATACCATACTGGGATGTCTTTGGAGTTAAATACGGCAGGTGTGATTGGTTTATGTATCTTTGTAGTGATCGGTGCTGCAGGAACCGTGATGGGGTTTAAAGGATCTCGTACAGGAAGTATCGGCAGTGTTGATTTAGTAACTTCTGTTGGAAGGGCTGGTGCCATAGATGCTACTGCGGGTTCTGATATAGTTGCTGCTGCTATTGGTGTTATTGATGGGATTACTGGTTCGTTTGGTGGGATGATTGGCATTGGTGATGGTTGCGGTGGAGTTGCGAGCCTCGATGGGGCAGTGGGGATAGTGTTTGATGGTGCTTTGATTATGAAAGGTGTCCTCTTTGCAGTAGGTGGGCAAAATGGTTTGCTGGGTTTTCCTTTGAATCTGAGTTTAGGAAGGGATTCTTTTTCAAAGCCTAGGCCTGTATTACCTTTGGGCTTGAATTCTGGTAGCAGAGGTTCATGTCGTCCTTGTTTGCAGGATCCCAAAGCACTCTGACCATCATATCCCATTCTTTGCATAATAAGGAGACCTTTGCCATACTGTTCTGTAGGAAGTGTAACTCGTGGTTTATCAGTGGTGATGGGATCTTTATAGATCCATTCAGCTAGGTCCTCATCTTGTGTCTCTTCCTCTTGACTCTTTCCAAGAACAAAAGGCGTTAAGGCACATGCTGGTATGTTTAGTGGTTGCTGGAGTATCTACTGTGGTTTACCATGTGTTCTAGGAGAAATGGACATTTGTCCCACACAAAAGAGCTGACTCAAGTTGTATTCTCCAGGACCTTCCTCTGCTACTTTCATCTTAAGCTTTTCTTTCTTGGGTATAGGGGTGTTTGAACTGGCCAGAGAGGCAGGATTTACATATGATGTGGAGGAAATGGCTTCCCTATTATTAGGAACAGTAATCTCTGGTTGATGGCTGATGTTATGGCAAAATGCAAAGGGATTTGCATCGCCCAGGATTGTGATCTCTACACCATTATGTGGGAACTTGATACATTGATGGTAGGTAGATGGAACGGCTTGCATGGAATGTATCCAAGGTCTCCCTAATAATAGATTATATGGCAGAGGAAGGTCCAGAACCTGACAAATGATATGCTTTACCACAAGGCCCACTCAGATTGGTAGTACCACAGCTCCTTTGGATGAACGCTCTGCATCATCATAGGCCTTGATGGTGATCTTCTTGCGAGGATCCACTGATTCTATTGCATATCCCAATGCTGAGACCAACTGTAGTGTGCAAATGTTTAGGCCTGCTCCATTATCGATCAAGACTCGCTTGATCCTGTGTTGGTTGACAAAGCCTTCAATGTGGAGTGAGGCGTTATGAGGTTGTTGGAAAGAAGAGTTGTCACTTTCAGAAAAAGTGAGACAAGGTGATGACTTTAGATTTCCAACCATGTCTTGAAATTGGTCCGTGTTCAGGTTTGCAAGGACTGACGCTTCTTGGAGTGTTTGATCCAAGATTGTTTATGAGAGGGTGACAGACGCAAAAGCTCCAAAATGGATATAAGTGCAGGGGTTTTGTCTAATTGTTCCACAAGATTGTACTGCTTTGGGATGGAGGTGGTGCCTTGTGGAGCTGCCTTTATGGTGACCTTGCCACGACATGTAACAACATTGCAATTTGAGGTGGGATTTTTGAAGGTGATAGTTGCAATTTGTTCACTGGCATCATACAGGTGATTTACAATGTAGTTATACGCAGCTTGCGTATAATCAGTGGTATCAGGACCTCATCTGGAAGTGGAAGGACCCCTTTGATCTTGCGATGGAAGTGGATTCTTGAACATCAGATGATCATTATTGGTTGTTTTTGGGTCATGCCCTTCAATTTCAATTTCTCCTCGGTCAATAAGATCCTGAATGAGATCTTTCAATCGGTGACAATTACTTGTCTTGTGTCCTCTTCCTTGATGGAACTCACAATGTTCAGTATCTCTCCACCATGCCGGTTTGACTTGAGGCTCATAATTTGATAACTTAGGTAGAGTGATCAAATTCTGAGAAATGAGTTGTCGCATCACTGTTTCAATGGGTTCCCCTAAGGGAGTGTATGTGCGTTTTTGTTTTTGTGGACGAGGTCTTGGTTCATCATGAGATGTGATGCGACCTTGATTAAGAGGAACATTTGTGTTATTTTGAGGTGGAGGATTTTGTCCTGCAAACCGAACCACAGGTTGTGCATTTTGGACAGTCCGAGCATCCACAACTCCATTGTTGACGATATTCTTATTCTTGTTCCAGAAGTTCGGTTTATCGCTATTGAAGCGCGAGCGAGGACCATCTTTTGGTTCATTAAAGATTTTGATGAGTCCTTTTTTGATGAGTGCCCTTTCACATTTTATACCTTAGGTGATCATATCGTTAAAAGAATCTGTATCTTTGACATCCAGGTGAAATTCCATTTCTTCGTTTAAGTTGGAAATGAAAATTTCCACTAGTTCTCGTTCAGGTAACTGAAGAGAACGTCTGCTAGACATTTGGCGCCATCGTTGCAGGAATACTGAGAATAATTCACCTGGTTTTTGTTTGGTATTGCACAGATCAGCCATGGTGATGTCGCGTTCAATGTTATAAGAGTAATGAGATAGGAACTTCTGGATGAGTTCCTCAAATTTTCTAATGCCACCTGGTAGTCGAGAAAACCATGATGTGGTTGTTCCTCCCAAGCTTTGAGGAAAAAGGCACATTAAGTATGTGTCCTCATATGCAACTTCGAGACAAGCGGAATGAAATTCTCGGACATGATCGCGGGGATCTCCCTTTCCTCTATATTTTTAGAATTTTGGTGTTTTGAACCCGCATGGAAAGGGTGGCATATCAAGATTCCTATCAAACGGATAGGGACAGATATCATTAAGTGAGAATTGATTGGTCTTAACACCACTATGAAGTTGTTGGGCGAGATTCTCAACTTGTTGCCGCAACATCTCCATTTCATTAGGAGGAGGAGGTGGTGGGTTACCTCGAGGAATGTTATATCTGATGTGATCTCTACCTCTTTCCTCCTCATGGCGACTTTGTCTTTCTGATGCATGTCTTAATTGGGCAAGATCAAAGTCAGAGGGGAGTTTGGCTCCTTCTTGAGCGAGTTTTAAGAAGTGAGCATCCACATTACTCCTAAGTATTTCGTCAAACAGTTTGTTAAAGAGAGGGTTATGCTGGGCCCTCTCTATTGTTGCAGGAGTGGGAGTACTTGGGTTTTCGTCATTCACATTTCCTCCAAGTGCTTCTTGAAATTCATTGAGGTTGTCCTCTTCTTCCTCAATTTCTATTTCTCGTTGCCTTGATCGGGATCGGGTTTGAGCCATTTTGTTTACATGTTTGGTTTTGAAGTTGATTGAAGATGATGATGAGTTGTTGATGAAATGAAAGATTGATGGTTGATGATTTGTGTTTGTATGTAGATCTCTAGCACTTTGACATAGATGTAATCGAAATTCCTTCTTTGAATTGCTTGCTTTTTTTGATAGATTTTGGATGTGATAAGGTGTAGAGAAATCTGAGATGTGTTACAGATTTAGACTACCTAGCAATGAGAGGATTCACTCATGAACTAGTTTTAACCTGCGTAGATGTGTCTCTTAGGATGAGCTTATCCTAGATGTAGAAACAATCTAAAAAGTGATGTGATGTGTTTGATTCAAGCAATATCTAAAAGAGAACTTGGGACAAGAACCTCTTAATGTTTTGAGAGTTGGGACGGATTGATGATGGAGTGATGATGTATGAGTGAGATGATAGATGAAAATGTTTTCAACTTTAATAAAAACTTTGTGTTACAAATGGGACAAACTCTATCTCTTCCCTTTCAGGTGTTGGTGGCACTTCTCGAGCTGTGTTGTAGGTGATACAAATGTTTGGGAAGAATTTGGGGTTAATCTTTCCTCCTTGATTTTTGTGATAACTCAGAGCTCTATATTGCATAAAATCTCTGCGGTTCAATGATTTGGAATCAAACTCGTTTGTTTTAGCTTGAAGATAGAGATGCATGCGATGTAGAAAGACTCTATGTGAGACAAAGATTTGTCTATTGAGATAGAAGAATTTCCTCCTTTTGATCAAAGCCTTTGAGCTTAATGGTCTTCTTTTCAAGGTAATATTCTGATGACACTTCTTCTTTCGCAAGATGTGAAGAATGGTCATAAATTTTTGTCTCTTTGTTGTTTGCACTTTGTTTTTGGTATTTTTGGTTGTGTTGACAGATGTTGGATGAATGCTTTGTTTTTGGGATTTGATTTTCTGATTTTTTCTTTGACAAGAAAACAAAGCAAGCACACAAACACAAGATTGTAGCCTCAAAGGCACAAATGAGTATGGGTCTAGATCAACCCAATCCTTGGACTTGTTTCTGACCCTTCCTTTAGATGTATTTTAAGGTGTAATTCCAAAGCCTGAAGTCGGCTCAATTTGCACTAGGTCTGTAAAACGAACACACTTCAAACACTTTTTATCCCTAAGGTCAAATGGCCAGTTGTGATAAATTTAGCCCACATCTTGATATTTCTTCGACTTTGGTACTACATACCTTATGAATCCCGCCGTGGCAGGTAAGGATGTGATATACTAAGTCTTGCACGAGCATAACAAATAGATGATCCCTATGATGGGGGAGTCACCACTTTTATCAAGCCACAAGTGACTTTTCAAAAAGCTATGTTTCTACTCAAGGAAATATGTATGGTGAGTATCTTGGGAGAAAAACCTTCTATGCTCTTGCACTAAATTATACCTCAAATATCCTCAATCAATAGAATAGGTGGGCTACTACTTAAAGGTGTTTAGTCATGTTCGATGGCTTTGGACATAAGTTCATTCTGCAGTGACTCACTTAAGAGCCTTGTAACTGGTGGTGGGGCCCATTTGTCCTTTCGGCCAGTTACACTATAGGAACAGCTATACCCAAGGCTACAGCTTTCGCTCTCACCTGATTTCTATAGCGGCTCGAAGGATTTACCGCTCGAGGTCATTCCCAAGAGTATCGATCCCTTGGCAGGCCTCTCTTAAAAAGATAAAATGTGAGTGTTACTAACACTTTTCTCTTGCACCTAGGACCACGAGAGCCAAGGGAGAGGATAGTGTGTGTTAGAAGTAGGTCCACTCGACTGACTTTTTGTGCACAAGCGTGCCAAACACGAAATTCACTTGTTCTTTTTAATCCAACATTTGCAAAGATGATCTAACTATTTGGAGATGTTGCTCCAACAGCCATGGTGTTCTTTTTAACTTCAAAGGCAATGTGTTTTGTAATCTAGAATTTTGAAAATCCTGGTCAACTTAATGAAAAACACGTTTTTCTTTGAAGGAAAATTTGTTTGTCAAAAATAAATCAAAAACAAGTGGTTTGTCAATTTTATTTGCACCAAATTTTTGAAATGTGGATTGTAAATTTTAGGTCCCAATTGATGCAATGAAATCAAATTTTGTGTTTGTTAATTTTAAGCACCAAAGAAAATGAGGCCTAACTAGAAAACAATGAAAAACTGTTTTTGTGTTTTTAAGTTCTTTTTAAGCACTTAAATGAAAATTTTTGTGATTTTTGTTGGGTTGTTAACCTACACAAAGAAAAGAAACAAGTTAATAAAATAGTTGCTCAAGGGGGGGCTTCCACAAGCCTAAATTCTGATTTTTTGGTTACAAGTCAATTTGGGCGACACTCTGTCGCAATAGCGCTATTCTGTGTTTTTGCAGAAGCGCTGATTCATACAATAGCGCTAGTTTGCATGAGCAGAAGCGCTAATTTAAACGGTAGCGCTGAAAGAAGAGAAAAATCCGAGAAGACAAAAGCGCTGGAAGTGTGTCAATAGCGCTGAAACTGTGACAATAGCGCTGGAATGTTGTCAATAGCGCTGAAACCTTTTCAATAGTGCTATTTTAGGGTCAATAGCGCTAAAAGAAATTGTTGCAACAGTGCTACAATGCGTTCAATAGCGCCGAAGCGCGACCTGTGTGGCAATTTCAACAAGCAAAATGTTAATTTAAAAAAAAAACGATCAGAAGGTTGCGTGTTCGATTCACGTCGGGTTCACCAAATGATGCCCTCCTAAATGGCACAAGGTTAGTTTAAGATCAAACAATCACAAAACACACAAAGCATTAGCGTTAGTCAATCAAAAACTAAAACATATGAAGGCATTCCAAAGGAGACACTAAAAACATGCTAATGAATCTAACTAAAGAAGTAAGCCAATGAGATATCTCCAACTATCTCTTAACATGATATTAGCTCCTTTCTCCCTTGTTCCTCTCCACTCCAAGTTCCAAAATAGTGTAGCTCTCAGCAGCTTTTTGCACTATGGATGCTTATGGAGGATTGAGATTGTAGTATAGCTCCAAATATGAAATAAAAAGCTATTTTTATGCTAAAATGATGTATTTTAACCAACAAGACAAGATGTTAGATTGCTCATGCTAAAATGCTCTCTAAAATGCTTATAGCTTAGATGCATACAAGTTTTCAGGATCTGGATTATGAAGGAATGGGCTCTATTTATAGGAAAAATGGAGCAATGGATGGTTGAGATTGAGTAATCTCAACAACGGTCAGGATTGAATGATTTCAAATCCATGTGAGGGCTTTCAACCCAATCCCAGGATGACAAGTGTCAATGTGAGATAGGTTAAGAGGAGAGGGAATAAGCATTAAATGCCTGATATGACCTTGGGATTTTGAGTCAAGGTTGGTTGAATGAATAAACTCTTTATTCAAAGAATAAAGCTTTTATCCAATTGATAAATTCTTGTGCAAATGTGAAATGGATGAATATGGTCAAACAATAAATGTTTGGGGAGACAAGATTGAAATAACCATAAATGGTTATGTAAGAGACATAAATGGTCATGTAAGAGCCATTAGTGGTCTTGGAAGACTTTGGGGGTTAATTTGTTGAACACACAAAGCATTAAATGCTTTTCAAAGACTTTGGAGTCTTTGAGAAGTGACTCCATTTTGCTTAGGAATGTGACAATAATTAGGAGATGGATTAGGCTAATTAGGAAGTGGTTAGAAGAATCTAGAAGGGGATTAGGTTTGCAAGTGGATTTGGTGGGTGAGGGAAAATAGGATTTTATTAAAATAAAAATTCATTTATTTCAATAAATGTGTGCAAGTTGCATTTGTAGGAAAATGCAAGTGGGGGGGGCGTTTAAAATGATTTAAATAAATGTTAATTTATTTAAAAGGGGGATTTTAATTAAATAAATTGATTTTATTTATTTAATTGATTGAAATTTGATTTAATGAATTAATTAAAATAAATTGAGTAATTTATTTAATTAATAGAAGAATGTTTGGGGATGAATTAATTAAATATTTATTTAATTAACTGATGGCTAGTGGATTTTTAATCAAATAAATACGAAATATTCATTTAATTAAAATGGATAGATTTATGTGACTACACATATCAATTCCCATTGAAAAATCACATGCCTATTGTTCTTTTCTACTTAAGTGACTATTATGTAAATTTATCCCAACTTATTAGCAATTTTCTTATCTAACTTTATTATCTTGGAATCACTTCCAATAATTCCTAGTCTCAATGAAAAGCATGCCCTTTTATAGTATTAAATTCCTCTAAAAATGCTTCCAAGTCATGTGGGCACCTTACCATAGTAGAGCCCATGGTTGCTTTGACGAAAAAATAATTAAATAACTCATTAACACACCTTGCTATGATGCCAAGGATGAACAAAATATCTTTTCCTTAACATTAATCTAGCATTATTGTTATAAAAATTCTACATTCATCTCCAAATTAAGGTACATGGGATAGGTTTAGGAGATTAGTTTAGACAATTTTAGAATTTACTATCTTTTGAAATCTCTTATGCCTTCAAGGTATAAATGTATTTGTACAAAAATGGAACTAACTTGATAATATGTACTGATTTATTTATTTGTTTACGAAAATAATTTTTATATTAATAAAAAATAGTGTGAAATTGCATTTGAAATATTTATGCATCTATATATTATATTGAACATTTTTATATTATGTGATCTATTCAATACAATGTTTAGTTAGCATTTATGTATGGAGAATACATATGTTTCATCTTTTTGTATAAGTTTCCAATGTACACATATTAAAATTATTCATTATATCCATTCACTTTCTTTACATATGCTGATAATAATAATTTGAATAATTCATGTGTGTATGACAATGAAGATCTCTGGTTTAATTCTATTTTCTTACATTAATAAACATGAGGGTATAAGGAGCCATATTGTATGTTATCAAATTTTAGTATAGCCATAAGCGATTGTAACCATATAATAAATGAATACTTTAGATATAAATCACGTGCATTTATACATAAGGATGAAAGCAAGTCTAGTGAATACAATCATTTAGGGAACATCCATAAATATATATTTAGTTGCAATAAGAAGAAAGACTCTAGGGACATGACTCGCAATTTATAAATTTCTTATGGAAGACTATTATAATACCTTCATTAAGGATTAGTTTCTATTTATAAAATTGGGTTTGAGTATAAGGCTTGTCTCAAAATGAGAAGAGAATACACTAACCAAATTATTAACCCCTTTCTAGGCTAATTTATACCACAAGCTGTGTATAAAGAGGTTTTTTCAAGTTTCTAGGATTTCACAAAAAACTGTACTATAAATTACTCAATCTAAACATCAAGTTTAAAATATAGCTATTCTAGGTTATTCTTATTTTTGAAAACACAAATAATTTAGGTTTTCTTGCATTATTTTCATGACAAAGCTTTGGGGTATTACATTTCTCCTCTCACGAGATTTATGCTTGACAACCACCTCTTTGTGTCACTTTTGCATTAACCATGTGGTTTTCTCTTCTCCAACCATTTTGTGGCATGATTCTTCTAGACAACAACATATAGTATAGATCTACATGTAGTACCAGTATCCTATGATATTTTGTCAATTGGAAAGAATTCTCATGTATTTTCCACTTGTTAGCACATTAGTTTAGAGGAAATGGCTTGGAAAGATTTAAAAACATCTAATCCATCATATTGCCCTCCTCTTTTGACGTTCAAATCTATCTTATGTCTTGACACTATCTCTCTTGAGAAAATCCTTTTGAATGTTAAATTAGATCTCTTTCTCTTTATTGCTTACACAAACTCTATATCTTGTTACAACACTCCCACACCAATTTTATGTAGATATTTTACTCCCATAGCTCTCTCAAGACTATTTGGTAATGTATCTCTTATATCCTTGAAACTCTTGAGATTTATCATATTCTGTATCCAATTTTTATTGTTCTAATAATCTATTTACCTTTTATCTGTCTATCTAGCTACTATGGAAGTGGGAACATCAAAGTACGTACTTGACTAAGACAAGTCCCAAACACATTCTCAAACATTTTTCTTTTCATTATGTGCAGATATTTTGAATGCATTCGGTCATTTGAAAGTTAATATATTCATGTCTATGAATTATCTAATTTAATTTCTAGACTATTTCTTTATATTTCTATAGAATATGCTAGTGTATTTCTATTTCTACGTTTGGCAAGTGAATTGGAGCACTGGAGTGGGATTCTTTTATATTTGTAGCCCATAAATGATTACAATGCTATGAACAAAAATATGCATATCCTGCTAGTTTCCTTTGATGACATGCTGATATTTCAATAAAAATAGGACTGCTTAGTTGTCTATGGATTTTTTTGAAGAATAGGATTGCTAAGCTTATGGATATTTCAATAAAAATAGGATTGCTTAGTTGTCTATGGATTTTGTAAATTGAAAAATGTTTTGCGATAAAGAGACATGCAATGCTTATGTTGGGTTTGTACATTTGAAGCAATATTTCATTGAATATTCATGCATACTGCTCATGTAGATTTGAGAATCACCTAGATGCAATGATTGATAAATGGACCTTTCATTCTAATGAGAGATGGGTTTTTGTAAACCACTACTCATGAAACATGGGTCAATGAGTTTGACTCAAAAACTATACAGTTGAACCTTGATAGCAATATCATAGTTTGACTTGTTGTAGAGAATATCTCCTACTTATCAATTGATTAGCTAAAGGGTCTCTATAATGAATGGTTCATAAGGTAAAACACTTGCTGAAGGTTTTGCAAATGGGGTTGCAAGCTAAGTGGGTTTAACCTTGGAGGGAACTCTATGGTTAAGCACACTTGAGCCGGAGTAGTACTAGAATGGGTGATATCCCGGGAAGTCTTGGTCCTTCACCCCTGTGAGCATCACTTAGATACAATGAGTACTAAGTGGACCACTCATTCTCATGAGAGATGGGTTCTTGTGAACCACTATTCATGAAACATGGGTCAATGAGTTTAACTCAAAAACTTCATAGCTGAACCCTCATAGAAATATCATAGTTTGACTTGCTATGGAAAATACCTCCTACTTATCAATTGATGAGATAAAGCGGCTCTATAATGAATGGTTCATAAGGAACAACACTTACTGAAGGTTTTGTAAATGGGGTTGCAAGCTAAGTGGGTTTAACCTTGGAGCCACTCTATGGTGAAGATAGCTTGAGATGGAGTAGTACTGGGATGAGTGACCTCCCAGGAAGTTCCAGTGATGTTGGTATTTTGGATATGTTGATATGGTTTTGTCATTGATGTCAAAACTTGTCAACGCTTGAGAAACACTTGGAGATCTTGTTCACCGTCAAGTTATAATGTTCATTGGCACTTGGAATGACTTGGAGATTACTTGGTTATGTCTAAGATATTGATTGCACACTTTGTTTTGGTGATTTGTTGATTGGTCTAATCAAGTTTGCATATTTGTTGTTACCAGCAAATAGGTCTAGGTTATGGACTGAGAAGCATATCTATTCCAGATCAGCACGCCACATCATGAAGATGACTTATTATTATTGTAAATACATTGAGCTGACATGATGCATCACATATTGATTCATTGTAATTGATTTTATTGTAATATCTTTTAGTGAGCCGACCTACACATTTGGTCTTAGGATTTTGTATAAATGTAAGATCTAATTTGCAAGATTGTAATAAGGAAAGAGGAAGAGGAATATAATAAGGTATATGAGAATATAAGCAGAGCTATACATGTAGACATCATTCAAGATTAAAGGAAGGTTTGAAGAAGGCAAATTAGAGCTTAACCGGTACTGAATCTAGCATATGAAGATGCTATTTTGAGCAGTACATTATCATTGGATTTAACCATCTAATTGTAGTCAGTGTGACTCCCATTTTATCATTGGATTTAACCATCTAATTGTAGTCAGTGTGACTCCCATTTTGCGATTGAGCAGTGAGCTATAGGCAGTTGGCCTTTCTTCATGTGCAAACTCCATATTGTACACACATACTATCTGTAGTAGTATCATGTGATTGTGTGTAATGTTTCCCACCATGGTTTTTCCCCTTACAAGGTTTCCATGTACAAATAACTATGTTATGTGTTGTTTATGTTTTTTTATTTGTTTCATGCATTAAACTTTACCCGTATTGCAATTAATTGTTAAACTGTCTGCTGACATTAAAGTTTGGTTTACCGACATTAAGCATTAAGTTTGGTTAAGTTAGTTTTGGTTTGTATTTATTGGACAAGTGATTCACTCCCTCCCCTCTCAGTTGCCTCAAGACCTAACAATTGGTGTCAAAGCCTAGTCCTCTTTTTGCAGAAGTCTAACAGCTTGAGGAGATCCAATGTCTTCTAACTATTTTAGGAAGGACAATCTGAAGCTTGATGGAACTAAATATGGCATATGGAAGATCAGAATGGAAACAAATTTGAATTTCATTGGGAAGGACATATGGGATGTTACAAAGAATGGCTATTTTGTTCCTAGTCAAGGTCAATCTATTCCACCAACCTTGGCTAAAGATGAAGAAAATGATTGCAAAGCAAGAAAATCACTTTTGAGCGCATTGTCAGATCAGAAAATCATGGGATTATTAGACAAATCTACTGCTAAAGCTATTTGGGACAAGTTGGAAACATTGAATGAAGGTGATACTATAGTCAAAATTGCAAAACCAGAATGCTTCCAGGTCAGGTATGAAAATCTGAAAATGGAAGAAGATGAAAGAATTTCTGCTTTTATGGAACGAGTAAATGAAATTGTTTTGGGTATACAATGTTGTGGATGAATCTTAAGTGAAGATGAAATTGTTTCTAAAGTTTTAAGAGCTTTGCCACCGACATATAAAATTAAAGTTATTGCTATAAATGAATTGAGAACAATGCCTAATACATCAGTATCTAGAGACACTTTGGTTGGAAAACTTTCAACTTTTGAATTTGAGGAATTTGGTCCCGTTGCTACTCTTAAAACAAATTTGGCTTTCAAGGCATCATCATCATCATCTAAGAAATTTGATTGGAAAGCCTTTTATGCAAGAGAACTTGAATAAATTAGAAAGGAGAATGAAGAACTGGAACAACTTGAAGCATTATTTGCAAGAAAAATGCCTAAAGGTCCAGTTGGAAGTAAGTATGAAGGTAAAGAACCATTTAAATGTTTTAACTACAATAAGATTGGGCATATGGCATCTAGGTGTCTTGATAGACATGCTAGATTGAAAAAAGAAGCTAACAGGACATATAAGCCTAACCCTGAATATCGGAGATACAAATTTAAGAAGAATAGAGACAAATCATGTTACTATGCTAATGAAGGAGTTACTGATGATTCTGATGAGGAAATGGTAGACAATGGATAGGCTTTTGTTTCTATAATAGAAGATCAACCGACACCTACTATTCAACCGGTAGAGCAGGCCCTGGTAGCTAAAATTGAAGATAAAGAAGAATTGATTATTGATTCTGGATGTTCGCATCATATGACTAGTGATAAGAGTAAATTCTTAACCTTTCAGGAATACAATGGAGGTCTAGTGAGGTCTAGTAAGATTTGGAGATGACAATACTTGTTTGATCAGAGGAAAAGGCACTATATCTTTTGATGGTAAACATAATACTGATAATGGTTACTATGTTGAAGGTTTGAAACATAATCTTTTGAGTGTTGGTAAATTAGTTGAAAAGGGATTTCAATTACAATTCAAGAATGGTAAATGCAAAATCATGAATAGAACTGGTTTGGAAATTGCAACTGATAATCAGACTAGAGGTAATATCATTCATTTGAATAACAATGAGAAGGCATGCTTGATTGCACATATTGATGAAAGTTGGCTATGGCATAAGAGACCATGTCATGTAAATTTTGATTGCATTGTGAAGACTAGTTCAATTAAGACAGTAAGAGATTTACCTAAGATTATTAAGCCTCACAATCTGATATGTAAGGAATGTCAATTTGGAAAGAAAGTTAGAACATCTTTTAAGAGTATACCAGAAAAATCCAATAATGTTCTTGACTTAATTCACACCGATTTGTGTGGTCCAGCAAGAACTAGAAGTTTAGGAGAAATCAAAAGCTTTTGGGAAATTAAAACTATTCAAGGTGATGGTAGAGAATGAAACCGGTAAGAAAATCAAATGCTTGAGATCAGATCAAGGAGGTGAATTCACATCTAAGAAATTTAATACATCTTGTGAAGTGAATGGAATCAAAAGATAGTTATCAGCACCTCAGACACCCCAGAAAAATGGAGTTGTGGAACGAAAGAACATAACTATTTTGGATGCAACTAGAAGCATGATATCAGAAGCAATTCTACCTCATGTGTATTGGAGAGAAGTAGTCAATATAATTGTTTATGCATTCACCAGAGTTCACATCAAAGGTGAAACTGGTAAGACCCCTCATGAACTATGGTTTGGTAATACTCCTACTCTTAAATATTTCAAAATATTTGGAAGCAAATGTTATATTAGAAGAGATGAGTATATTGGCAAATTTGATCCTAGAAATGATGAAGGAATATTTCTTGGTTATTCATCTAAGAGCAAGGCATAAAGATGTTTAAATAAGAGATTGTAGAAATTGAGAGTGCAAATGTGAAGATTAATGAATAATTTAGAGATAATTCAAGGTACTTGGACTCTAAACCAGCAATAGAAATAATATCAAATGAACCTATAATGAGTACACTGGTATAGAATGTTGATCCAGTAACATCGGAATCATTTGTGAATTCCACAGTAATTGAGGAACAACAACAAGTAAAAACACCCTAGTATGTAAGATTGAATCACTCTCAAAATCAGATAATTAGGAACAAGTATCAAGTTGTTATGACTCGATGAAGACTGACAAATGAAGAGGTATATCTTATTTTTCAAATTGAACCAACATCAGTTAATGAGGCATGTGAAGATAAATACTGGATTAAAGCTATGGAAGATGAATTCGAACAAATTGAAAAGAATAACACATGGACATTAGTTCCCTAGCCTAAAGACAAAAATGTAATTGGAAGTAAATGGGTATTCAAAAATAAACTCAATGAAGATGGTAAGGTAATTAGAAACAAAGAAAGATTAGTGTGTAAGGGATATTCACTAAAAGAAGGAATTGATTATAATGAAACCTTTGCACCGGTAGCTAGAATTGAGGTAGTCATATTATTCTTAGCTTTTGCAGTACACAAGAACTATAAAGTATATCAAATGGATGTTAAATGTGCATTTCTAAATGGAGATCTTGAAGAGAAAGTTTACATTGAACAATTTGATGGATTTTCTTTTATAGATGACAACGATATGGTTTGTAGGTTGAGGAAAGCTTTATATGGATTGAAGGAAGCTCCTAGAGCTTAGTATGCTAGATTGGACAAATATCTTTTGAATATTGGTTTCACTAGAGGTAATGCTAACAACAATCTATATTACAAAGTGACTAATGATGATATCTTGGTTATAGAAGTTTTTGTTGATGATATAATCTTTGGAGGAGAAAATATATTGTGTAAAGACTTTTCTAATAAGATGTAGGAAGAATTTGAAATGTCTATGATTGGGGAGATAAAATTCTTTTTAGGATTGTAGATTCCATAGATTGATAAATGTATATTCATAAATCAATCAAAGTACCTGAAGAAACTACTTAAGAAATTTGGCATAGAAAACTATAAACCGATAAGAACACCTATGACTAAAACTGATAAACTATCATTAAAGGATGAATCAACACTTGTTAATCTGACTAGATACAAGTCTATGATAAGAGGTTTACTATATTTGACACAAACAAGACCTCATATTATGAATGCAGTATGTATTGTTTCAAGATTTCAGAGTAATCCTAAAGAAAATGATGAATCAACAGTGAAAAGGATTTTTCGGTATCTACAAGGAACTAGAAATCTTGGGTTATGGTATTCTAGAATTGAAAACTTTGATTTATGTGCATACACAGATGCAAATTGGGTAGGAGATGTAGATGACATAAAAAGTACCACCGGTGGAGCATTCTTTCTTGGTAGAAGATTAATTTCATGGTTGAGCAAGAAACAAAGTTGCACATCTTTATCAACAACAAAATTAGAATATGTTGCAGTATCAACTAACTGTACATAGGTATTATGGATCAGGCAAATGTTGAAGGACATAAAGGTAAAATGAAAGGAACCTATAACAATTTACTATGATAATATGGAAGCAATTGATATATCAAAGAATTTGGTATTTCACTCAAAAACTAATCATGTTTCTATCAAATTCAATTTTCTAAAAGAGAATGTTGAAGCAAAAGAAGTGAAATTAGTTTATGTGAATACTATAGAGCAGATTGCAGATATCTTTACTAAGCCTTTTCCTAAAGAATATTTTGAGTATCTTAGAGAGAGGCTTGGAGTTATATCCCCACTGGTAGAGACTTAGATAGTTGATGATTGTCATCAGCTGGCAGACTTAACATAGAAATCTTTTTCTGGCTTCGATGATGAGAGCTACTTCTCAGGGGGAGTAGTTGGATAAAATGATAAGATGTTATTTTGTGACAAGTTCTTTGAACTAATTGTACTTGGTTTTGTATTGCTTTGGCATTTGATGTCAAAGGGGGAGAGATATCTATGGAAAAACACATTATATTTTGGGGAGAGATTATTCATTGGGGGAGAGATTGTTACTCTCTATATCTATATTTTGATGATCTTTTTAGGAGATTGTTACTCTCTGTATCTGTATTTTGATGATCTCTTTAGGAGATTGTTTGTTTTTGGTTTTTGGCATTTCTACTTTAGCACTTAGATGGTTTTTCCATCTTGTGTTGCCATCAATGCCAAAGGGGGAGATTGTTGGTATTTAGGATATGTTGATATAGTTTTGTCATTGATGTCAGCACTTGTTAGCACTTCAGAAACACTTGGAGATCTTTGGTTACATTCATCGACATGATCAATGACTTATGCATATTCACCAGCATCTGGTTTGGTCTTAGGTTTTTGTATAAATATAAGATCTCATTTGCGAGATTGTAATAAGAAAATAGGAAGAGGAATATAATAAGGTATATGCGAATATAAGAAGAGTTATACACACAGACATCATTCAAGATTAAAGGAAGGTTTGAAGAAGGAAAATCAGAGCTTAACCGGTACTGAATCCAGCATATGAAGATGTTATTTTGAGCAGTACATTGTCATTGGATTTAACCATCCAATTGTAGTGAGTGTGACTCCCATTTTGTGATTAAGTAGTGAGCTCTAGGGAGTTGGCTTTTCTGCATGTGCAGATTCCATATTGTACACACATACTATCTGCAGTAGTATCATATAATTGTGGGTAAGTTTTCCCAGCATTGTTTTTGATCTTAAATTGTTTCCAGGTAAAAATAATTGTGTTATGTGTTGTGTATGTTATTTGTCTTTTTGTTTCATTCATTAAACTTTACCGGTATTGCAATTAACTATTAAACTATCTACCAACATTAAATTTTGGTTTACCAACATTAAGCAGTAAGTTTCGTTAAGTTAGTTTTGGTTTGTATTTATTAGACAACTAATTCACCCCTCCTCTTAGTTGCCTTCGAGACCTAACAGGTGCTTGACCCCTATGAGAATCACCTTGATGCAATGAGTGTTAAGTGGATCATTCATTTTCATGAGAGATTTGTTCTTGTGAAGCACTACTCATGAAATATGGGTCAATGAGTTTGACTCAAAAACTACATAGTTAAACCCTGATAGAAATATCATAGTTTGACTCGCTATGGAAAATACCTCCTACTTATTAATTGATGAGCTAAAGGGTATCTACAATGAATGGTTCATAAGGAACAACACTTGTTGAAGGTTTTGCAAATGGCGTTGCAAGCTAGGTAGGTTTTACCTTGGAGGGAACTTTATGGTTAAGCGTGCTTGAGCTTGAGTATTATAAGGATGAGTGACCTCTTAGGAAGTCCCAGTGCTTCACCCCTGTGAGAATCACATAGATGCAATGAGTTCTAAGTGGACCATTCATTCTCATGAGAGACGGGTTCTTGTGAACCAGTACTCGTGAAACATGGGTCAATGAGTTAGAGTCAAAAAATACACAGTTGAACCCTAATAGCAATATCATAGTTTGACTTGCTGTGGAAAATAACTCCTACTTATCAAGTGATGAGCTAAAGAGACTCTATAATGAATGGTTCATAAAGCACAACACCTGCTGAAGGTTTTGCAAATGGGCTTGCAAGATAAGTGGGTTTAACCTTGGAAGGAGCTCTGTGGTTAAGCACACTTGAGCTGGAGTAGTACTAGGATGGGTGGCCTCCTAGGAAGTCCCATTTCTTCACCCATATGAGCATCACCAAGATGCAATGAGTGCTAAGTGGATAATTCATTCTCATGAGAGATGGGTTCTTGTGAACCACTACTCGTCAAACATGGGTCAATGAGTTTGACTCAAAAACTACACAGTTGGACCCTGATAGCAATATCATAGTTTGACTTGCCATGGAAAATACCTCCTAATTATCAATTGATGAGCTAAATGGGCTCTATAATGACTGGTTCATAAGGAACAATACTTGTTGAATATTTTTCAAATGAGGTTGCAAGCTAAGTAGGTTTAACCTTGGAGGGAACTCTGTGGTTAAGCACACTTGAACTTGAGTAGTACTAGGATGGGTGACCTCTCGGAAGTCACAGTGCTTCACCCCTTTGAGAATCACCTAGATGCAATGAGTGTAATTGGACCATTCATTCTCATGAGAGATGGGTTCTTGTGAACCAATACTCGTGAAACATGGATCAATGAGTTTGATTAAAAAACTACACATTTGAACCCTGGTAGCAATATCATAGTTTGACTTGCTGTGGAAAATAACCTCCTACTTATCAATTGATGAGCTAAAGGGGCTCTGAAATGAATTGTTCACAAGGCATAACACTTCCTGAAGCTTTTGAAAATGGGGTTGCAAGCTAAGAGGGTTTATTCTTGGAGGGAACTCTATAGTTAAGTGTGATTGAGCTGGAGTAGTACTGGGATGAGTCACCTCCTTGGAAGTCCCAGTGCTTCACCCTTGTGAGCATCACCTAGATACAATGACTGTTGAGTTGACCATTCATTCTCATGAGAGATGGGTTCATGTGAACCACTACTTGTGAAACATGGGTAAATGAGTTTGACTCAAAAACTATACAGTAGAACCCTGATAGAAATAACATAGTTTGACTTATTGTAGAAAATGCCTCCTACTTATCAATTGATGAGATAAAAGGGCTCTATAATGAATGGTTCATAAGGCACAACACTTGCTGAAGGTTTTGCAAATATTGTTTCAAGCTAAGTAGGTTTAAACTTGGAGGGAACTCTATGGTTAAAGGCGCTTGAGCTGGAGTAGTATTGGGATGGGTGACCTCCCGTGAAGTTCCAGTGCTTCACCCCTGTGAGCATCACCTAGATGCAATGAGTGCTAAGTGAACTATTCATTTTAATGAGAGATGGGTTCTTGTGAACCACTACTCGTGAAACATGGGTCAATGAGTTTGATTCAAAAAGTACACAGTTGAACCCTAATAGCAATATTGTAGTTTGACTTGTTGTAGAAAATATATCCTACTTATCAATTCATGAGCTAATGGGGCTCTATAATGAATGGTTCATAAGGGATAACACTTTCTGAAGGTTTTGTAAATGGGGTTTCAATCTAAGTGGGTTTAACTTCTGAGGGAACTTTGTGGTTAAGCATTCATGAGCTGGAGTAGTACTGGGATGGGTGACCTCCCAGGAAGTCCCACTACTTCACCCTTGTGAGCATCACCTAGATGCAATGACTGCTAAGTGGACCATTCATTCTCATGAGAGACGGGTTCATGTGAACCACTACTCATGAGATATGGTTCAATGAGATTGACTCAAAAACTACATAGTTGAACCCTGGTAGCAATATCATAGTTTGACTTGTTATGGAAAATACCTCCTACTTATCTATGAAACTTGTTATTTATCTCTTAATTTTACCTACCCCTTCATTATTTTATTATTTTTCCTAACTACCCTCTTATCATTGTATCATTATCTATACCTACTCTTTAATCCTAGCCGACCATTTATTCGTTTACCTCTTAATCTTATCCCTCCATTTTCCAAGATATTCTCTATATAAGAGGATTCCTTCATCCTTATCAAGACTAATGAGCAATCTAGCAATCTGACAATATAGCATTGGGGCTTACTTTTTGCATTATAGCGTTCTTATCTTGCATTCATCATATTTTAAATCTTTAATAAATTATAGCTTCTTGTGTGAGCTTATGAGAGCCATATTATTTACATAAGATCCTGATTTAAGGAGTGCAATGGAGTAATTTTTAGTATGCATGTGTGTTTTAATTAGATTTTGGTTTGCATTGTGTGGATTTTGCAGGTACTCTATTGAGCATGCTGAAATAAATCTAGATCTTATCCCATAAGATCTCATATATAATCTCACCATATACAAGGATTGGTTTCAAGCCCCCTTCTTTACTACATGCTAGGTTTTCTATTGAATTCTTTTGTTCTTTTAATGTTCAACTCCCCACCTTTTTATCTCTATGTTTGTGAGGACCATGAGAGTTGTATGAGAAAATTAGGAGGGCACTGTGCTTCACTCACCCATCAAATAGTTTTCTTGGTCTACAAAGAGGAAACCTAATCCCAAAGTTCCATCCATCTTTTAAGAATTTCACTTCATACTGCTTCTTTCCAATAATTGAAGATACCAGTCCATCCCCAAAAACCTTATTGAAATTATAATCATTATTAAGTTTCATGTCTTTTGGTTTGTAAATAGCCAAGTGGCCCATCAAAAATAAGACTAAAGATTTCAAAAGAAGCTATTTCTTCATGCAATTTGAAGGTTTGTTGTAAAGGCAGAAAAAGTTTTACTTTTGTATAAAAGGGATTACTTACAATTGAATTAAATTAGAACAAATCTTATCAAAGCATCCGACCAACAATTGAACACTCACTAGAAAATAAATCAAAATGCAAACAAAAATGCTTTTTTGAATCCTCATATTTCATACACAACGATAATATTACTAGTTTATAGAATCTTAAGAAACTGAACAAAAATAAATAATCATAACTAAACAACATCAGAAAATAATATAGGGCAAAATAGACTTAGACTTGCTATTAATAAAATGTTAAGTAGATTTTAAGCTTACACCGTTGTCTTGTATTTAATCTTACCATCCAACCATTAACTTGCTTATACCTCCATACCAATGCATTTAGTTTCATTAGCTTACACTTCTGTCATGCTTTTTCTGCATTTTGAGATTGTTTCAAATTATAGTTTAATTAATTTCAATTATACATATTTTGAAAAATTTATAGTAAAACTATAACGAAAACTATAAAAATTAACGAAAACTATAAAAATTATTATTTGAATGTCTATAAATTGCATCATGTGGGGATGGAATTTTTGTCCACTTATTCTCCCAATGGTTATATTCTACAACCCCTCCATAACATGAATCATGATCCAACCAGTAAATTATTCCTCTGTAGTAAACTCGCCTCCCACAAACTCTAATGTTTTCACTACTAGATCTATATCTAAGCCAATAGAAATTGGTCGTCGAGTCCCAGATATCCATATTATAGCCCGCTACCATAACTAATTTGCCGGCGGAAGGATCGTATGCTTTTGCAATCGCTTCATTGGCTTTGAAATAAGGGATTCTTTTCAAGCACCTCCTCTTTTCGTCGCAAATGTAAAAGTAATAACCATGACGCAAACAAAACATGGTGTTGCATGCTAACTCTATGAAATAAGAGTATTCACCGACTTTATAAAAATCTCCACTTCCTTCCATTACCCATTAATATGACGAATGTATCTCACCTAAACTATTAGCATTACCGAATTTAAATAAAAAAGCAGAGGTGTAGGAAAGATGTATGTTTGGATATATTGTCTTCATGGTAGCATATAAGGACAACATCTCGCTCCATTCTTTCCACACAGTCCTCAATCTAACAAGGCTTCTTTTTGGGAGCATTGCTATAATATTCAATGCAATTTTAATCGGGTAGGTTTCGCCAAACTCCAATTTCCATCTTCATTTTTGCAATTAGCTATAGAAAAATTGCTACGTCTGGGATTTTTCCTACACGGCCCAAGCCATGTCTTAATAAAGCATTGAATGTGAGATTTCAAATGCAGGAGGCGACCTCACGTTACAATGCGACGTTTCAATGTTCTGTTTTTCTTCTTGCTAACTAAATGCAGGGGACGAAGTATTAGATTAATGGAACAAACAATCCCCATTGATTAATGCAGTTTAATCGATGAAAGTGTTTACACATAAATATATGTCATCCTATAAAAAGTATTTCAAGTTGCTGGAATAGATTATATCTCTATATAATAAAGAATAAAGACAATAAGAATGACTCCCCTTTACGATAGAACTAAAAATGTTAAACAAACAAGAAATTCTAAAATTGTTGTGTCAAAAGATTTAGGAATATTTAACAGACAGTGTGCATGGTGGCCACATTTCAATCAAAACCTTGGCAATCACATTTGAATGTTGTAAGCAGAATATTTAGGTACATCCAAGGAACACTCAACTATGGATTGTGGTACCCTAAACAAGGGTAATTCATCTTGGAAGCATACACTGATGCTGATCGGGCAGGTTGTATTGATGATCGGAAGAGCACAAGTGGTGGTGCATTCTTCCTAGGTGACCGGTTGGTCTCATGGCATAGAAAGAAGTAGGATTCAGTCTCTCTATCAATTGCTGAACCAGACTACATTGTTGCTATTACATGCTGCTCTCAGGTGCTTTGGACGATGCAGACCCTCAAAGATATACACATGGACACTACTGATCCTATTCTCTGTTGGTATTTTGGTATGGTTTTGTCATTGATATCAACACCTACTAAAACTCTGGTACTTTGAAGAATCAACAACATTCACCAGCAAGCAAGTGACTTTTGCATAGTCATAGGTATATGGTACACCAGCAGGATACAATGACCACCGGCGCTTGGAATGGTATGGAAGATGCTTGGGAATGTCGAAGACATCATTTGGACATCTAAACTTGGAGAATTGTTTATTGGCATATTCGTATTTGCATATTTGCTATTACCGGCAAATAGGTCCAGGGTATGCACTGACAGGTTTATCTTTTCCAGATCAGCATGACACACTATGAAGATGATTTATTATTGTTGTAAATGCATCAAGCCGACATGTTGAATCGGTTATTGCATCGGATATTGTATTATTTGTAAAATGATTTTTTTGTAATATCTTGTAGAGCCGACCTACTAAAATTGGTTTTAGGTTATGGTATAAATGTAAGATCTTATTTGTAAGATCGAATGTGGAATGCGAAAAAGAATTGTAAGAAGGTATATGCTAGAATAAGCAGAGCTATACACGCAGACATGACTTGAAGGTGAAGCTAGGTTTTTGTGAAAGCATATCAAAACTATACCGGTACTGAATCCAGCATATGAAGATGCTATTTTGAGCAGTACATCATTATTGGATTTGACCATCCAATTGTAGTCAATGTGACTCCCATTTTGTGTTTGAGTAGTGAGCTCTAGGCGCTTGGCCTTTCTGCATGTGCAAACCCCATTTGTATACACTTACTATCTACAGTAGTGTCATCTGATTGTGGGTAAGGTTTCCCACCATGGTTTTTCCCCTTATAGGGTTTCGATGTACAAATATTGGTGTTATGTGTTGTGGATGACTTTGTCTTTTTGTTTCATGCATTAATCTTTACCGATATTAGAATTATCTGATTAAACTGTCAACCGGTATAACAGACTGGTTCACCGGTATTAAGCAGTAAATTGGTTAAGTTGTTTTTTGTTTAAATTTATTTGACAACTAATTCATCCCCCCCCCCCCCCCCTCTCTCAGTTGTCTCCAGGACCTAACAATTGGTATTAGAGCCTAGTCCTCTTTTGCAGAAGTTTAACAGCTTGAGGAGATCCAATGTCTACTAACTATTTCAGGAAGGACAGTCCTAAACTTGATGGAACCAACTATGGCATATGGAAGATCAAAATGGAGACACATCTAAATTGCATTAGAAAAGACATCTGGGAAGTTACAAAGAAGGACTATACTGCTCCTACTCCCGGTCAGCCTAATCCTCCTACCTTGGGAAGAGATGAAAAAAATGATTGCAAAGCAAGAGAAGCACTTTTGAGTGCATTAACAGATTAGCAAATTATGGGATTATCAGACAGATCAACTGCTAAAGCTATTTGGGATCATTTGGAAACATTGAATGAAGGAGATTCCACAGTCAAAATTGCAAAACTTGAAAGCTTCCGAGTCAGGTATGAAAATCTAAAAAAGGAAGAAGATGAAAGGATTTCTATTTTTATGGAAAGAGTTAATGAAATTGTTCTGGGTATTAAATGTTGTGGAGGAACCTTAAATGAAGATGAAATTGTTTCCAAAGTTTTAAGAGGATTGCCACTAGCATATAAAATGAAGGTTACTGCTATAAATGAGTTAAGAACAATGCCTAATACATTGATTGGAAAACTTTCAGCCTTTGAAATTGAGGAATTTGGTCATGTTGCTACTATAAAGATAGATTTAGCCTTTAAAGCATCAACATCATCTACATCATCATTTGACAAATTTGATTGGAAATCCTTTTATGCAAGAGAACTTGAGGAAAGCAAGAGAGAGAATGAAGAACTTGAAGAGCTTGAAGCACTATTTGCAAGAAAAATGCCTAAAGGTCCAATTGGAAGTAAGTATGAAGGTAAAGCACCCTTTAAATATTTTAACTACAATAAGATTGGTCATATGGCTTCAAGATGCCCTGATAGACATGCTAGACTAAGAGAAGAAGCTAGAAGGACATACAAGCCTAACTCTAAATATCAGAGATACAGATTTAAGAAGAATAAAGACAAATCTTGTTACCTTGTTGGTGAAGGAGTGACTGATGATTCTGATGAGGATCCGACAAACAATGGATGGGTTTTGTTGCTACATCAGAAGATCAATGGATACCTATAGTCCAATCGGTAGAGCAGGCTTTGGTAGCTAGAATTGAAGTAAAGGATGAGTGGATCATTGTTTCAGGATGCTCACATCATATGACAAGAGATAAAGGTAAATTCTTGAACTTTCAAGAATATAATTCAGGCTTAGTGAGATTTGGAGATGATAAAGCTTGCCTAATCAAAGGTGAGGGTACAATATCTCTTGATGGTAAGAATAATACTAACAATGTTTACTATGTTGAAGGTTTAAAGCATAATCTTTTGAGTGTTGGTCAATTAGTTGAGAAAGGATTTCAGTTACAATTCAAAAATGGAAAATGGAAAATCATGAATAGAACTAGTTTAGAAATTGCAACCGGTAATCAGACTAGAGGTAATATCTTTCATTTGAATAATAGTGAAAAGACATGTTTGATTGCACACATTGATGAAAGTTGGCTATGACATAAGAGACTTTGTCATGTAAACTTTGATTGCATGGTAAAAATTAGTACTACTAAGGCAGTTAGAGATCCACCTAAAATTGTCAAACCTTACAATACAATATGTAAGGAATGTCAATTTGGAAAACAAGCTAGAGCTAGTTTCAAAAGTATTCCAAAAAAATTCAATAATGCTCTTGATTTAATTCATACTGATTTATGTGGTCTAGCTAGAACTAAAAGCTTAGAAGGCGAAAGATATTTCATGTTAATCATTGATGACTATTCTAGAATGTGTTGGGTTACTTTTCTCAGAGAAAAATTAGAAGCACTTGGAAAGTTTAAACTGTTCAAAGCAATGGTTGAAAATGAAACCGGTAAGAAAATAAAATGTCTAAGATCAGATCAACGAGGTGAATTTACATCTAAGGAATTTAATGCATTCTGTGAAGTGAATGAAATCAGAAGACAACTATCAGCACCTCGGACACCATAGCAAAATGGAGTTGTTGAAAGAAAAAACATAACTATCTTGGATGCAGCAAGAAGTATGTTATCTGAAGAAAACCTACCACATGTATATTGGAGAGAGGCAGTAGGTACAACGGTCTATACATTCAACAAAGTTCACATCAAAGGTATATCTATATTCGAGCTAACTCTGATACTAAACTAAGTAACGAAATTAATTAAAATTTATTTGCGGAAAACTAAATGATTTAATTTATTTTCTCATCAATCATAGTCAATAGTTTAATTTAATCAAACTCATTAAAAATAGTAGATGAAGATAAATTTAATCTCCTATAAGACTATATTGTCTAAAATCCATTTTTAAATCAATAATTAAAATAATCGATTAAAGTGTCAACTAATTTAGATAATTAATTTACACGGGCAAAATTAATTACGGGTAGCTATTAATCGACTTTAGAAAGCTAATTAAAAATTATTTTTCTAGCATCCATTCTAACCTCAAAATGAAAGGTGCTTAAATTAATCCCTTTTAAATCCAAGCTTAAAAGTAAATACTCTAATTAGATTAACTAAGGCACAATTAAGTATTTGCCACACTAAACAAATTTTAAAACATAAGGTTAGACATGGGCTCTGATTTTGCTTGTGCCCTTAGTTGGTGTGTGGTGTGTCGACCTTATGTTGTGTGCTTGTCCTCCTTGTTGTGTGTGTGTGATTGAACAAACCCTACTTGTGTGTAACGCGTGTGTTCACACCTTGTTGTCACCTTCTTGATGTGGGTGTTTTGGAATGCTTATATGTGCTTTATTTACCTATAGCGGTCTTGGTCTATGATTTCTCTTATTCTGAAAGAGAGTCATATGTACCTTCATTCTTGAATTGTTTTACTCTTTTGACTAATCCATCTGGGTTGGTTGGTATTGTCTTGAATCTAAAAGTACGAAATGTGCTTGTTATGGTTATGATCTATCTTAGTGTTGTCCACTTGAAGGACTACTATGGAAAATATTTACACTTCGTTTGAGTGGTTTAGCTTTATCCCTTCGGGGTTTCCTAGCGGGGCATTACAAAAGTTCACATCAAAGGTGAAACCGGTAAGACCCCTCATGAACTATGGTTTGGTATTACTCCTACTCTTAAATATTTCACAATTTTTTGAAGCAAATGTTATATTAGAACAGATGAATATATTGGGAAATTTGATCCTAGAAGTGATGAAGGAATATTTCTTGGTTATTCATCTAAGAGTAAAACATATAGATGTTTTAACAAAAGATTCCAAAAAATTGTTAAGAGTACAAATGTGAAGATTAATGAAGAATTTAGAGGAACTTCAAGGTACATAGATTCTGAACTGATAATAGAAATTCTAACAAATGAATCTACACTGAACCCACTAGTATAGAATGAAGATCCAGTTACACCGGTATCATCTGAAAATTCCACTATGACTCAGGAACAACAGCAAACAAAGACACCCCGGTATGTAAGATTGAATCATTCTGAAGATTAGATAATTGGAAACAAATATAAAGGAGTTATGACAAGAGGAATATTGGCAAATAAAGAGGCATGTCTTATTTCTCAAACTGAACCATCATCAGTTAATGAGGCATGTGAAGATAAATATTAGAGTAAAGCTATGGAAGAAGAATTAGAACAAATTGACAAGAATAACACTTGGACATTAGTTACCTGGCCTAAAGATAAAAATGTAATTGGAACAAAATGGGTATTCAGAAAGAAACTTAATAAAGATGGTAAGGTTATCAGAAATAAAGCAAGACTAGTGTGTAAGGGATATTTTTAGAAAGAAGGAATTGATTATAATGAAACCTTTGCACCGGTCGCTAGAATTGAGGCAGTCAGATTATTTTTGGCTTTTGCAGCACATAAGAACTATAAATTATATCAAATGGATATTAAATGTGTATTTCTGAAAAGAGATCTTGAAGAAGAAGTTTACATTGAACAACCTGATGGATTTTCTTTGACAGATAACAAAGATATGGTTTGCAGGTTAAGGAAAGCTTTGTATGGATTGAAGCAAGCTCCAAGAGCTTGGTATGCAAGATTGGATAAGTATCTTTTGAAGATTGGTTTTTCTAAAGGTAATGCTGACAGTAACTTATACTATAAAGTGACTAATGATGACATCTTGGCTATAGAAGTATTTGTTGATGATATAATCTTTGGAGGAGAAGATGGATTATGTAAAGACTTTTCTATTAAAATGCAACAAGAATTTGAAATGTCTATGATTGGTGAAATAAGATTCTTTTTAGGATTATAAATTTCACAGACTAACAAAAGTATATTCTTAAGTCAATCCAAATACTTAAAAGAGTTACTAAAGAAATTTGGGATGGAAAACTCTAAACTGGTAAGCACACCTATGGCTACAAATGACAAACTATCACTAAGGGATGAATCTACACCTATTAGTCCAACAAGGTACAAATATATCATAGGAGGTTTACTGTATTTGACACAAACCAGACTTGATATTATGAATGCAGTATGTATTGTTTCAAAATTTTAGACTAATCCTAGAGAAAATCATGAGTCAGCAGTAAAAAGGTTTTTTCGGTAATTAGAAGGCACTACAAATCTTGGATTATGGTATCTTAGAGATGAAAACTTTGAGCTATATGCATACACAAATGCAAATTGGGCAGGAGATGTGGATGATAGAAAAAGCACCACCAGCGGAGCAGTTTTTCTTGGAAGCAGATTAGTTTCTTGGTTAAGTAAGAAACAAAGTTGTACATCTTTATCAACAGCAGAATCAGAATATGTTGCAGCAACAACTAACTGTACACAAGTACTATGGCTTTAACAAATGTTAAAAGATATAAAGGTAAAGTGCAAGGAATGTATAACTATCTATTGTGCTAACACAACAGCAATTGATATATCTAAGAATCCAGTACTACATTCTAAAAAAAAACATATTTCCATCAAACTGAATTTTCTAAGGGAAAATGTTGAAGCAAAAGAAATAAAACTAGTTTATGTGAATACTAAAGAGCAGCTTGCAGATATTTTCACTAAACCTCTTCCTAAGGAGACTTTTGAATATCTTAGAGAAAAGCTTGGGGTCATACCCCCACCGGTAGATACTTAGAGAGTTGATATTTGTCATCAACCAGCAGAATTAACAGAGAAATCTTTTTACTCCAGCTTTGATGAGGAAGCTACTTCTCAGGAGGAGTAGTTGGTATACTAAGTTGGTTGGTATTTTGTATATGAGCTTAGTTTTGTTGTAACTTTGGCATTTGATGTCAAAGGGGGAGTGATATCTATGGAAAAACAGAAAAACCCAAGAAAACACATGTTACTCTTAGGGTGAGAAATTATTACGTTGGGAGAGTTTACTTATACTTTGGTAATTGTTGGTATTTTGGTATTTGGCATTTCTGTTTTGGCTCTTCGATGGTTTTTCCATCTTGTGTTTCCATCAATGCCAAAGAAGGAGATTGTTGGTATTCTGGTATGGTTTTGTTATTGATGTCAACACCTACTAAAACTCCGGTACTTTGGAGAATCAACAACATTCACTGACAAGCAAGTGACTTTTGCATAGTCATTGGTATATGGTACACCGGTAGGATACAATGACCAACAGAACTTGGAATGGAATGGAAAACGCTTGGGAATGTGAAAGACATCGTCTGGACATCTTAACTTGGAGAATTGTTTATTGCTATATTCATATTTGCATATTTGTTGTTACCGGCAAATAGGTCTAGGTTATGCACTAGCAGGTTTATCTTTTCCAAATGAACACGACACACTATGGAGATGATTTATTATTGTTGTAAATGCATCAAGCCGACATGTTGAATTGGTTATTGTATCGGATATTGTATTGTTTGTAAAATGATTTTATTGTAATATCTTGTAGAGCCAACCTACTAAAATTGGTCTTAGGTTATGGTATAAATGTAAGATCTTATTTGTAAGATCAAATGTGGAATGCGAAAAAGAATTGTAAGAAGGTATATGCGAGAATAAGCAAAGCTATACATGCAAACATCAATTGAAGGTGAAGCTAGGTTTTTGTGAAAGCATATGAGAACTACACCAGTACTGAATCCAGCATATGAAGATGCTATTTTGAGCAGTACATCCTTATTGGATTTGACCATCCAATTGTAGTCAGTGTGACTCCCATTTTGTGTTTGAGCAGTGAGCTTTAGGCGCTTGGTCTTTCTGCATTTGTAGACCCCATTTGTATATACTTACTATTTGCAGTAGTATCATTTGATTGTGGGTAAGGTTTCCCACCGTGGTTTTTCCCCTTACAGTGTTTCCACGTACAAATATTGGTGTTATGTCTTGTGGATGACTTTGTCTTTTTGTTTCATGCATTAATATTTACCGATATGACAATTATCTGATAAAACTGTCAACCAGTATAACAGACTGGTTCATCGGTATTAAGTAGTAAATTGGTTATGTTATTTTTGGTTTTAATTTATTTGACAACTGATTCATCCCCCCTCTCAGTTGTCTTCGGGACCTAACATTCTCATCCGGTGTAATAATTCGAGTTCCATCAACATACCAAAGAATCCATTGATGCATTCCAGGACAAAGCACATTTCTATCAAGTATCATTTTCTCAAAGAGAGGGTTTGAGAACAAGAAGCAAGGATGGATTATGTTCCTACCAGAGAACAAGTAGCAGACATTTTCACCAAGCCATTGTCGGTAAGCACTTTTGAGTACCTAAGACACAAGTTGGGAGTTGTGTTAACTGCCTTATGCACTTCAGTAAGGAAGGATTTATATGGTTCGGGGGGAGTTAATAGAGGAATCTATAACTCTTGAACCATATCTCAGTACTGACTACAATAACTAGTAGAAGTCTAAGGGGGAGTGGACAATACCCTTTGTCATTGTGTCAAAGGGGGGAATCTACCAATATGAAGTGTCTTGCAGTAAGTTGACATCAATGCCAAAGGGAGAGATTGTTGGCATTATTTGCATTAATTTGTCATTGATGTCAAATTGGTTTGACAAGGTCACCGATAAGTAAGAATTGGTGACTGATACAAGAAGAGAAACACATATGATGACAATGCACATGTGAGTGAGTTGACAGAAGGAAGGCTACCGGTACACATGAATTGCATTATCCATCAGTAAAGAAGGATTACCTGTAAGGCACAAACCAAGATGAAGGTAGGTTGCTAGCTTGTGATGAAGAGGCGAAATGATAAAAGAATCACAACACTTTGTGAGCAGCACATAGAAGTTACCATAATGAAAGGCAAGCTGAATCATCAAGAGGATGTGCTGCTAGTATAGAGGATGTTTGTTGGTCATATCGGTAAGGTGAACTAAGCCGGTAGTCAACCTTGGTCAACAAAGAATGAAAAACCAATGTAGGAATCCAAGAAGAGGTGGATGTCGACAAGGATAATAGCTGGATGCCAGGTGCTAATATTATATAGGTCTGTGGAGTGTTCATCGACGTAAAAAATCAACAAGCAGGAAGACTTTTATGAAGAACCCGCAAGTCATGGAGGATGCCAGAGGATTGTGGCTTGAGGAAGACAAGCTAGCAAATTGACTGAACTGATCCTACAAGAAGATTTGATCTTCATACCCATTTGCTGAAGGAAATAACAAAGCCATTAATGGTGTATGACCAAGAAAAATAGAAAAGCATGGTGCAGAGCTCTAGATTTAGAAAACCTACATTGGAATGCAAAGCTTTGCTGGTGCTAATCGATGCCATGAAGATCATATCCTTGAAAAATAAGATCAAATCAGATCTAATTTGGTTCGAGTTGGAGAAGGCAAAACCTAACACGACATTGCTAAATATAGTTTTAGGTGGTAATCCAAGATTATAAATAGATAAGATCCAGATAGAAAAGGATGATGCTTGATGTGATGAAGGAGAGTGAAGAGAGCTTGAGCATAGAGATGGATCATCTTCCTTATAATTTATTCTAAGAAAGTTGCAAAGTGAGTTAGCAGGAAAACTGGTGAGAGGGTTTAACTGATAGTCACAGAGTACCGGTAAACTATTGAAGTTCTTAAAGTTAAGCTAACCAGTGAGGAATGATTGATTAAGGAGGCATCAAAGTGTGACATAGTGTGATATGCGGTTGAGAGTGAAGGAAGAGTAGCCAACAATCAGAGAGAGTAATTGCATAACCGGTAGTGTGAGATCCAATGAAGAAGAGAAGACTGTTAACTGGCAGAAACCTATTTGATCAAGAGTTGCAGAACTCATTTGCAACTAGAAGCTATAACTATATCAAAATTGTATTTCATTATACATCACCAAGTTGGAGCTTGGTGCAGCAGTTGGTGCTCCTTCGGTTGGTGCCCTAAATCAGTAAGGGTTGGTTCCCTAAATATTTGTAATTTAGTGTTTCACTTGTGAGGCTGGATTGGACCAGTAGTCTCCAACATCATTTCTCACTGAGGTTTTTCCCATATTGGGTTTTCCTTGTACATCTGGTGTTGTGGGTTGTATTTGTGTGATTGTCTCTTTTGGTATCGTCATTTTCCATACTAGTTTGATTGTTTAGTGCTTAGGATAACAATCAGTATTCTAAGGTTGCTTCGAAAGGGAAAATAATTTAAGAACCACTGATTCACCCCCCTATTAGTGGTACATTGTGGTCAACAATTGGTATCAGAGCCTAGGTTCCCGATTGATTAAATCTTGGGTAGATTCTGGACTTAGAACACAATGGAAAGAAATGGGTCTTCTTCCTCAACAGCCCCCATGTTTCATGGATCTAACTATGCCTTCTAGAGTAGAAGAATGGAGATCTATATTTCCTCCCTTGGTTTTGATGTGTAGATGTCTATAAAGAATGGGTATACTATCCCTAGTGTTCCTCACACTGATCCTGATGTCAAGAAGGAGTATGAGAATAATGCAAAGGCTAAACATGCTATCTTGAGTGGGTTGTCTGATAATGAGTTTGTCAAGGTCATGCACTATGCATTTGCCAAGGAGACTTGGGATAAAATGTAGAGGTTATTTGAAGGAGATGCAAAAGTCAAAGAGGCCAAGATGGAAGCACTAAGGGGTCAAATTGAAGGCATCAAGATGAGGGATGAAGAAAAGATTGTAGAATACCTTCATAGATTTGATGAAACTATGAATACCATCAAAGGACTTGGAGAAGAAATTGCAGATGAGATTCTTGTCAAGATGGTACTTAGGTCTCTTATAGCTAAGTATGATATAAAGGTTTTTGCTATACAAGAAGCCAAGGATCTGAAGATGTTTCCAATGGATGAGCTATTTGGCTCACTAACAACCTATGAAATGAGAATAATCGATGATGCATCCTTAAGGAAAGAGGTAACATTCAACTCCACCCAAAAGGGAAAAGAAGTAGTTGCTCATAAAGGATCCAGTGAAGACTCTGATGCAGAGGTAGAAAAAATTGTCAGAAAGCTCAAAATAGGATCTGACAAGTATAAAGGAAAGCTACCACTCAAATGTTTCAACTGTGGTAAAGTTGGACACTTTGTTGCAAAATGTCCTTATAATGAAACTGGTGGAGATGAGTGACCAATGAAGAAAGTGCATCAGAAGATGACTACCATGAGAATGATAGAAAATTTAATCTCTTTATGACACTTGATGAAATGGTTGGTGAATATGAGGAGGAAGAAGACAATGAGGCTAAAGTGGATCTAGAAGGTGAGCTTATAAGTGCTCTTGACAAGCTGAGTAAAGCAAGAAGAGTACTCAAAAAATTCAAGCTTGCTATAGTAGATGAACAAGGTCTCTTGAAGAAATCTCTAGATGAGTCCAATCAAGTTATATCTAAATTGAAACTATAGTTGAAAGAAGCTAAGAGGATATGCGAAGTTTCATCTTATGATCTGATGAAGAAGGAAAAGGAGCATCAAGATTTGCAAGCAGAAATAGTGAAGATCTTAAGGGAGCTCGAAGAAAGTAAGGAAGAAATAAAATTAAGATGCAAATATGAATGGAGCACCGAAGCCTTGGACAAGATGTTGAGCAAATAGAAGCAATCCAAAGATACTAGTGGCTTAGGATATAAAGAAGGTCAAAGTTCAAACAACAAAGACACATCTAGTAAGGAGATATAGTTCACTTCTTCCAATGAAGGTAAAGAGAAGAAGACATTCACAGTTAGCAAGGATACTGGGGAGAAGACATATGCAGATGATGTTAGAAATCACCACACAATCCAGTACACACAAGCAATGAACCGAAGGCCACACTCATTGTACTGACATGCAAATATAAGGAGAAATGCAAGAGTTGACCATGAAGGATTCACCAGAGTCAACAACATGAAGGGAAGACCCTTGATGAGGCAGTTTTTTGTAGGACCAAGGTAACCTAACTGGTATGTTTCAAACTTTCATGGTTATTGCTACCAATGTAACAAATTTGGGCTTAGAATAACTGACTATAGATTAATCAATAATCCCTCTATGAATTATGAAAGTAGAAATCATCCAAGAGGTTGAGCTTAGTTGGTTAAAGGATAGAGTTCTCAATGTGGAGACCCATGTTCAACTCCCATGAGGGACACCTTTGTGTAGAATTCTAAGTTGTGACTCTTGGTCTTCCATTGTTGTTTAAAGTGGATTTCTAAGTTGTGACCCTTGGTCTTCCAATTGTTGTTTCTAGTTTGGTGCTCAAAAGGAGCTAGTATTTGTAATAAGTTTGCTCGAAAAGAGCTGGTATTTATAATAAGTTTGTAATGTGGATGCTTGAATGAGCAAAAATGAGCTTTGTGATTCTATGATACTTAATACAAAAAAAAAAAAAAAAAATCCTTTGAATGCACTTTGGGATATGAATGTTGTCTATTATCAGTGCAATGGATATGGTCATATGAGTTTTGAATGTAGGAAGAATAGACCAGTGCCCTACAATATTTTTAAAGATTCATCTTTAACTAAAAATGTGAAATTTTATAACTATCAAGAGTTTGGACATATAGGAAAGTTTTGTAAAAATAGGAAGATCAAGTAGAAGAAGACAAATCCTGATCAAGAACTGGTAGTTGAACCGGAGCACAAAATAGAAGCTGACAAGAAGAAGGAAACCAAACCAGTATGGGTTGAGAAAGAAAAGGACAAGGCAAAATCAAGTTTGATAGTGCAGATTGCTTTACATGCTGAAAGGTAAAATCTATGGGTTGTAGATAGTGGTTGTTCCAACCACATGACCGATGATAAAAATAAATTTATCAAAACTAAAGACTGGAATGGTGGTTCAGTAAGATTCAGAGACAACTCATCCATAGAAATAAAGGGAAAAGGTACTCTAAATATTGTTGTAAAATTGAAGGCACATGATGTATATTATGTGGTAGGCCTAAAGCCCAATTTGCTGAGTGTGAGTCAGATGTGTCACAAAGGATATAAATTCACCTTTGACTCAGCCAGTTTCCAGATAGAGAAAGACAGTATTGGTCAGGTTGTCGTAGAAGGAAAGAGAACAGTGTTGGCATTTGCATGAAGATTGCATTAATGAAATGTTATATTGTCATTGATGTCAATTAACCGGTAATGATATTGTTATAATATTGTTTTATAACTGGTAGGAAGAGCTAGTGAAGGGAACTGTAACCGGTAGGTAAGTTTGTGGAGTGAACTGATATTGCTAAGTATTGGAGAGTTGAATTGGTAAACCCTACCTATTGATTTGATAAACCCTAAGCAATTAAGTTTAGTGAATTGGTTGTATTGGCTTATGATCTGATCATGAGAGGTAATGATTATGACATGTATGCATATTGTATGAACAGAGTTTCAAAGTGTTTTTGGCACATTGAGGTAACAGTTTTTATCTTGGGAATGAGCAAGTATATTGCATGTAATGCAAATCACATGATGAGTTACTAAGTTCAATGAAGTGGTGATCAAGGAGCAGTCGAGGCTTTCTTGAATGATGTGCAAAGATTTTTATGTAATCCACCTGTCATACTATTAAGATAACTAGTGAATAACTGAGAGGGGGGGTGACTTAGTTGTTAATAGATTATAATTTTTAATCCACAATACAACCTTAAATAAATCAAGTACCAGTAAAACATATACAGATGCTGGTAGGAACAGATACCAGTAAACAATACAACTTAAAAATTAACCAGATAATCAATGCAAAGAAACCATACCACATAAAACCATGAATTTTACCTGGAAAACCCAAAAAGGAAAAAACCACGGTGGGAAGCCTACCCACAGTCAGATGATACTTCTATAGAAAGTATGTGTTTACAAGAGGGGCTTGTACTTGTTGGAAGGCACACTACCTAAAGCGTACTACTCATTACAAAAGTGTCTCACTAACTACAAAGAGGATACAACCATCTCAATAATAAATGGATAATAATCCAATAGAGTGAACCACTAGAAATAGCATCTACCATGCCTAATTACTGTCTCAGTTAACCTCAGTGCCAGCAGACTAAATCCTCTTTTGAATCCAATTTGATCACCAATGATCGACCAAATCCTCTACCCAAATGATATTACAATATTCACCCATTAAATTCCTTAATTAGGACCTTTTCAATAACCATGATACTTTACAAAGAGTTTCTACCTCTTATTTATACAAACCCTAAGGCCTAAACTGATTAGGTCAGCCACCTAAAGATATTACGATAAGATCATTACATAATTCCATTTACAATGATATGCCATGTTGGCTTAAGACCAAAACAATAATAACAAATCCATAAATCATCTCGAATCATCTTGGTAACCTGTAGCATACACGTTAGCATGATACCAGTCCATAACTTAGATAGGTACCAGACCAATTCTTGGTCCACCACACTAAAGAAATGTCTTCAAGCAGTTGAAGTGCGATCAAAGAACGTCTTCAGCATCATGAAATCGATGAAGAAGCTGCACCAACACCAATTATGCATCTTGTCACAATTCCTCAATGAAATCTATGTCGATAAGGCCTTAAACGAGTGTCGGTAAGGGTTTACCAGATTGTATGATAGCATCCAATTATGAAGCCAATACCAACTGACCAAAACATGCTCATAGAGCATCTTTACTGATCCAATCATGCTAGAAGTGTCCAATAGATAGTCTCTTCTTTCGGTAACACTGGATCTTCTATCGGTAACAAAAACTTGTCTATTGGTAACCAATCATAATAGCTAGAGTTGACATCAATGACAAAAAATCAATGCAACACATGATCAATTCATCCATAATGCCAACAATCTCCCCCTTTGGCATTCATGGCAATACTATATGTGAAAAACTTCTAAGTAGCAAGAAATGCCAAACAAGTCTCCCCCCTATGAAAGACAACAAACAATCAATAGTTCTCCTCTTGTGAATGATATCTATGTAACATTTTGAATGATTTTTTACATTCCTATCACTCCCCCTTTGATAGCAATGCCAGATTTCTGACAAAAATATCAAAGAAATGATGTAAATCTCTGAATCTCAAAGATGACTACTCCCCCTGAGTAGTAGTACCACTCATCAATGCCAGAATGAAAAATGTCTCTGATAATATATGCTAGAATGATGACAAACTTCATCAATCAAGTCTCTGTCAGAGGGGTAGAAACCCCTAACCCATCTCTCAAATAATGAAATGATTCTTTAGACAGCAGTTTAGTGAATATGTGTGCAATCTTCTCTTTAGTGTTCACATAAACCAATTTGACTTTCTTTGCTTCAACCTTGTCCTTCGGAAAGTTATACTTTATTGAAATATGCTTAGTCTTAGAGTGAAATATCAGATTCTTGGACATGTCAATAGTGGCAGAGTTATCACAGTAGATAGCTTCCGATTCACTATAATTTACCCTAATATCCTTCAACATTTACTTCATCCACAAGACTTGAGTGCAATTAGTTGCTACTGCAATATACTCAGCTTTTGTAGTAGATAAATAAATGCATGACTATTTTTTGCTAATCCATGAAACCAGTTTATTTACAAGGAAGAAAGCTCCATCGGAAGTGATTTTTTTGTCATCAGTATCACTTGCCCAATCTGAGTCAGTGTATGCACATAAAGTGAAATCATCATTTATGGATTACCATAAACCATATTTTGTTGTTCCTTGCAAATACCGAAATATCCTCTTTACTGCACATTCATGATTTTCTTTAGGATTACTTTGATATCTTGAAACAATACTTACTGCATTCATAATATTAGGTCTAGTCTAAGTTAGATATAATAGACCACCAATCATAGACTTATACCTTATCGGATTTACCGGTGTAGAAGTAGCCTTCATAGATAATTTCTCACTTGTAGCCATAGGAGTACTTACCATTTTGGAATTATCCATACAAAAAAATTTAAACAATTCCTTTAGATACTTTGTTTGACAGATAAAAATCCCTTTGTCAATTTGAGTAATCTACAAACCTAAGAAAAATTTCATCTCCCCAACCATAGACATTTCAAATTCATTCTTCACGTTGTTAGCAAATTCCATGCACAGTTTATCTTTTCCTCCAAAAATGATATCATCAACAAAAACTTCAATAATCAGAATATCATTATCACTGATCTTATAATATAGATTACTATCAGCATTGCCTTTAGTAAAACCAAGCTTCAAAAGATATTTATCCAACCTTGCATACCAAACTCTAGGAGCCTATTTCAATCCATATAAAACTTTCTTTAATCTACAAACCATATCTTTGTCACCTGTCAGTGAAAATCCATCTGGTTTCTCAATGTAAACTTCTTCCTCAAGCTCACCATTCAAATATGCACATCTGACATCCATTTGATAAACTATATAGTTCTTATAAGCTGTATAGGCAAGAAATAGTCTAACAGCTTCAATTCTAGCTACAGGTGCAAATGTCTCACCATAATCAATTCCTTCCATTTGAGAATATCCTTTAAAAACCAATCTAGCCTTGTTCCTTATAACTTGACCATCCTCATTCAGTTTCTTTCTAAAAACCAATTTAGTTCCAATAACATTCTTATTTTTAGGCCGAGAAACTAAAGACCAAGTTTCATTTTTCTATATTTGATCTAATTCATCTTCCATAGCCTTTAACCAATGTTTATCCTTACAAGTTTCAATAACAGTTGTTGGTTCAACTTGAGAAATAAGACATAACTCTTCATTTGCCAATTTTCTTCTTGTCTTAACTCCCTTGATTCTATCTCCAATAATTTGATCTTTAGAATGATTTAATCTTACATACTTTGGTGTCTTTTAAAATTCAATTTCACTGCTCTGATCATCAGTCACAGCTGAATTTTCTTATTCCTGACGATGTAACTATCTCAGCTTCCTGTACCAATTGAGGCATTGTAAGTTCAGTTTTGATCATTTCCACTGTTGGTTCCCTGTCATATGATATAGAATAATTTATGTACTGTTCATCCACTTTCACATTAGCACTCCACAATATTTTGCAATATTTTGTTATAACATCTATATGCTTTTCTCTAAATTGAATAACCAAGAAATATCCCTTCATCACATCTAGGATAAAACTATCCAATTGAATCATTTATCTTGATATAGAATTTACTTCCAAAAATTCTGAAATACTTAATAGTAGGTGTATGTCCAAACCATAGTTCATAAGGGGTCTTATCAGTTTCACCTTTGACGTGAACTCTATTGAATGTGTAGACTGATGTATTCACTGCTTCTCTCCAATAGATATGAGGCAATTTAGTTTCCATCATCATAGATCTAGCTGTATCCAAAATGGTTATGTTCTTTCTTTCAACTAGTCCATTTTGCTGAGGAGTCCTAGGTGCAGATAGCTGGCTCCTGATTCCATTTGTCTCACAATAACTGTTAAATTCATGAGAAGTGAATTCAATCTAGTTTCTATTTCAACCTTTACTTTAAAGATCTTGAATTTCTCAAAAGCTTCAAACTTCTCCCTTAGAAAAGTCACCCACATCATTCTAAAATAGTCATCAATAATCAACATGAAATATCTCTCACCTTGAAAGCTTTTAGTCCTTGTTGGACCACATAAGTCAGTGTGAGTCAAATTAAGTACATCATTAGATTTATCATGTATTCTCTTAAAACAACTTCTGACTTGCTTACCCAATTGACATTCCTTACATACCAGATTATGAGGCTTCATAATCTTAGGTATATCTCTAACTGCCTTAGTTGAACTGATCTTAAGAATACAGTCAATATTAACATGACACAACCTCTAATGCCATAGCCAACTCTCATTGATATGAGCAATCAAACATGTCTTATTACCAGTGTTCAAGTGAAAGATATTACTTCCTGTCTGAATACTAGTTGCAATCTCCAAACCAGTCTTGTTAATGATTTTGCATTTTCTATCTTTAAACTGAATTTGAAAACCCTTATCAACTAATTGACCAGCACTCAAAAGATTATGCCTTAAACCTTCTACATAATAGACATTATCAGTGTTATGCTTGCCATCCAAAGAAATAATACCTCTACCTTTGATCATACATGCCTTGTCATCTCCAAATCTGACTGGACCGCCATTGTATTCTTGTAGGGACATAAATTTCCCTTTATCTCTAGTCATATGATGTGAACACCCACTATCAATTACCCATACATCCTTATCTTCAACTTTTGCTGCCACGGCCTTTTCTTCATTCATGATAGCCAATTCTGGTTCATCTTCCTTCAAAGCATAGAACACCCATTTCTTTCCATTTCCACTAGTAGAGTATTCTATCAGTTCATCTTCAGAGTCATCAATTACTCCTTCCTCATCTGCTATGTAGCATTCTTTACTTTTCTTGAATCTATAGCTATTTGGGTTAGGCTTAAAAGATTTCTTAACTCTTTCTTCAAATCTTGCATTCCTTTCAGGACATCTAGATGCAAAATGATCAATCTTATTACATGCAAAACATTTAAAAGGTGCTTTTCCTTCATACTTACTTCCAGTTGGTCCTTTAGGTACTCGTCTAGAAAAAATGGATTCAAGTTGCTCAAGTTCGTCATCTTCTTTCCTCATGTCTTCTAATTATTTTGCATATAAGTCTTTCAAATCACTTTTATCGGTAGATGTTGATGATGATGCATGAAAAGAAGGTTCAGACTTTATAGCTCCAGAAGATCCAAATTCTTTAATCTCAAAAGGAAATAATTTCCCAATCAGAATGTCTCTGTTAACTGAGGTGTTTGCCATTATTCTTAACTTGTTAATTGCAATTTCCTTCATCTTGTAAGCCTGTGGAAGGGCTCTCAAGACTTTGGAAACTATTTCATCTTCACTTAGAAATCCTTCACAATATTGAATTCCCATAACAATCTCATATACTCTTTCCATAAAGACAACAATTCTTTCATTATCTTCCATTTTCAAGTTTTCATACCTTACCCGATAACCATTAAGTTTAGCAATTTTGATACTAGGGTCACCTTCACTCAGAGTTTGAAATTTGTCCAACATAACCTTAGCTGATGATTTTTTAGTCAATCCCATGGTTTACTGATTTACAAGAGCAGGATTGCTAGATGCCAGATCATAAGGTGTGTATCCTTTCTCAGTGATCTCCCAAATATCCTTGTAAAGACATATAAGATTAGTCTCCATTTTAATTTTCCATATCCCATAATTTGTTCCATCAGACTTAGGGATTTCTCTTTTGAAATTAGTTGCCCGTGGATTAGAATTGTTAGTTGTCATAGGCTCTACCTCAAGTGGTTAAGCTTCTGCAAAAGAGGACCAAAGCTTTGATACCAATTGTTAGGATAACCGGTGAACAACTGAGAGGGGGGGGGGTGAATTAGTTGTGTAGTCACATAAATCTATCCATTTAATTAAATGAATATTTACTATTTATTTGAGTAATAAATCGACTAGCCAACAGTTAATTAAATTAACATTTAATTAATTCATCTTCAATCATTCACCTATTAATTAAATAAATTATTCAATCTATTTCAATTAATTCATTAAATCAAATTCACAATCAATTAAATGAATAAATCATATTTATTTAATTTAATCCCCTTTCCTCTTTGAAATAAACAATTAAAATATTTATTTAAATCACTAAACAAATTCCCCCCACTTGCATTCTCCTACAAATGCAAGTTGCAACCACAATTGAAATAAATTTATTTTATTTTATTTTAAATCCCATTTTTCCTCACCCACCAAACAACTTGCAATCCTAAATCCCCTTCTAGACCCTTCTAACCACTTTCTAATAATTCCTAATTATCCTAATCCATCACCTAATTATTGTCACATTCCTAAGCAACTTGAAGTCACTTCTCAAAGCCTCAAAGTCTTTGAAAAGCATTTAATGTTGTATGTGTTCAACAAGCTAACCCTTAAAGTCTTCCAAACCACTAATGGCTCATACATGACCATTAATGGCTCTTACATAACCATTTTTGGTTAAATCCACTTTCCCCCATAGTTAGAGACTTTCCCTCTAACTCAACCCTCATTTGACTCATGGGTCTCTTCAAGCATTTATTGCTTTGACCATGGTTATCCTCACTAACTCTTGCACAAGAGTTTATCCATTGGATAAAGAAATTATTTATTGGATAATGGCTTTATTCTTTCAACTTAACATTAACCTTACCTCCCAAGTTAACCCTCAAGTCTTGTCAAGCATTTAATGCTTATTCCCTCCCCTCTCAACCCATCTATTGTCGACATTAGTTAGCCTGGGATTGGATTGAAAGCCCTCACATGGATCATAAACCCATCAATCCTAACCCTTGTCGAGATTACTCAATATCAAGCCTCCATTACTCGATTTTACCTATAAATAGAGCTCATTTCTTCATAATCTGGATCCTAAAATTTTGTATGCATCTAATTTATAGTGAATTTTAGAGAGCATTTATCATAATCATCTATATTTATCATTTTGAGCTAAAATTAATATTAGATAATTAGATAATATATCATTTTATCTTTGTTCACATTTGCATTCTCATAATCATCCATTTTACAATCTTGAACCTCCATAAGACATCCAGAATAGTGAAAAAAGCTACGGAGACCTACACTCATTTGGGAACTTGGAGAGGAGAGGAACAAGGGAGGAGAAGCTACAAGCATGGTGGAGGACATTTGGAGATGTCTTGTTGCATTTATTAGTTTCATTAAGCTTTATATTTTGTGTGTAGTGTCTCTCTTGATATGCTTGCTTAGGATAGTGTTTGATTTATGATTTCTAACACTAACACTTGTTTGTTGCTTGTTTATTTGTGTTGCCTTGACAATATCCTAACCATCCCTTTTTATAGAGAATCAATTTGTTAATAGATTATAACTTTTAATCCACAATACAAGCTTAAACAAATCAAATACCAGTAAGACATATACAGATGCTGGTAGGAACAGATATTGGTAAACAATACAACTTAACAATTAACTAGATAATCAATGTAAAGAAACAATATCACATAACACCAAGATATGTATGTGGAAAACCCGGAAAGGGAAAAACCACAATGGGAAGCCTGCCCACAATCAAATGATACTTCTGCAGAATGTATGTTTTTACAAGAGGGGCCTGCACTTGCAGGAAGGCACACTACCTAGAGCGTACTACTCATTACAAAAGAGTCTCACTGACTACAAAGAGGCTACAACCATCTCAAGATAAATGGACAATAATCCAATAGAGTGAACTACTAGAAATATCATCTACCATGCCTAATTACAGTCCCAGTTAAGCTCAGTGCTAGAGGAATAAATCCTCTTATGAATCCAATTCGATCACCAATGATCGACCATCTCCTCTTCCTCAATGATATTACAATATTCGTATATTACATTCCTTGACCATCACCTTTTCAATAACCATGATACTTTACAAAGAGTTTCTACCTCTTATTTATACAAACCCTAAGGCCTAAACTAATCAGGTCAGACACCTAAAGATATTACAATAAGATTATTACATAATTTCATTTACAATGATATGCCATGTCGGCTTAAGACCAAAACAATAATAGAAAATCCATAAATAATCTCGAACTATCTCGATAACGTGTAGAGTACATGTTAGCATGATACCGGTCCATAACCTAGATAGGTACTGAACCAATATTGGGTCCAGCATGCTAAAGCAATGTCTTCAAGCAGTTGAAGCACGATCAAAGAAGATCTTCAGCATCCTAAAATCCATGAAGAAGTTGCACCAACACCAATTATGCATCCTGTCATAATTCCTCAATGAAAGCTCTGCCAGTAAGGCCTTAAACCAGTGTCAGTAAGGGTTTACCAGAGTGTATTATAGCGTCCAATTACCAAGCCAATACCAACTGACCAAAACATGCTCATAGAGCATCTTTACTAATCCAATCATGCCAGAAGTATTCAACAGATAGTCTCTTCTACTAGTAACACTAGATCTTCTACCGGTAACAAAAAATTATCTGCCAGTAACAAACCATAACGACTAGTGTTAACATCAATGAAAAAACATCAATGCAACACATGATAAATTTATCCATAATGCCAACACATACTTGAACCGACTTTTTTGTAATCTCTATGAGAGAATTAGGTTTTTGTTGTGTTACCAACCTATTGATTTGTTTATAAGGTCGATGAGTTGTTTTGTTTCAGAGTTGGTAAATTTTCTATTGAGTGTGTGGTTGCTAAACCGGATGATGTATCTATAGTTTGTTTAAAGGAAGATAGAAGCATGAAAAGGATCTGAACAAGCAAGTGTAGTGCTATTCAAACAAATCAGGAAACCCCTGTTGTTTTCTAACAATTACAATAGATTGAAATCCCCTAACCGGGTAAGCTCTAACAAGCTTAGTGTAATTCAAATCCTCTAACTAGGTGGTCCATTAGCTTGGATTTCAAATCGTCTACCAAGGTTACTCCTCATAGGGTATTGCTTCTAACAAGGCATTATAGTCAATCCCTTAACCGGGTGGTCCCTAACAGGATCTATTCTTAACATGACTTTTTGTAAAAGCTTTAATAGGCTTGGCTCCTAATAGTGTGAACTTCAGAAGAGTTTAGATAGTTATCTTGTGAGTCTCATCTCACTGTCATTTTTCCCATTTGGGTTTCCACATCAAAATATTGGGTCAAGTGGTGAATATTTTTGTGGTTATGTTTTTTATGGTTGATTTTCTTAACTACTTAATCCACTTTGATAAGTCATGGTAACCAACAACAATATGAAATGAAGTTTTACTTATGTCAGTAAAAGTATTTGGATGTTTGTGAGTTTCAAGTTGTTTACTATTAATCTATTGTAACCATCGATTGGTTAAACTTGACAATGATATTTGCATTTATAGTTCAGTGGTTTAACTTGTGAGTTTAGAGTTGTCTTTAAGAGGTTATTTCTAAGATTGGTGAAAGTTATTATCAGTTTTTTCTATCTACTGATTCACCCCCCCTCTCAGTATTTGACAGGATTCTTATTCTTCCATCATACCATTGATTGGTATCAGAGCTTTGCAGGTCCTTTAAGGTATAAGCCTAACAACTTGAGGTAAAGATCTTGTAGAACATGATGAAGAAGGAATGTCTGAAGTTTAATAGAGAGAACTATAGAATATGGAGTGATAGAATGAAAATTTATATCAAGAGTCTTGGAAATCAATACTAGGAATATGTTGGTACTCAGTATGTTGCACCTAGTGGTATTATGACTGATGAGCAGAAGAAAGAGCAACAAGAAAACAATCAAGCAATGGAGGCTAATATCAGTTCTTTGTCTGATGCAGAGTATGTAGATGTCCATGGTCTAGAGACTGCATATGAGGTATGGAAGAAACTTGAAGAGATTTATAGTTGTGATGAACATGTGAAGATTGCTAAAGAAAGAGAGTCTAAGAGGAATGTTTGATGACATGTAGATGGCTGAAGGTGAGAATATACAACAATATGGTCAGAGGATAAAATAGATAGTTGGTGAGATCAAGAGTTTTTGTGGTAAAGTGGAAGATGCCACAATGGTAAGTAAGGTGTTGAGAACCCTATTACCGGTCTACGCTATCCGAGTTGCAGCCATTCAGGAGCTAAAGTCAATTGAAAAAACTAAGGTAACCCTTGACTCCATAAATGGTAAGCTTGCTGCTTTGGAATTAAATGGCTATGATAGTAGTGTTAAAAAATTTGAATCTACATTTAGTACTTCAATTTATAACCAATCTATGAGGAAAAGTAGAGATGCCAGTCACAATTATGAATCTAGCTCCAATAGAGAAGTTGATGATGAAGATAGTTTGGTTGAGCTCGAAGCATTGTTGGCCAAACAATTGACCAGATGTACTAGTAAATATAGAGGTAAATTACCTTTGAAATGTTTTGCATCCAACAAGATTGGGCACATTGCAGCTAACTATCCTAATGGTGATAATGAGCACAAGCGAGAGAAGTTCAAGAAGTACAAGGGAAAGGCAAAAGAGACTCTCTTATTGCAGTTTCTGGTGGTATCACTGATGAGGAATTTAATGGTGATTCTAATGAAGACATTGTGTTTGTAGCCATTAAAGAAGAAACATCTGATCAGAAAGCTTTAGTTTCTTGCATGGATAATTTTGATGATTGAATCATTGATACTGGTTGTTCACATCACATGATTGGTGATAAAAGAAAATTTCTTTCTTTGAAGGAATTTGATGGCGGAGTTCTAATATTTGGTAATGACTCACCCTACATGGTTAAAGGTAAGGGAACTATTTCTCTTAATAGAATGAGTAGTGCAGATGATGTCTACTGGGTTGAAGGTCTAAAGCACAACATTTTGAGTATTTCTCAACTCAATGCAAGAGGATATCTATTGGAGTTTAAGAGTGGTATGTGAAAATTCTATGGGAGAAAAGGTGAACTGATTGCAACCAACAAACAAACTAAAGGTAACCTATTTCACCTGAATCCTAAAGTCATCAACTGTATAATTGCTAAAATAGATGAAAGTTGGCTTTGCAATAGGAGATTTTGTCATATAAATAGTGACAACATTGTTAAAGTGAGTAAGTCCATGACAGTGAGAGGTTTGCCTAAGTTGGACAAACTGGTTAATGCTCTATGTAAGGAATGTCAGCTAGGAAAGATGATATCCTCAACTTTTAAGAGAAAATCTTTTTCAGAAGGACATCTGTTAGATTTGGTTCATACAGATCTGTGTGGACCAATAAGGACTAAAAGTATTCAAGGTGAGAGATATTTTATGATCTTCACTGATTATTTCTCATGGATGGTGTGGGTCACATTCTTGAAGGATAAAACAAAAGCATTTAGTAAGTTCAAGGCATTCAAGGCCTTAGCTGAAAAGGAGAGTGGTAAGAAGATAAAGTGTCTCAGGACTGATCAAGGCGGTGAATTTACTTCTGAGGAATTCACTAGATGTTGTGAAGAAAATGGTATTAAATGGAAGACTTCTTCACTGATGACACCACAATAGAATGGTATTGTAGAGAGGAACAACTAGTTAGTTGTTGAAGCTGCTAGGACGATGTTGATACAAGGAGGTGTAGTGAAAAGTTTATGGAGAGAAGTTGTCAACATAATTGTCTACACTATGAACCAGATTTTAGTAAAAAGAGGTAAGGATAAGACTCCTTGTGAATACTGGTATGGTAGATCACCTAATGTTAGTTATTTTAAGATATTTGACAGCAAATGTTTTATTAAGAGATGTGACTATGTTAGCAAGTTTGAGGCTAAAGTGATGAAGGCATATTTCTTGGTTATTCCACCAAGAGTAAAGCCTAAAAATGTTATAACAACTGAACAAAGAGAATCATTGAGAGTTTTGATGTTCAAGTGGATGATTATACTGAAATCTTAGGAGAAACCAATGTGGAGAAAAAGGATGAAGATCCTTGCATTTTGTTTTCGGAACTAGAACCTATGAAACCTGAAACTGGGAAAGAGAATACTATTAGAGCAGGTAGATTCAGAAGATGATGATAATGAAGAAGAAGAACCTAAAGAAAATGATCATGTTATTCTAAGGTATGTGAGACTCAATCACAATCTTGAAAATATTATTGGAGATACGAATGTTGGAGTGTTAACCAGAAGAAGAATTAGAGAGGATTATTGCATGATCTCCACTATTGATCCTAGCACTGCTAAGGAAGCATTTGAAGATGATCATTGGGTCAAATCTATCGAGGAGGAGCTTGATCAAATTGAGAAGAATAGTACATGGATCCTAGTACCCAAACCATTAAATAAAAATGTGATAGGTAATAAATGGGTATTCAGGAACAAGTTGAATGAAGATGGTGTAGTAGTCCAAAACAAAGCTAGATTGGTTTGCAAAGGTTATGCACAAGAAGAAGGAGAAGATTATGGTGAGACTTTTGCACCAGTGGCTAAACTGGAAGGTGTCAGACTTTACTTGAATTTAAAGCACATAAGGGATTCAAAGTATATCAAATGGATGTGAAGTCAACATTTTTTAATGGAATACAGGAAGAAGAAGTATACATTGAGCAGCCAGATGGCTATGGTTTGACTGATGAAAAAAACATGGTATGCAAGTTGCATAAGGAATTATATGGATTAAAGCAAGCACCGAGAGCATGGTATGAAAGGCTTCATTCACACTTGCTAAAGATAGGTTTTTCAGAGAGCTAGTGAAGATAGCAACATATATCTCAAATCTAAAGGAGATAAGATATTGGTTAGTGAAGTGTTTGTAAATGATATCATATTTGGAGTTAATGATGACATGAGAAATGACTTTGCAAATGAAATGAAAAGTGAGTTTGAAATGTCTCTAGTGGGAGAGATAAAAAATTTCATAGGCTTGCAAATATAGTAAATGAAGAGTGGTATTTTCATCACATAGTCTAAGTATGTGAAAGAGATAGTGAAGGGAACTGTAAGTAGTAGGTAAGTTTATGCAGTGAACTGGTATTGCTAAGTATTGGAGAGTTGAACTGACAAACCCTACCTATTGATCTGATAAACCCTAATCGATTAAGTTTGGTGAATTAGTTATATTGGTTTATGATCTAATGATGAGCGGTAATGATTATGAAATGTATGCATATTGTATGAAGAGAGTTTCAAAGTGTTTTTAGCATGTTGACATAACAATTTTTATCTTGGGAATGAGAAAGTATATTGCATGTAATGCAAAGTGCATGATGAGTTACTGAGTTCGAGGAAGCAATGATCAAGGGGCGGTCGAGGCTTTCTTGAATGATGTGCATAGATTTCTATGTAATCCAATGGTCATACTTGAACTGACTTGTTTGTAATCTCTATGAGAGAATTAGGTTTTTGTTATGTTATTGACCTATTGATTTGCTTATAAGGTCGATGAGTTGTTTTGTTTCAGAGTTGGAAAAGTTTCAATTGAGTGTGTGGTTTCCGAACCGGATGATGTATCTGTAGTTTGTGTAAAGGCAGATAGGAGCATGAAAAGGATCTTAACAAGCAAGTGTAGTGCTATTCAAATAGACCAGCAAACCCCTATTGTTTTCTAACAATTATAATAGATTGAAATCCCCTAATCATGTAAGCTCTAAGAAGATTAGTGTTATTCAAATCCGCTAACCAGGTGGTCCATTAGCTTGGATTTAAAATCCTCTACCGAGGTTACTCCTCATAGGGTATTGCTTCTAACAAGGCATTATAGTCAATCATTTAGCTAGGTGGTCCCTAACAGGATTTGTTGTTAATGGGACTTTTTATAAAAGCTTTAACAGGCTTGGCTCCTAAAAGGGTGAACTTCGGAAGAGTTCATAAAGTTATCTTGTGAGTCTCATCTCGCCATGGTTTTTCCCATTGGGGTTTCCACGTCACAATATTGTGTCAAGTGGTGAATTTTTTTGTGGTTACATTTTCTATGGTTGATTTTCTTAACTACTTAATCCACTTTGATAAGTCATGATAATCAGAAGCAATATGAAATGAAGTTTTACTTATGTTAGTAAAAGTATTTGGATGTTTGTGAGTTTCAAGTTGTTTACTGTTAATATGTTGTAACAGTTGTTGGCATTGCAACTCTAATGGTAGTTAAAGGTGATTGAAGGTGTTGTCATTGATGGAAACCTTACAATCCTATGGCACCAGCAGGCACTGACATCGGTAGACTCTACACTAGCAAATAGTTCACCGACATCGACAATAATGTTTATCGACATCCTAGCCGATAGGATTTTGATTATTGTATTTTGTATTTAATTGTAATATCTTTTGTAAGCCAACATGGCTTATTGTAATAAGACTCATATATAAGTATGAGATCTTGTAGATCATTTTGTGAGGTAACATAGAAGATAGATATGATGTCTATGTAGAGCGAATATTAAGGCAGATTTTGTAGAAGGGTTTATGGTTATTGTATGAGCTTACAGCGGTACTAAATCTAGCATCGCAGATGCTGTTTTGTATCACTAAATTATATTGGATTTTCATAATCCATTTTGTAAGTCCGTGAGACTTCCTTTTTAATTGAGCAATGAGCTTTAGGCAATTGGCCTTCCTGCATGTGCACGCTCCTCTTGTAAGTAATATCCATTCATTGGCCAGTGAGTGAATATTATGGGTCACAAATCTCATCGAGGTTTCTCCCACACCGGGTTTCCTCATTAAAAATCTTATTTTATGGTGTGATTTCCATGTTGTCTTTACTATTCTTATTTACTGCATTAATTCTTGTTTACTGATACATTGTTTTGGAATGCAAAATACTTAATAAGGTCATAAATTCTATTAACCAGTTAGATACTGATTCACCCCACCCTCTCAGTATTTTGGGACTATCATCAATCCTCATAATTGGTATCAGAGCATGGTCCTCTATTTTTAAAATACCAACAACTTGAGGAAGATCCTGACACTAGTATAGATGGAAAACTTGAGAAAGCAATTAGAAGGGGCTCTTGCAGACTTTGATGTAGAAAAGTTGAAGAATATCAAACTTGAAGATGATCTAAAGACAACATAGGAAATCATTCAAGAAGTTAATGAGAAGATACATAATGATGATGATGAAAAGGAAACTCTTAATGATCTTGTAAGAAAGATGAGGCAAGAAAACATGACCTTGACGAATGAGATGCAAGACATGACTATGAGATTTTGTAAAGACATTGAAGACAGAAGAGGAATGAAGATGACTTGACTAGGAGACTCAATGGTGCTGGCAATGAAAATCTAAGACTCAGTCATGAAAATGATATGTTAAAGCTAGATCTGATTCACATGGAACATGATAAAACTGAACTTATGAGACAAAAGGATTTTTTGGAAAATGAGTTGGCTACTGCAAATCAACATAAAGAGAAATTCAAGAAGAGTTCAGAAGAACTGGATGATATGCTAAAAGGTCAGAAACCTAATGGAGACACTAATGGACTTGGATTTGAAGTTGGTGAAAGCTCTAACACTGCAAACAATCATGATCACAGTAAATCGGTAAGACAACCTAATGCCTACAAATTTAATGGGAAATGCTTTAACTATAACAAGTATGGTCATAGAGAAAAGCAGTGTAGATCTAGAAACTATCAGAACACTAATGCACCCACCGATCAATGTTCTAAATGCAACAAAATTGGTCATAATTCATAAAATTGCAGAATGAATATAAGATGTTATGTTTGTGGAATATTTGGACACTTATCTAATCAATGCAGAACACAAACCGACATAGGATATGCAAAGGTTATTCAGAAAAACAATGTGACTTGTTATGCTTGTAACAAAATTGGATATATTGCAATTTTTTGTAGAAATAAGGCTTCACCGACAAATAACAAAGGACCTAGTTTGAAAGGCAAAGAGAAGGTAGATGAGGTAAGGCAAAAATTTTCAAAATAATGGATTAGAAAGAGAGATCAGAATGTTGATGAGACTATTTGTTCACCGATAGAACAAATCATCTCTACATCGACAAGAGATTCTTCATCCAACTGAAAAGCAATCCTTGGGGGTATTGCAACAAATTGAAAATCATGCAAGTTTACCCTCAGTTTATAGTGAGAAGATGAAATTCTTCTTTACTGGCATATGTGTTAAGTTTCACTTAACCCGCAGGCATTTATTATCATTGTTGAAGGAAAAGACATTATAAATCAGTGTTTTTCCCTCTTTTTCATTCACCAAGAATTCAAACTTTCAGAGAGCATGAAAAACCTGAGCAAAGGCATTCATAGCAAGAAGTGAAGCAAGTTCTTTCAAGCATCCAAACCTATCAGGCAGATTAAGGTATTTATCAATGGCTTCCTCCTCTACTCTTGAATTCATTGCAAACCCTACTATTATAGAAGTAATCAAATGCCCTAGGCCCAATTTCAAGATTATCCCCAAAGTAGCAAAATGGGATGATACCCTAGGTACTTTTTCAAAAATCCCTAAAGGAGTTGCATATGCAGAAGACCCTAGAATTTACATACATTACCATATTGAGGAATTAGGTTCTGAGGAAATCATGAAAATGTATAAGAATGTTATTTGTGATGAGAATGGAACTATAAAACCTAAGAATAAGGTTATAGAGACCCTAGGTTTTGAGGAAATCCTTGACATCCCAAAATTTCCTAAGGAAGTTGTAAGGATTGTGCTTAGCAGAGTTCATGGTGAATTCTTTTGGCTTGAATCTATTCATAAAATCACTAGAGAAGCAATTAGGGCAGTGACTGGCTTACCATCCACCGGTAGGAGACCTAAAAAAAACTAAGAAGTTTCCTAATAACATAGTGATGACTTTAACTGGTGCAACCTATGACAACAGATCCCTGAGAGTTAAAGATGTAAAGGATGAGAATGTTAGATTCATAAGTATGATCTTAGGATATAAAACCACACATGCTAACCGACTCAACTCTATTTCCACTCTATGTATTAAAAGTGCAAATGATATAGTCAATAGTGATGCTAAGATAGATATATGTGAATGGTTGAAAGATGAGTTGATTGACAATCAGAAGAAAAAAAAAGGAGATAAGAAAGGTACTTTCAGATTTGGCAATCTTCTTGTATACTTAATGCTATATCTTACAAAATAGGTTCCCAATATAGGCATGAAAGAATTTGGTTATGATATACCAGTAGGAAACCAACTATTAGATATATTCACCGGCATGGGGATAGATAAGGAAAACAAAACAACAGAGTATTTCCAAGCATTTAAAGAAAAAATGAAGACTACGGAAAGGTTACCTCAAAGCATTGTAGACAAGTATGAGAAATAAATTTATTTTGTGATGAAGAAGGATGAGATCTGGATGGAGGCAGTTCTTCCTAGAACTATTTGGGTGATAGAAATGGGATATGAGGCTGATGTGAACATAATTGAAACATATGTCAAAGCCCTATTAGCAGCCCTTAAAGAACCGATTTTTTTTTTTTTGAAATGCACAATCAATAGAAACTGATGTACAAACATTGAAACAAAGGAAGAGAAGAGAAAAATATATAAGGAGTGCATCTAAGAAGGTTAAAGAAATAAAAGAAAATTTAATGAATATCACTGGTATCAATGAAAGTGACTTAGAAATATTACAACCAGAGGCTCATCTCTCAACGGTTGGTACATCTTCTGATAGTGAAATTCCTGCTAAGTTTAAAAAAGTTGATAGAAAGAGAAAACCCTCACTGATACCCTCTCCTCCTCCCAAGAAAACCAGGACAACAAGGTAGAAGCAACAAGTAGTAAGGCTGCCAGCTAAGAAAATGACACCTAGAAAGAGAGAAAAAATAGATCATTCCACCACTTGACAACCTACTGAATGAGATAACAAATGATGGTCACTTATCAAATGCAAGTAAATTGTATGATACTTTTACAAATGAGGATAAAGAAAGCATAGAAAAAAATATCATCTTACACCTTGATATTTATAAGAAAGTTTTAATAGAGGTTGTAGCTGATTTGCCTAGTAATCTATATAGGAGGCTAGATGCTAAAAGGTTAGCCATTATGGAGCTTGACAAGAAAATAAAGATTGAGAAACTACTAGCTATTCACCTTGTGAAATCAGTTGAGGAAATTGATGAATTGATCAGTGAAGCTAACAAAACACTCTTTTCAAGTGGACACCGACATGTAAGTCTAATGGCTGACAGGTTTAATGAAATCTCAAAAGAGACAATAGACAAAAGGGATATTTCTTTGTTGAGAAAGAGAAACAAGAAGAACTGAACAAACCTAAAACATTCAAGGTATAACAAAAGGATAAGGACAAAGGAAAAGGAAAGTTAGGTGGACTACCGAATATAAAAGTGGTAGATAACCTTCCACCACCTTCTGATACTCCATCGGTACTAAGTGACAATACACTAGCTAGTGAGAATGTGAAGACTCCACATGAGGATACAAATCTTGAGTTTGAAACTTTGTATGTGTACAATGAACATAGACACTCAGGAGGTCAATATTGTAGTTGATAAAGAAAGTATTGAGGAAAATAAGAAAGATGTTGCTACTGAGCAACCTGCTGACAATGTTGGAACACAAGCTGAAAATGTTGAATTTGAAACACCAGCTGATAACATTGAGATTAGGGTTAGTGAAATGGTTACTAATAGTACTATTGATGCAAACATTGAAAAATAGACAAAGAAACTGACTGCAAAGAATTTAGAGAAACCAATTGAGATACTATTAGTGGACAATGCAAAGGTACAAATAGAACAACCGACTGGTAACACTAAAGAACAATTAGAAAAACCAGCAGAAGAGAGCACACTGAAACAAAATGATATACAAGCTGAGAAATAGTTTTATAAACAGGTTCATACAAAGACAGTGCCACCGACAAATACTGAGAAACCTAAACCTTTGCTAGTTAAAATGCAAATACAAACTGACCTACCAGTGGTCGAGACAAGCAAAGTTGTTACTACCACCTGCAGTAGGAAGATTCTTAAGGTAGTTGGACAGTCATCTGGTATTTCCATGATAGAATTCAGACGAACAAATGTGACTGAAGTGCTTTTGGATTCTATTAAGAAAATTATAGATTGTAATGTGTTGGCTTATAAGGATATAGATGATACCATTCCTATTCTTAAACTGATTTCACCCAAGTGTAATGTAGATAATAAGGATTCTTTGAGTCAATTAGACACATTGTCTAAATACATCACTGGCAATATACTGACTATGGACAAAACAATTATGGAGTTCAAGGAACTATACAAAGACACCTGTAAGAATAATCTTTTGATAGTGGATATCGATATGAAAATTAGTAAAGTGCAAAAGAAAATTGATAACATAGCTAATAATATCATTGGCTCACCTAAACCAATATCAGTTATTGAGTAGGAAATTGCTGAATTTGAAGAGAAACTTGAGAAGTTAGAGAAGGATAAGGAAAGAATAAAGGTCAAAGCAAAAGATCTTAAATGCAGACTCAGTCCTAAATTGGATAACCTCATTTCTCTAAGGAAAGAGATCTTTGAGGCACTTATTCCAGGATATAAGACACGGGAAGAGAAAATGCATCACCTCACCAATACTATTCAGAGAATAGAGGCAACATTAAAGGATAGCAATAGGTTCACTCAGAGCGTGAATTTGGTATTAGAAGACCTATTCTAGATTGTAACCAACCGATAACAAGGTTCTAACTGATAACCTGACTCATTTGACAATTTTGACAACCTTTGTCATTGATGTCAAAGGGGGAGTAGTTGAAAAAAGAAAAATGGTCATCAGAAGAGATCATCTTCTCAAGGGGAGCACACAGTTTTAGTAAGATTTTTGGACTTCCATTTTGGGTACACTTTTTGGATTTTTCTCATGAGTGTTGCCATCAATGCCAAAGGGGGAGATTCTTGGGATTACACACTCTAATGGTAGTTAAAGGTGATTGAAGGTGTTGTCATTGATGGCAACCTTGCGATCCTATGGCACCGATAGGCACCAACACCGATAGACTCTACACTGTTAGATAGTTCACCGACATCGACAATAATGTTTATTGGCATCCCGGCCAACAAGATTTTGATTATTGTATTTTGTATTTAATTGTAATATCTTTTGTAAGTCGACATGTCTTATTGTAATAAGACTCATATATAAGTATTGTTGGCATTTTGGCACTTAGTTGTCATTGATGTCAACCGGTGGAGATTGAGCATGCTAGATGGCTGCCTAGATAATGTTGAAGAGGCAAAATGTTAAGACGTACAACTGGTACAAGATGCTATACTGGTCAACATGTGTAGAACACTCTACAAGCAAAGGGTTTTATCAGTATGTGTTTGTTGGACTGACTGACGATTAGAAAGCCATGTCCTTATTAGAGTAATGTTGTGTGAAGCTGAGGTGGCAAGTACACAAGTAGGGTGTAGTTGGTGAAGTTTCACTCGTTGGGTTGATGAAACTGATATATGTCACTAATGAAGGAATCACATATCTAGGAATCATATCATACTGATTGTGGCTCAAGGAAGAAGGAATGTAAGAGGAAGATTAGGGGAGTAGTTGATGTCTAGATTTAAAAAAAAAAAATCAGATTGAAAGATCACCTTGAGAAGGAAACAATAGGAGCATTAATGGCAATCTATAAAATGCAAATCTAAAATGAAGGATCACTTTTCCTAGATTTGAAAAAGTACTAAAAATGACGGTGAAGAACAAATGGACATCAAGGAGATGAGATCCTGCATATCTGGTTGGATTTAATTTGCCTTGAGGATGATGTAGAAACCCTAACCACCCAGTTTTTGAATCTTCCTTTTGGCAGGAACCTATTCAATAAGAAAAGGGAAGAATGGACTGAAAAATATGATGCTGCAATTAAGAAAGTTGTGAGGAGATGAGTTGGAAGAAGAAATTTGAGAAGGGATTTCGATCAAGTTACAATGTGAGCAAGTAGACAGACTGGTCAGAGGATCCTACTGGTAGATTCATAGTCGAGCAGTTGAGCCTTATCGGTAAGGCGTGGCAGAGCAGGCAACATCCCATTGTGACACAGTGTACTAAGAGATTGTGTGAGAGAAGGAGAGAAAGATAACATAAATTTAATTGATTCAAGTACTACAAAATTCATTTATAGTAAGAAACTTAAATTGTCCTCAAATAATATTTCAGTATACATTGCAAAGTTGGAGCTTGGTGTAGGGGTTGGTGCTCCTTGGGTTGGTGCCCTAAAAGTGTAGGGGTTGGTGGTCCTTGGGTTTGTTCCCTAAAATTTGTTACTGTGTTTTTTTATGAGGCTAGATTGGAGCAGTAGACTTCAACATCTTTTCTCACCGGGGTTTTCCCATCTTGGGTTTTCTTCGTAAATATGGTGTTGTGAGTTGGTTGTGTATGCATGATCAATTTTCTCTTCTTTCTTATATCACTAGTTGGACTATCTATGTGATTAAGTAAATAATTTATATTCTCAAGTTAGATCAGAAAAAAAATAGACCTAGGAACCACTGATTCACCCCCCCCTCTCAGTGGCACTCTATGTTCAACAATTGGTATTAGAGCGTAAGTTCCCAGTTATTTTTAAACCTTGGGTAGATTTTGGACTTTGAGCACAATGGAAAGAAGTGAGTTTTCTTCCTCAAAAGCCCCTCTATTTGATGGATCTAACTATGCTTTTTGGAGCAAAAGAATGGAGACATATATTTCATCTCTTGGCTTTGATGTATGAATGTCAGTCAAGAATGGGAATGTTGTTCCTAATACTCCTCCCACTGATCCGGATGCAAAAGAGTATGAAAATAAGGCAAAGGATAAACATGCCATATTGAGTGGACTGTCCGATAATAAATTTGTCAAGGTTATGCACTGTGTTTCAATAAAGGAAACATGGGACAAGTTGTAGAGATTATTTGAGGGAGATGCAAAGGCCAAGGAGGCCAAACTGCAAGCTCTAAGGAGCCAACTTGCAAGCATCAAAATGAAAGATGATGAAAAAATCGTAGAATACCTTCACATATTTGATGAAACTTTGAATGCTATTAAAGGACTTGGTGAAGAGATTGCAGATGAAATTCTTGTCAAAAAGATACTTATATCTCCCACTCCAAAATATGATACCAAAGTGTCAGCCATAGAAGAAGCCAAGGATCTGAAGATTTTTACTATGGATGAACTATTTGGTTCCTTGACCACCTATGAGATAAGAACACCTGGTGAGACTTCCTCAAGAAAAGAAGTTGCTTTCAACACCACCAAAAAGGGGAAGGAAGTTGTTACCCTTAAAGAATCCAGTGAAGAATCTGATGCTGAAGCAGTAAAATTCATCAGGAAGCTCAAAAGAGGATCAGGCTGGTACAAAGGAAAGTTGTCACTTAAATGTTTCAACTGTGGGAAGGTAGGACACTTCGCTGCAAGCTATCCTCACAAAGAAACTGGTGGAGATGAGTCAAGAGAGTTTAGAAAATCTATCGGCAAGGACAGAGAAAGAAATGACCATCGACAGGTAAGAAGAGACTACCAGAACCAAAACAGTTTATATACCATTGAGGATGACACAACAGATGACGAGGATGCATTAGAAGATGATGACCATGAGAACCACATAAGAGTAAATCTTTTTATGGCACTTGACAGACCTGCTACTGAAGATGAGGAAGAAGAGGATGTTGAGGCTGAAGTGGATTTGGAAAGTGAACTTATCAGTGCACTTCAAGAACTAAGTAAAACAAGAAGAGAACTAAAGAGAGTTAAGATTATTATCATAGATGAACAATATCTCTTGAAGTAGTCTCTGGAAGAATCTGGTCAAATCATATCTGACCTAAAGCTATAGCTAGAAGAAACTAAGAGGATCAGTGAAACTACAACCCTTGACTTAACAAAGAAAGAAAAGGAGAATCAAGAGATAAAAGGAGAATCAAGAGATGGAAGCAGAAATAATAAAGCCTAGAAAGGAGTTTGAGGAAACTAAGGAAGAAATAAAAATAAGAAGCAAGTATGAAGGCAACACTGAAGCTTTGGATAAGATGTTGAGCAAACAAAAGCAATCCAAAGACACTAGTGGCTTAGGCTTTGAAGTTGGTAAAAATACATATATTGATATTGTTAGAAATCGACATTCAAACCAACATACAAAAATGAGTCGAAGGTCACATTTCATGCACAAATTTGTAAATCTAGGAAGGAATGTCAGGATTGACCAAGAAGGATTCACCAAATTCAACAACATGAATGGAAGACCCCCAATGAGGCAGTTCCATTCTGGACCAAGATAACACAACTGATATGTATCAAATTGTCATGGTTACTATTACTGGTGTAATTAATTTGGGCACAGAATAGCTGACTGTAGGTTAAACAATAAATCTTCTATGAATTTTGAAAGTAGAAATTTATTTAATACACTCCAAAATATGAATGTTGTTTGCTATCAGTGCAATGAATATGGACATAAGAGCTCTGATTGTAGGAAGAACCAATCGATATCCTACAAAAGTATTAAAAATGCTTCTTTTATTGAAAACATAAAATGTTTTAACTGTAAAAAAAAATTGGACACATAGCCAAATTAATCAGAAATAAGAAGATCAAGCAAGTGAAGGAAAATTCTGATCAAAGATCGGTATCTAAACTTGAACAAAATCCAGGAGCTAACAATAAGAAGGAAATCAAACCGGTTTGGGTTGAGAAAGAAAAGGAAAAGATAGAATCAAGTCTCATAGTGTAGACTGCCTTGCATGTTGAGAGGAAAAATCTATGGGTAGTAGATAGTGGTTGCTCAAACCATATGACTGGTGACAAAAGAAAACTCATTAATCTTGAAGATTGGAATGGTGGATCAATAAGGTTTGGAGACAATTCCTCCATCAAAATAAAGGGAAAAGGGACACTAAGTATTGATGGAAAATTGAAAGCACATGATGTATATTATGTGGAAGTCCTTAAAACTAATTTTTTGAGTGTTAGTCAGATGTGTGATAAAACTTATAAATTCATCTTTGACTCAGCTGGCTATCAGATAAAGAAAGACAACACCGGTAAGGTGGTTGCAGAGGGAAAAAACACTGATGGAAATATTTATAATCTGAAGGAATGCTATGAGTCCCAATGCATGCTAAGACAAGTAGATGAAAGTTGGTTGTGGCACAAAAGATTAGGCCACATAAATTTTGATAACTTGGTTACAGTGAGCAAAAAGGGATGTGTGAGAAATATTCCACCCATCATCAAACCAGTTAATACATTTTGTGATGAATTTGTAAAAGGAAAACAAACAAGAGTAAGTTTCAGAACAAAGGAGCACAACACCTCAAAACCACTTGAAATTGTGCATATAGACCTATGTAGTCCAACTAGAACAAGAGCCCTTGTCCGTGAAAGATACCATGCTTTTCATTGATGACTTCTCAAGGATGACATGGGTCACCTTTTTGCAAGATAAATCACAAGTATTTGAAAGATTCAAGATCTTTCAGAAGATGGTGGAAAAGGAAAGTGGGTACAAATTAAAATGTCTAAGATCAGACAGGGGTTTAGAGTTCACATCAAATAAATTTGAAGATTACTGTGGAAAATATGGAATTAGAAGGTAATACTCTGCTCCTAGAACACCACAGAAAAATGGTGTGGTAGAAAAGAAGAACATGACAGTCAAGGCGATGACCAGAACTATGTTGAATGAGGCCAGTCTATTAGATACTTATTGGAAAGAAGTGATGCATAATGTTGCATACACCTTGAACTGGGTTTAGTTAAGAGAAAATAGCAAGATGACACCTTAAGAATTATGGTATGACTGGAAGCTATCAGTCAAATATTTCAAAGTTTTTGGAAGCAATTGCTTCATTAAGAAAGATATGGATGGTTTGGGAAGCTTTGACTCTAGGAGTGATGAAGGTATCTTCCTTGGTTACTCATCAAACAACAAGACCTACAAATGCTACAATAAAAGACTAAGAACAATTGTTGAAAGCATGCATGTAAGAGTTGATTAGGATATGCACAAAGGATGTCAACCATACATTAACTGGTATGATGACTCCGATGATGAAAATATTGATGTTTAGTCTGACACTAAACAAGAGGCAGCACCTCAGAAGGCTCCCAACCGGTATGTATAGTTGAATCATTTGAAAGGGCAAATTCTGGAAAATAAGAGTGATGGTGTGCAAACTAGAAGAAGACTTGCCCGAAATGATGAACAAGTCAACCTATGTCTCATGATTGAATTTGAACCCAAAACCTTCATTAAGTCTAGCAAGAGACAACAATGGATGGATGCCACTGAAGAAGAAAGGCACCAGATTGAGAAGAAAAATACTTGGGAGTTAGTCCCTAGACCGGAAGATAAGAATGTCATTGGCACAAACTGGGTCTACCGGAACAAAATGAATGAAGAAGGTAAGGTTGTGAGGCATAAAGCTAGACTAGTGTGTAAAGGATACTCTCAGGTAGAAGGGATTGACTTTGAAGAAACATTTTCACCGGTGGCTAGATTAGAAGCAATTAGAATGTTTCTAGCTTATTCTACCTACAAGGGCTACAAAGTGTACCAAATGGATGTAAAATCTGCTTTTCTAAATGGAAACTTGGAAGAAGAAGTATACATGGAGCAACTGAAAGAATTTCTATTGCATGATGATGAGACATTTGTATGTCAATTCAAGAAAGCTCGGTGTGGTCTAAAGAAAGCCCCCAGAGTATGGTACTCAAGGTTAGATCTGTATCTAAAGGAACAAGGATTCAAAAAGGGAAGTTTTAATAATAATTTGTACATAAGAAAAGATGGGAGTTACATGATTATTGTAGTTGTGTATGTAGATGACATCATCTTTGGTGGCAACAAGGATACTCTCTCCAAAGAGTTTGCTGATCAAATGCAGTCAAAATTTGAGATGTCAATGCTTGGTGAATTGACTTACTTCCTTGGCTTCCAGATACTACAAAAGGATGAAGGAATGTTTATCTCCCAAGTCAAGTATGCTAAGGAGACGCTAAATAAATTCCAATTGGAAGATTGCAAACCAGTAAGTACTCCCATGGTGACTGGCAGCAAATTAAGTAAGAATGATGAATCATCGGTAGTGGATCAGAATTTGTATAGAGCCATGATAAGCAGTCTACTATATCTAACTGCTTCAAGACTAGATATTGTTTAGGCAGTATATATGGTGGCCAAATTTCAAGCTACACCAAACAAGTCCCACATGAATGTTCTTAGCAGAATTTTTTAGATATCTACAAGGAATGCTCAGCTATTGTTTGTGGTTTCCTAAATAGGGAGGTTTTATTTTGGAAGCATACACTGATGCTGATTGGGTAGGGTGTATTGATGATAGAAAGAGGACAAGTAGTGGTGTATTCTTTTTGGACAACCGGTTGGTCTCATGGCATAGAAAGAAGCAAGACTCAGTCTCCCTATCTACTATTGAAGCTGAATACATTGATGATGCTACATGTTGCTCTCAGTTGCTTTGGATGAAGTAGACTCTCAAAGACATCCAAGTGGACATCACTGATCCCATTCTCATCAGGTGTGACAATTCAAGTGCCATCAACATTGCAAAGAATCCAGTCATGCATTCTAGAACAAAGAACATTGCAATCAAACACCACTTCCTCATAGAGAAGGTTGAAGGACAAGAGGTAAGAATGCATTATGTTCCTACTGGTGAACAAGTAGCAAACATTTTCACCAAACCACTACCGGTAAACACATTTGAGTACCTCTGACACAAGTTGGGTGTTGTATCATTTACCTAAGAAGGCTTGTGTGGTTCAGGGGGTGAATTATGTGGTTCAAAGGGGGAGTACGCAAGTACCCTATGTCATTGTGTTAAAGGGGGAGAATCATACCAATATGAAGTGGATTGTGAGAAGTTGACATCAATGCCAAAGGGGGAGATTGTTGGCATTATGGCACTTAGTTGTCATTGATGTCAATTGGTGGAGATTGAGCATGGTATATGGCTGCCTGGATAATATTGAAGAGGAAAAATGTTAAGACGTACAACTGGTACAAGATGCTATATCGGTCAATAGGTGTATAACACTCTATTGGCAAAGGGTTTTACCAACATGTGTTTGTCAGACTGACTGACCACTGGAAAGCCATGTCCTGATTAGAGTAATGTCGTGTGAAGCTAAGGTGGCAAGTAGGCAACTAGGGTGTAGTTGGCAAAGTTTCACTCACTAGGTTGATGAAATTGATATCCATCATTAATGAAAGAACCACATATCTAGGAATCGTATCAAACTAATTGTGGTTTGAGGAAGAAGGATTGTAAGAGGAAGATCAAGGGAGTAGTTGACGTCTGGATCAAAAACAAAAGATTGCATTGAAATATCACCTTAAGAAAGAAACAATAGGAGCATTAATGGCAATCTATTAAATGCAAATATAAAATGAAGGATCATGTTTCCCATATTTGAAAAAGCACAAAAATGATGGTGAAGAATAGATGGACATCAAGGAGATCAGATCTTGCATATCTGATTTGATTTAATTTGCCTCAAGGATGGTGTAAAAACCCTAACCACCCAGTTTTTGAATCTACCTTTTGGTGGGAACCTATTCAATAAGAAAAGGGCATAATGGATTGAAAAATATGATGTTGTAGTGAAGAAAGTGGTAAGGAGAAGAGTTGGTAGAAGAAAACTTGAGAAGGGATTTTGATCAAGTTACAATGTGAGAAAGAAGACAAACCGATCAGAGGATCTTATTGGTAGTTTCATAGTCGACCAATTGAGCCTTATCAGTAAGGCATGACAAAGAAGGAAGCATCCCACTATAACATGGTGTATTGAGAGATTGTGTGAGAGGAGAGAAAGATAAAAGAAAGTTAATTGATTCAAGTGCTGCAGAATTCATTTGCAGTAAGCAACCTAAATTGTTCTCAAATAATATTTCAATATACATTGCCATGTTGGAGCTTGGTGTAGGGGTTGGTGCTCCTTGGGTTGGTGCCCTAAACTTTGTAACTATGTTTTTTTGTGAGGCTGGATTGTAGTAGTAGACATCAATAGCTTTTCTCATTGGGATTTTTCCCATATTGGGTTTTCCTCGTAAATTTGGTGTTGTGAGTTGGTTATGTATGTATGATCACTTTTCTCTTCTTTCTTATATTATCGGTTGGACTATCTATGTGATTAAGTAAATAATTGACATTCTCAAGTTAGATCAAAAAAAGAATAGACCAAGGTATCACTGATTCACCCCCCACTCTAAGTGGTACAGTATGTTCATCAATTATGAGATCTTGTGGATCATTTTGTGCGAAAACATAGAAATAGATATGATGGATATGTAGAGCAAATACTAATGCAAATTTTGTAGAAGGGTTTATGGTTATCGTATGAGCTTACACCGGTATTGAATTTTGTATTGCAGATATTGTTTTTTAGAAGTACATTATATTGGATTTTCATAATCCATTTTGTAAGTCAGTGAGACTTCCTTTGTAATTCAACAGTGAGCTTTAGGTAGTTGGCCTTCCTGCATGTGTAGGCTCCTCTTGTAAGTAATATCCATTCATTGGACAGTGAGTGAATATTGTGGGTCACAAATCCCACTGAGGTTTTTCCCACACCGGGTTTCCTCATTAAACATCTTGTATTATGGTGTGCTTTCTATGTTGTCTTTACTATTCTTATTTACTGAATTAATTCTTGTTTACCGGTACATTATTTTGGAATGCAAAATACTTAATAAGGTCAGAAATTGTGTTAACCGGTTAGATACTGATTCACCCCCCCTCTCAGTATCTTTGAGACTATCATCAATCATAACAACACTCAACTAGTTAAACTTGACAGTGATATTTGCATTTATAGTTCAGTGGTTTAACTTGTCAATTTAGAGTTTTCTTTAAGAGGTTGTTTCTAAGATTGGTGAAAGTTATTATCAGTTTTCCAATCTATTGATTCACCCTCCCTCTCCATAGTTGACCGAATCATTATTCTTTCATCACACCATCAGATAGATGGCAATGTTTACAATCTGAAGGAATGCTATGAGTCCTAATGTATGATAGGACATGTTGATGAAAGTTGGCTATGGCACCGAAGATTAGGCCACATAAACTTTGATAACTTAGTTGCAGTAAGGAGAAAGGGATGTGTAAGGAATATTCCACCCATCATCAAACCATTAAGCAAATTTTGTGATGAACATGTAAAAGGGAAGCAGGCTAAGGTGAGCTTCAGGACAAAAGACAACAACACCTCAAGACCACTTGAAATTTTGCATATAGATCTTTGTGGTCCAACTAGGACAAGAGCTCTTGCCACTGAAATATATTTTATGCTCTTTATTAATGATTATTCAAGAATGACATGGGTCACTTTCCTACAAGATAAGTCACAAGGATTTGACATATTCAAGATCTTTAGGAAGATGGTGGAGAAGGAAAGTGGGTGCAAGATAAAATGCCTAAGATCAGACTGGGGTGGAGAGTTCACATCAAATGAGTTTGAATATTATTGTGAAATACATGGAATTAGAAGGCAATACTCAGCCCTTTGGACACCACAACAAAATGGTGTGGTAGAAAGGAAGAATAAGACAGTCAAGGAGATGACCAGAAACATGCTAAATGAGGCCAGTCTGTTAGACACATATTGGAAAGAAGTTGTTCATACATCTGCATATACTTTGAACCGAGTTCAATTAAGAACAAACAACAGAGTGACACCTTATGAGTTGTGCTATGACCAGAAGCCATCAGTCAAAAAATTCAAAGTATTTGAAAGTAAGTGTTTTTTCAAAAGACATATGGATGGTCTACATTGTTTTGACTCCAATATTGATGAAGGAATCTTCCTTGGCTCCTCATCTAATAGAAAGGCCTACAAATAATACAACAAAATACTAAGAAGAGTCATTGAGAGTGTGCATGCAAAATTTGATGAGGATATGCACAAAGGAAGTCAACCACAGGTAAATCGATATGATGATTTTGGTGATGAAGGTGAGGAAGCTCAGTCAGACAATGAACTAGAAGATGCATCCAAGAAGGGTCCCAACTCGTATGTGCAACTGAATCACCTAAAAGAGAATATTCTAGGAAATGAGAGTGATGGTGTACAGACTAGAAGAAGACTTTCTCAGATTGATGATCAAGTCAACTTCTACCTCATGACTAAAGTAGAACCTAAAACATTCAATGAAGCTAGCAAAAGACAAGAATGGATGGATGGCATGGAAGAAGAACTACAATAGATTGATAAGAATAAGACTTGGGAATTAGTCCCTAGACTGTAAGAGAAGAACATGAGTTGCACTAAGTGGGTCTACCAGAATAAGATGAATGAAGGAGGTAAAATTGTTAGGCATAAAGCTAGACTTGTGTGGAAAGGATACTCTTAAGTAGAGGGCATTGACTTTGAAGAAACATTTGCACCGGTAGCTAGTTTGGAAGAAATTAGAATGTTTCTAGCCTTTTCTTCCTACAAGGGTTATAAAGTATATCAGATGGATGTAAAATCTGCCTTCCTAAATAGACATTTGGAAGAAGTGTACATGGAGCGACCAGAAGGGTTTCAACTACATGATGATGAAACATTCGTGTTCTAGTTGAAGAAAGCCCTGTATGGCTTAAAGAAATCTCCCAGAGAATGGTATTCAAGATTAGATCAATACCTCAAGGATCAAGGATTCAAAAAGGGGAGTGATTAAAACAATTTATACATAAAGAAAGATGGAAACCACATGATCATTGCGGTTGTGTAGGTAGATGACATTATTTTTGGAGGCAATAAGGACACCCTTTGCAAAGAATTTACTGATCAGATGCAGTCAAAATTTGAGATGTCAATGCATGGTGAATTGACATACTTCCTTGGTTTGCAAATATTACAGTAGAATAAGGGAATCTTTATCTCACAAACCAAGTATGCAAAGGATATGTTGATGAAATTTCAAATGGAGGATTGCAAACTGGTAAGTACCCCTGTAGACACTTAAAAATCATTATTTTAATTATTTTTAATTCCTCACATAATTAATTAATTAATTATGTTAATTCAAATTCTCCACAATATTAATTAAATATAATTGATATTGTCACTATAGTATGTGACTGATTTATTTAATAAATCAATTCCTTTCTTTATTCTTCTAAAAATTGAATTCTCACAAATCTCCCTCTTAGCTAATTAATTTCAATTAATTAGTTAACCCACATGCTTCCTGCAAACCATCTTCTTAGTTTATCATTAACCTAATAAAGTCTTCTAAAAACTCCCTAAACTCACTTAACCTTATTCTTCCAATTTTTAATTCCCTCCACTCATTCTCTCTCCTAGTCAAATCCTAATCCCACCTAACATTTCCTCTAATCCCCCTCTTAATGAGTTGCTAATGGATAATCATGATGATTAGCCATGAAGTCAACTCCTTGTCCCTTCCATCCAACCACTAGCTTTTAATGCTCTTTTCCTAGGTGAATGTGAGATCTTCAAAATCTCACAATCCTCTAGGCATCTCCTCTCCCAAGGAATTTTTAATTCCTTCTTATTCCTCCAATCTCCATGATCATCCCTTTTTGGAGAATTTTAAATTCCTCCTCCCCATTCTTCAAGGAATGTCACATCCCTTGCTCCTCTCAAGGCACATGGGGAAGTCTTCCCAATGCACTTTGCTCTTCTCAAGGCACCTTGGGAAGTCTCCCCAATGTACCTTGATGAGTGTGGAGACAAGAAATGCATTTAAGGCATATCTCTTGGTCTCCACACCCTCTCTTGGGCCTTGTGTGAGCTCACAAGCAATCATAGCCCTTCATCTTGAATCCATCCTAGCCATCCATTTTTTCTCTCCTCTTCCTATAAATTGAGGACTCCATCCCTCTATTTTTCATCTCCAAGTTTAACAATCTTATGCTGCCCATTTGAGTTCAAAAATGTCATCAAAGCATCCAAACTATAGCCAAATCCATACTCATCCATCACTTAGTCATTTATCCATCCATCTCATCCTCCCATCAATCATATTGTGCACATTTGGAGGGCCATCAACATCAAGCAATCAAAAGGAGCACATCAAGTGGAGCATCACCAAGGGGTGCCTTCACTTCATCAAGCTCAATCCTAAGGAGAAGGTAAAAGAGCAAGGTGAAATGGTCTCTTCATGATATGTTAGCATTTTTACATGTTTATTTCATTATGTTTTGATCATTTTCCCTTCTAATTTGTTTTCCCCTCTTCATTTTGGCATGCCCAGTGGGACCCATGTCCCTGAAAACTAATGTTTTTAAGAATTTTTTTTTTGTGAGTTGTGAGATGGAGGTTCTGGAATAGCATGATTGCAGAAAAAGAAAAAAAAAGAAAAAAATAAAATTCAGTAGCTCTGTATTTCACTGCGAGCACTCTGCACATTCTCCCATCTCCTCCTCATTCTTCTTCTTCTATCCATTTTGTGTTTCTGTTTCTATTTCTGTTTTTGTGAAAATTTGAATTCCTATTATCTGCTTTGTTTTTTTATTTTGTAAATAATCTGTCTAACCGCAGGAATTATTCGATTAACCAAATGGTGTTGTAGGTTGCAGGTTGCCTTGGAGATTTGATTAAACCGTGTGTTTTCAATTTTTAGGCACTTAGGCTTAATTAGGAGGAAAGTGTGAAAGTAGGAGAGTATGCTCGTCTATCTAGACAATCAGAAATCTAGACCTTTGGCACTTTTCTACTTTGTTATTTTCTCTGTTATCTGCTCTATTATTTTCTCTATTATCTATTGTCTGTGCAGTGCAATTAGGATTGTATTTCTCTGTTATCCGGTCTGCTTTCTATTCTCTGTCTATTTTTTTGCCATATTTGCTTTATCTTCACTCCTTTTTCCTCCAAACTTCACTAGATCCCCCGCATTGCCATTTTGCACATTTCCTTCCTTGGGGGCCTTGTCCCAAAATTCACTTTTTGAAGCCCGAAAACCCACATTCCTCTATTTTTAGGGTTTTCCATAACTCATTCCCCTTTTATCCAATCACCTCCAAATTTTCCCATATTGTCCATCTCCAACTTTTGCTTCTTTGTCCCTCTTGGACAAATTTTTCCATTCCTTCATCTCTGCTCCAAAATCCCCATTTCTTGCTTGCTTATCCCTTGGAAAGTAGCAGAAACCTAGTCAAACACCATTTACCCATCAAATTTTCCTCCAAATCCACATTTGTCATTTGTAAAAAAGTTTGTATTTATGTTTTTCTACTTATTCCCAAAAAATAAAAAAAACTAATATTTTTGTCGTTTTGTTGTCTTTTGCAGGACGTTTGTTGAAGACTCCATTTTTTTAAAAAACTACTAATCAAGTTGTTTTCCAGGATGCCTAAGAAATCTGACCAAACATTGTGCATTTATTTACATTAGGCACCTAGATAATAATTAAAATGGATTGAACCATTGTCTTATGTGTCTTTAAGAAAAGCATAAAGGTAGGAGAGTATGCTCTCGTCTAGCTAGACGATCAGAAATCTAGACCCTCCAACCTTTTCTTGTTTGATTGCATGTTTACCTCTAGCGGGCCTGCCCTCCCAACTTGCTCTTTGAGAAGGTAAGAGGGGAATGACCCAAGTGAGTACACCCGGACCTAGGGTTCCCAACTCACTATAATAAATGGGCCATTGACTATGAAAGGGTCAATGGTTGGGGCTATATGAGAGTTCACTCTCACATTGGGTGCTTAGTAGGATCCTAGAGATCTCAATCATGCTTGCGTGACTACTAAGTTCTTGGTGCTTTGTTGGGCTATAGGCCTCAATTTCTCTTGCACAACTTCGAAGGGTAGCTCCTAATGAGAAGACTTACTAAACACCTTGTTCATAGTGGCCAAAAATCTTCTAGTCATTTTTGCAAGAGGTCGGACCTCTGAAGTCGCCCATATTTTTACGGCACTTAGTAGAGACACAAAGTTTTCCATGAGGAGTTTTCATGGGAATTGATGCTTGGCTTCCCCAAGAAGTGAGTGCCATGGAGGGGATCCAGTGGGGTCAAGCATCTAAGTGTCCACTCTGGGTAAGCATAGCTAGGAAACCAATTGGGATCGAATGACTATTGTCCTTGCTAGCCTTAAGAATGTTGTATATGAGCATGAGTGTCTCTGAGATAATATGCATTTGATCATTGTGTTTTCTTTGTTTGATACATACTTTCCAAGAGAAGACTAAAAACACATCACTATCCCCAAACACTTTGCAAAAACACTTGTCAAGACACAAGCAATTGTCCAAGTCATTACCCACACAAAGTTGAAAGTTGCGTCAAAACTCCATTTGTCCCATGTTTCATAAGCCCAAGAGAGAAGCTAAGAGTCCATCCTCTCCATCAACATTCAAGATTATCCTTTGAAACACCAACTATCATCCAAATCAGGGTGGTCGTGTCCCTTCATATAACTTGCCATTCCAATCTATCCTCCATTGAGTCATGTTCATGCCAAAGACAACCTAGTCATCAAGTTTCTTCTATGCCATCACTATTATACCTCCTCCATCAATCATCCTCAAATTTCCCAAGGACTTATCACATCAAATCAATCTCTGTCTACTATCAAAATAATTATCAAAATTCAAATCCAATCATCCTCTAATCCAATTTAACCTCATGTTAAGGTTACATACCTTATGAAATTCCATTTAGACCTCATCATTAATCAATTGGCTCTTGTGCTTTAAGGGCAATCCTCTCCAAGTACCTTTTGCCTAATGCTTTTGAGTCAATCAAGACTCTTAACTCACGTCTTTACTTTGCTTGGGCTCATTAGCCAACCCTTGGTATAAGAGAGGCTTTTTAATCATCAATCCAAGGTCTAGATTCTACACAACTTGTCCCTCATCTTACTTGTGGTTGCATCCACCACCTAAAATCCTCATCCAAGGACTAAGGTGTCAGATCCTAATCAAATTTGGGCTCTAATCCAAGAACCATACCAATCAACAAAATCCCTTGTCATAAAAGACAAAATCTAAAATTCCACAAATATCTTGCTAAGTCCTTTCATCACAAATTTCCCCCTCCAAACTTTTCCAAGGTTATTCATGTATGGTTAAAACTTGATCCCAAAAGAGAAAGATGGCTGAACAACAATATGACATGTCGGACATTAGTGCCCTATATGAAGATCCCACACAAGATCCTACACAAAGTGAGCAACCTAGCAATCCAGATCAAAGCCAAAATCCTAACATGGTTAGCCAAGATTAACTTTCTCCGGAAGTGCAAACTTTCCTAGTGGATGCTTATAACCAAGAGATGATGGAAAAGTTTGTTCAACACAATCCCACTGCACTTCTAAAAACTCTCCTTTAAAATGGAGGTCAACTTCCGCCTGAATTTAATAGATCCACTCTTGTCCAACAACCACAAGGAGACCTTGTTCCCTCACAAAGTGCTACATCTATTACTCAAACTCAATCAATCGCCAGCCCCATCAATCATCCAAGCTCAATCAATGCCATCAATGAAACCTCCCACCATAGTCTCCATCACACCTTCTTCCTCCTTACCATCTATACCACTATCAAATCCAATCTCATCCATTCTCCAACACACTTCTATACCACCTCCTTCCATTTAGCCACATATTTCTATTCCACAAACTTCCCTTCCCGCCAATAATGTCACAAATTTTATACAGGCCATGCTCAATCCCATCACAACTATTTGCGGACCACAACCAACTATCACACAAATCCCTATGACATTTGTCTTCACATCCCACATTCCCGTCTCTTCATCATATCAATACATTGGTGGTGGTGCACCTTCTTTGGCTCACCCAATTCTTGGGGCAAATACAATTCATCATTATCAAAGTCCACAACAAGACCTCATCAAAGAAATTCAAGACATGAAGAATATTATTAAGGACATGAAACAAAGGACTAATAAAAGGAAAACTTACACATTTGAAGAGTTTTTCCCTTGTCCTTACGACCCATCTATATCAGTTGCACCGTATCCCCCGGGATTTGAGATCCCCAAATTCACCAAGTACAAAGGCAAAGGAGACCCCCGCAATCATGTCTGAGAATTCCAAATCCTATGCCAAGAAGTCTCCTATAGTGACCTTTATCTTCAAAGACTCTTTCCCAAGAGTCTCATGGGAGACGCCCTAGCATGGTTGTCATCTCTACCATGAGGTTCCATTGTCTCCTTTCTAGACTTGGCAGAAAAATTTGTGGCCCACTATGCTTACAATATGGTTAATGATGTTTCTATGATGGACATATGCAATACAAAACATAGGCCTGGAGAAACCTTCACCAAATTTCTACAAAGATGGTGACATCTTATCAAGAAATTCCAGTGGGACATGCCAGAACAACATCAAATTGAACTATTTCAAAAGAACTTAGTACCTGAACTTTCGAGACCCTTAATATCCCAATGTATCAAATCCTTCCAAAAATTGACCGATAAGGGCCTCACCCTCAAACGCGTCTTATTGGAAGAAGGAACCTTGAAACATTACCAAAAATCAACAAAAAGTTCTTATCATAATGACAAACCAAAATTCTAGTCTAAAAACAAAAATGTGGTCAACGATGGTGTAACCGACACAAAGCAGGTTCAAATAGTGGTTGCTCCCAAAAAATTCACCACCAATAATCATCAATTCAACAATCAAAACAACCAAAATCAATCTCAAAAACCTCATAACAATGTCTCAATCTAGGGATGACCACCCCGATCAAATAATAGGACTCCAAGAGACTTCACTCCTCTGGCTGAGCCTATTGAAATGGTGCTTCAAAAACTTGTCCAAGCAGGTGTAGTGGTTTTTCCAATTAGTCACCCATTTGACCCCAATCAACCTAAACCAAGATGGTATAATAAAAATGAGTATTGTGAATACCATCGTATCAAGGGACATGATACATGAAAGTGTATGAAGCTCAAAATCTACATACAAGATCTCATTGATAGGGGTGAGATTAAAGTAGCAAATGTGAAACCTGGTAATAACAATGACAAACTTAAAATCTACCAGGAGCCATTCTTGAAGCATGATAAAGGAAAAGGCTCATCATCCAACGCAATGGGTTATGACTACGCTAATCACATAACCAGCTTTGATTTCTTAGTAGGTCGCATTGAACCTACAGACACTCATGTCAATGTCATAGCCATCCAAGGAGTTAATCTTCCTTCTTCCAAAAGTAGACCAAATCCTACTAGGATAGTCATCCAACGTACCATGCCTTCCACCTCCCATTTCCAGAATGACTACAATATAACTACACACTGAGGTAGAGTCACCATCCAAGGAGTCCCTCCCCCACTAAACCCCCCACCCATGTCTTCCACCTGCCAATATGACCTCCTTGAACAACTTGGGAAGACCCCCGCACAGATCTCCATTTTGGAACTTCTCAAGACTTCCCCTGTCCATAAGGAAATTTTGGAACAAGCCTTTCTCGAATCATGCATTCCTGATAACATCAACACCACCCAATTCCAAGCCCTCATTGAAGACCTTGTACCCCAGTAGCACCTTGTATTTACCTCTAGAGATTCTCCTGTAGATGAAGACCATAACAAACCTTTGCACATCGAAGCTCTTATCCACAAGCATAAGGTCAAATGTATCTTGATAGACGGTGGATCCGGGCTTAATCTATGTACATACAAATTAATAAAACAATTGGTACTTTCTGAGGATCTGATAGACACATCAAGAAGGATCACAATAAAGGCATATGATGATGCAGAAAGAATTTCAAAGGGCATGATCACCTTACCTCTTCAAGTGGGCCCCATTATGATTGAAACCCCTTACCAAGTACTAGATCTTGATCTCCCCTACAACATTCTCCTCGGGCATCCATGGATTCATTCCTTGTAGGCCATACCCTCCACTTATCACCAATGCGTCAAATTCCCCTATAATGGAAGAGAGATCACTATCAAAGGTGATCCCCAACCTTTTCAATATTGCAAACTATTAGAGGGGAAGCATCTATATCATTTCCCACTAAATATAGCCTCGCCAACACCTCCATCTGACACATCAAATGTTGCCTCCACTTCATCCCTACTAGATAATCAAATCAAGATCTTGGACAATGGCTCTAGGGAATATAAATTGGAGGATGTCTTATTAATAGGCAAGCTCCCTCTCTCTCCTAAGTCATTTGGAAAACCAAAAGAGCTCAAAAAGGACCCAAAACCAGTCATGCAATGCAAAAATACCACCTTCCAATGATGGGGCCCACTTTATGAAGAGAGCCTTGAAGCAGATGTCTCTTCCTGGTTGTACCCGGAAGAGGATGATGATCCAGCAAAAATATCCAAAAAAATGTACCCAAAAGCATCTGCCATGGTTGAAAGAATGGGTTACAAAGGACATGGCCTGGGACCAGAGGATAAAGGAAGAAAAGCACCCATAAATCCTATCTCCTATAGATACAACAGAGGCTTGGGGTACATCCTAGTGCCTAAGATTACTATTGTTGGTGCCTCTTCTAGTCCTTCTTTAGATATCAAAAGCGTTGACGAAGAGGAATTCCATGAAATGCCGTATGAATATGAGAAAGATATCTTCCTTGACACTTACATCAATACCATCACCCCCGTAACCCCTTCCACTTCACATGAGCTACATCTTGTCCATCCTGAACTCATTGAATGAGGCCAATGAGACAAACCCACTTTAGATATCTGCGCTGACGATAACGCTCTCATTGCTCTCCTGATAGTGCGAAACCTAGAAGATTGTAACAGAATCGAGGGTATTCAACTACACAAAAAGGGATACTTTGGTAGTCAGGTCAATGCCCTTAGCCACAAAAAAGATAATAAAAGGAAAAGACATGATTCCCTAGGTGAAAACCTCCCTGAGGCACCTTTGGATGAACAAAAACTAAAAACAAAGAGTGTATCCGAAAGTAAAAACTCGAAAAAGGCACTTGATGATGAGGGACTTGACCTCCCTACCATTGGTTATCTTCCATAGGACAAATTAAATTTGCTGATAGAAGAAATAGACAACAACAACATGGGCACCAAAGTCATTCCGGAAAATGTGCTCATTGCCAAATCCCTCACAGAAATAGAGAAATGAGACTTCATCAACTTCCTTACAGAGGTAAAAATCAATTTTGCATGGTCCTATTCCGATATGCTAGGGTTGGATCCTACCTTGGTGGTTCACAATCTCGCCGTCCGCCCAGATGCAAAACCTGTAAAGTAAAAATTGTAGAAAATGCACCCACATATTGCACTCCTAGTCAAGGTGGAACTCCAAAAGATGTTAGAAGAAGAATTTATCAAACCAGTACACTATGCTGAATCGGTCTCTAACATTGTACTTGTCGACAAACCTTCTGTGGGCATCCACATCTGCACAAATTTCTGAGATCTAAGTAGAGCTTGTCCTAAAGATTATTTCCCGCTCCCCAATATAGACATGATTGTGGACCTTACAGCAGGACATGAAATTCTATTGCTAATGGATGGGTTTTCCGGATACAACCAAATCAGGATAGCAAATGAGGATCAGTATAAAACCGCATTCACAACACCATGGGGTACTTTCTGTTATCGGGTCATGCCTTTTGGTCTCAAAAATGCTGGAGCTACATACCAACGTGCCATGACAACAATTTTTCATGACCTCTTACACAAAATGATGGAGGACTATGTGGATGATCTACGAGGAAAATCTAAGACAAGACAAGAACACATTCCCATTCTAAAGCAGATCTTTGAAAGATTAAAAAAATACAAACTACACCTAAATCCCAAAAAGTGTGTGTTTGGAGTCACATCGGGAAAATTATTAGGATTCATTGTTTCCCACAAAGGCATCGAGGTTGATCCTACAAAAGTAAATGCTATCATGGAAATACCTCCACCAAAAACTCTCAGACAACTGCACAGTCTCTAGAGAAAACTCCAGTCTGTTAGGCGTTTCATTTCATAGCTAGCAGACAAGTGCCATCCATTTGCACACCTATTACGTAAAGACACAAAATTCAAATGGGATTGCCTATGTTGAAAGGCCTTTTAGAAATTAAAAGAATATCTAGCATCACCTCCAGTTTTGATGCCACCTACCCCTGGAAAACCCCTCATTTTATACATATGTGCTACTATAGTGGCATTGGGGGCATTACTGGTGCAAATAGATGATCAAGGGAAGGAACACGCCATTTACTACATCAGTCGGACATTGGTAGGATATGAACTCAATTACACCCCCATTGAAAGAGCATGTTTGGCATTAGTGTTTAGTACACAAAAACTATGACACTATATGCTAAACAACAAGACAAAATTAATTGCTAAAATTGATCCACTTAAATATCTCCTGTCAAAAGATGCTCTCACTGGTAGAACCGCCAAATGGGTCATGCTCCTAAGTGAGTTTGACATCAAATATGTGGATAGAAAGGCAATCAAGGGACAAGGCATTGTAGATCAGTTGGTTGAAGCTCCACTTCCAGGTGACCATCCTATTCTCACAAAATTACCAAATGAGTTCATTATGACTATTTCCACATCCTCCACATGGCAATTATACTTTGATGGCTCCTGCACCCAAAATGGATCGGGGGCAAGAATATTATTGGTCACACCTCAAGGAGATGGAATCCCCAAATCATACAAGATAGCCTTTGCATGTACCAATAACATAGCAGAATATGAGGCACTCATCACAGGTTTGTGTCTGGCTATCCACTAGAAAATAAAGGATTTACATGTTTATGGTGATTCTCAACTAGTTATAAAACAAGTCAATGATGAGTACCAAACAAAAGATGATAAACTCCTTCCTTATCGTACCATGGTTTAAGATCTTAAGAAAAATTTCAAAACAATCACATTTAATCAAATCCCATGAACAAACAATAGGGCTGCAGATGCAATGGCCACCATTGGCTCCCTCCTTCAAATGCCAGCACAAAGTCAAAAGTGTGAGTTCTTGGTCGAGCAATTATTTGTACCAGCATATGACCTACCAGAGTCTAAAATGGTGTGTGTTCTCATTGGTCCTGAGTCCCCTTGCTACCAAGAAACCTTCATTTTCCTCAAAGACAACACCATTCCCCACATCTCACCAAAACCCAACAACAAACCTTCATCCGCTAATGTGCTCATTACACCATCCTCAGAGACACTCTATTCAGAAGGCATTTTGATGGTTCCCTCCTAAGGTGCTTAGATAAACAAGAGGTAGAATGGGCATTATGCAAAGTACACGAAGGTATCTGTGGGGCACACTCAAGTGGGCTCACATTGGCTAAAAAAATTTTGAGAACAGGATACTATTGGCCTAAAATGGAAGAAGATGCATATAACTATGTCAAGAAATGCATCCCTTGCCAGCAACATGGCGACAAGATTCATGCATCATTACAAGAATTGCTGCCATTTATTACACCTTGGCCCTTCTCACAATGGGGGCTCGATCTCATTGGGAAAATCCACCCTTCATCCTCTAATGGACATAAGTTCATTATAATTGCCACCGAGTATTTCACCAAGTGGGTAGAGGCTATCCCTCTTACTTTTACCACTGGTAAGTAGATATCCAAATTCATCCTGAATTACTTGATATGCCGATATGACATTCCAAAATTTATTATCATAGATAATGGCAAATAATTCAAAAACTAGGATGTCAAAGAACACTGCCAAAAATTCAACATCCAACATCGCTTCTCTACCCCATATTATCCCCAAGGCAATGGCCAAGCTAAGGCTTCTAATAAGACCTTAATCAAAATTCTCAAAAAGACAATCAATGACACTGGCCATGATTGGCACCTCCAACTCCATCCCGCTTTGTGGGCCTACTGCACCTCCATTTGCACCCCCACAGGCACAACCCCTTATTCCCTGGTCTTTGGCTCCAAAGCCATCCTTCCCCTTGAGATCAAGGTCCCCTCGCTAAGGGTATCACTGCAAGACATCCTACCAGAGGAAGAATACAGAATTGCCTACTTACAAGAGCTAGAATTATTAGATGAAAGGTGCCTCAAGGCCTTGAACCATCTCCAGGTATATCAGAACTACTTGCGGATGAGTTATCACAAAAGAGTCAGAACCCGGGAATTCCAAGTTGGTGATCTTGTCGTCATGGAGAATCAAAAAAATCTACAAGAAAGAGAAAAGAAAGGCAAGTTTGAGCCTAATTGGCTTAGACCATATGTAATCATAGAAAAATATGGATTAGCAGCTTATCAATTGGCTATTCCTAAAGGCGATCCTTTGGATGATCCAATCAATATCATGCACCTCAAAAGATTTTATGATTAGTCCTCAGAAAGTCTTAAATTGTCAAAAAATCAAGAAAAAAATAATAATAAAAAAATAAAAATAAAAAATGAGAAAAAGATCCTAAAAAAAATCATCACTTTGGTGAAAACCTAGCAAACAGGCGCCTTATGACACAAAAAAAATTAAAAAATCAGAAAAAGAAAGAAAAACAATTCGTCCATTAGTGAAAACCACTTGGTAGTGCTATGGACAAGTACCTTGGTGAAAACCTCTGTGCAGGCACCAAGGTAAATAACCGGATCCACTGTCTATCATGTCGATTCTACAAATCATCTGCCATCCAGCCCACCCATGTGCAACATTCCTTCTTTTCCACCTCTCAATAAAACATGCCTATGATGATGAGTCTTCACCTGAGTCATGAACAAGGAATGTCCCATTAACACTGAGCTTTTATGCCTCTATGTAAGCTTCAAGAAGTCTTGAGAAACAATCCCAAATCCACTAGTTACTCTCCAAAACCATAGAATCAGTTGCCTAATCCAAAAGCCCACTTAGCCCTAGGGATGACTCCTTCCCTCGCCTGTAAACCTAATCTTTCATCCTAGTTCTACTCTTGGCAAGAGGTATCATTTAGTCACAAAGAAATGACTTGTTATATTTTGTTAGATCTTTTCATATAGACTTGCATCTTTTGCGCTATGACTACCACTATTTACGACTGCCTGGGTTCTTCCATATCCAGGTACATTATGATAGGTGCATACTGGGGCATATTTCATAATATGGCATGTTTTGGATACTTCTTGTACAAACTGGCGACCTGGTACTAGTGTTTATCAACACTTACCTTCTCGTGTACAAGAGGTATCGGTGTGTTTGAGGGTTTCCTTGCATGAACCCACAACTTTGTATTAGTGTTTCTTGACACTTGCATTGTTTTGTGCAAGAAATTCCCGTTTGTCTATAGAGTCAGTCCATGCCCTGGGTTTCTCATGGCATCCTAATTTCTATAATCAGTGGTGCAACCCACTTAGGGCAACATCAAACTAGGTTGGCTCTCCATATTTGTTGTGCACAAAATCTCACCATCATTCCATGAAATCCTAAACTTAGTAATCCCATGGAGTTCTCAATTTCCCCCACTCCCCATCTATTCCATATTCTTCTATCTAAGATCCTTGTGTTATTATTGGCATATTCCCTCTTTTTATTTATTCATTCATTCACATCATGTAGAGTGCATTTCTTAGATAGTCATATTTTCCACAAAACATTTACCATATAAGATTGCATCACATAAATAAAATATACACTCATCCATATAGCATTACATCTAGACTACATCATAAATCATTCACACATGTGTAAAGCATAAAAAACACTCATCTTGCATCCAAAAACTATGTCAACAACACATCATAAACATACATACATAAGCATCCACTCTACATCACAAAATAGATCAACATAGCACATCCATGATTGCATCCATATATGACATCATAAGAGAAACAAAAATAATCCATCACAATAAATGCTACACATCATTTATCACCAATCGAATCATATATACATATATATATATATATATAAAGAGGAAAATATGTCCGTCATGATACAATGACCCCTCATTAGGTCCATTGTGGCATATATAGGCCCCTGTGAGGGCCCATCTTCCCCTACGGTCTCGCCTCTACTGTTATTCTTTCCAAATTTTTCATGTCTGCTTCATATTTCTTCCTCATTTATCCCTTCCACCCTGATTCTTCTTCCTCTTTTTTTTGAGAATTTTTCGTCCTTTTTTTGAAAAAATTCTCAAGGGGGCATACACCTCCCATGCTTTATGCTGGGGCATCCTTTTCTTCTTCTATCTTCTACACATTGCCAAAATGTAGACACTTAAAATAATTATCTTAGTTATTTTTAATTCCTCACATAATTAATTCTGATTCGGATCATGTCTTATACAGGATGAATCCTTCCTGAAACCAGATGTTGCGCTCTGATCATGTCTTATATAGGATGAATCCTTCCTGAAACCAGACATTGTGATCAGTCATGTCTTATAAAGGATGAATCCTTCCCGAAACTAGACACTGCGTTATGATCATGTCTTATACAGGATGAGTCCTTCCTGAAACCAGACGTTGTGATCAATCATGTCTTATACAAGATGAATCCTTTCTGAAACCAGACATTGCGCTATGATCATGTCATATATAGGATGAATCCTTCCTAAAACCAGACATTGTGATCAATCATGTCTTATACAGGATGAATCCTTCTTGAAACCAGACGCTCTGATCATGTCTTATATAGGATGAATCCTTCCTAAAACCAGACGTTGTGATCAATCACGTCTTATACAAGATGAATCCTTCTTGAAACCAGACGCTTTGATCACCTTTGTCTTATACAGGATGGATCCTTCCTGAAACTAGATTGAATCTAGATCTTATCAATTGAATCAATATCATCATCAAAAAACAAGATCATTCTTTGAATCAACACGTCATCACACCTCGCTTCAAATAGGGGCAAAATGTAGACACTTAAAAATAATTATTTTAATTATTTTTAATTGCTCACATAATTAATTAATTAATTATGTTAATTCAAATTATCCTCAATATTAATTAAATATAATTGATATTGTCACTATAGTATGTGACTGATTTATTTAATAAATAAATACCTTTCTTTATTCTTCTAAAAATTGAATTCTCACAAATCTCCCTCTTAGCTAGTTAATTTCAATTAATTAGTTAACCCACATGCTTCCTGCAAACCATCTTCTTAATTTATCATTAACCTAATAAAGTCTTCTAGAATCTCCCTAAACTCACTTAACCTTATTCTTCCAATTTGTAATTCCCTCCACTCATTCTCTCTCCTAGTCAAATCCTACTACAAATCTTAATCCCACCTAACATTTCCTCTAATCCCCCTCCTACTGAGTTGCTAATGGCTGATCATATGATTAGCCATGAAGTCAACTCCTTGTCCCTTCCATCCAACCACTAGCTTTTAATGCTCTTTTCCTAGGTGAATGTGAGATCTTCAAAATCTCACAATCCTCTAGGAATCTCCTCTCCCAAGGAATTTTTAATTCCTTCTTATTCCTCCAATCCCCATGATCATCCATTTTTGGTGAATTTTAAATTCTTCCTCCCCATTCTTCAAGGTCTATCACATCCCTTGCTCCTCTCAAGGCACATGGGGAAGTCTTCCCAATGCACTTTGCTCTTCTCAAGGCACCTTGGGAAGTCTCCCCAATGTACCTTGAGGAGTGTGGAGAAAAGAAATGCATTTAAGGCATATCTCTTAGTCTCCACACCCTCTCTTGGGCCTTGTGTGAGCTCACAAGCAATCCTAGCCATCCATTTTTTCTCTCCTCTTCCTATAAATTGAGGACTCCATCCCTCTATTTTTCATCTCCAAGTTTAACAATCTTATGCTGCCCATTTGAGTTCAAAAAAGTCATCAAAGCATCCAAACTATAGCCTAATCCATACTCATCCATCACTTAGTCATTTATCCATCCATCTCATCCTCCCATCAATCATATTGTGCACATTTCAAGAGCCATCCACCTCAAGAAATCAAAAGGAGCACATCAAGTGGAGCATCACCAAGGGGTGCCTTCAGTTCATCAATCTCAATCTGAAAGAGAAGGTAAAATAGCAAGGTGAAATGTTCTCTTCATGATATGTTAGCATTTTTACATGTTTATTTCATTATGTTTTGATCATTTTCCCTTCTAATTTGTTTTCCCCTCTTCAACCCCCATGGTGACCAGAAGTAAATTAAGATAGAATGTTGAATCACCAATGGTGGATCAGACATTGTATATATCCATGATAGGAAGTCCATTGTATCTAGCTGCTTCTAGATCAGATATAGTATAGGAACTATGCATGGTGACCAAATTTCAAGCTGCACCTGAGCAGTCACATATGAATGTTGTAAGTAGAATATTTAGGTACCTCCAAGTAACAATCAACTATGGATTTTGGTACCTTAAACAAGGGTAATTCATCTTGGAAGCAAAAACTAATGCTGATTGGGCAGGTTGCATTGATGACCGGAAGAGCACAAGTGGTGGTGCATTCTTCATAGGTGATTGATTGGTCTAATGGCATAAAAAGAAGAAAGATTCAGTCTCTCTATCAACTGTTGAACCAGAATACATTGTTGTTGCTACATGCTTCTCTTAGGTGATTTGTATGAAGTAGACCCTCAAAGATATATAGATGGACATTACTGATCCTATTCTCATCTGGTGTGATAATTCGAGTGCCATCAATATATCAAAGAATTCACTGATGCATTCTAGGATAAAGCACATTGCTATCAAGTATCATTTTTTGAGAGAGAATGTTCAAGGACATGAAATAAGCATAGATTATGTCCCTACCAGAGAACAAGTAGAAGACATTTTGACCAAACCATTGCCAGTAAGCAATTTTGAGTACCTAAGACACAAGTTGGGAGTTGTGTCAACTACCTTATGCACTTAAGTAAGGAAGGATTTATATGGTTTAGGGGGAGTTCATATAAGCATCTATAACTCTTGAAACACATCTCAGTATCGACTGCAATCATTGGTATCTATCTAAGGGGGATCTCGATATGGATCAAAGGGTGAGTGGACAATACCCTTTATCATTGTGTTAAAGGGGGATAAATCTACCGGTATGATGTGTCTTGTAGTAAGTTGACATCAATGCCAAAGGGGGAGATTGTTGGCATTATTGGCATTAAGTTGTCATTGATGTTAGACTAGTTTGGCAAGATCACCATTAAGTAAGAAGTGGTGACCGATAGAAGAAGAGCAAGACATATGATGGCAATGCACGTGTGAGTAAGAAGATAGAAGGAAGACTACTAGTACACATGAATTGTGTTATCTATCAGTAAAGAAGTCTTACTGGTAAGGCATAAACTGGGATGAAGGTCAATTGCTTGCTTGTGATGAAGAGGCAAAATGCTAAAAGAATCACAACAATACTCCATGAGAAGCACAAAGAGGTTATAATATCGAAAGGCAAGCTGAATCATTGAGAGGATGTTTGTTGGTCATATCGGTAAGGTAAACTAAGCTGGTAGTCAACCTTGGTCGATAAATAATGGAAAATCGACATAGGAATCCAAGCAGAGGTGGATGTCGACAAGCATGATAGTTGGATACTAGGTGGTGGTATTGTATAGGTGAGTGGAGTGTGCATCAATGTAACAAATCAATAAGTAGGTCAAATTTTATGAAGAACCCACAAGTCATGGAGGATGCCAGAGGATTGTGGCTTGAGGAAGACAAGGTGGCAAAGTGACTGAATTGATCCTGCAAGAAGATCTGATATTCGTACCCATTTGCTAAAGCAAACATCAAAGCCATTAATAGTGTATGATAGAGAAAATCATAAAAGCATGGTGCAGAGCTCCAGATTTATAAAACGCATATTGGAATGAAAAGTTTTGCTAGTGTTGATCGATGTCATGAAGGTCATATCCCTGAAAAAGAAGATCGAATCAAATTTGATTTGGTTTGAATTGGCGAAGGCAAAACCTAACATGACATTTTTGAATGCAGTTTTAGGCAGGAATCCAAGATTATAAATAGATAAGCTCGAGCCAAAAAAGGATAATGCTTGATGTGAAGGAGAGTGAAGAGAGATTGAGCATAGAGAAGGATCATCTTCCTTAGAATTTATTCTAAGAAATTTGTAGAGTGAGTTAGCAGGCAAACTAGTGAGAGGGTTTAAACGATAGTCACAAAGTACCAATAAACTATTGAAGTTCTAATAGTTAAGCTAACTAGCGAGGAATGATTGATTAAGAAGGCATCCAAGTGTGACATAGTGTGTTATGCAGCTGAGAGTGAAGGAAGAGTAGATAATAATCGGAGAGAGTAATCTCATAATCAGTAGTGTGAGATCCGGTGAAGAAGATAATACTGTTAATCAACGGAAACCTATTTGATCAAGAGTTGTAGAACTCATTTACAATGAGAAGCTATTACTGTATCAAAATGTATTTTTCTATACATCACCAAGTTGGAGCTTGGTACAGGGGTTGGTGCTCCTTGGGTTGGTGCCCTAAATTAGTAGGGGTTGGTTCTCCTTGGGTTGGTGCCCTAAATCTTTGTAATTTAGTGTTTCACTTGTGAGGCTGGATTGGATTAGTAGTCTCCAGTAGTATTTCTCACTGAGGTTTTTCCCATATTGGGTTTTCCTCATACATCTCATGTTGTGGGTTGCATTTGTGTGATTGTCTCTTTTGGTATTCTCATTTATCTTACCGGTTTGATTGTTTAGTGCTTAGGATAACTACTGGTATTCTTAGGTTTCCTCAAAAGGGATAAGAATATAGGAACCACTGATTCACCCCCTTATCAGTGGTACATTGTGTTTAACACATAGAAGGCATTTCATTATGCAAGGTACAATTTGACCCTGCTAACATACTTTCTTTTCTTGATCTTGGTTTTAGGGGAGGATTTTGAGGCTTATTGTTGAATTCTCTACATGGAAAGGAGTTATAGGTTATGTAGGTTGCATTTGGACCTTTTCTATGCTTATTTGTGAGGAGATTTAGTAATTAGGTGTTTAATTTTATGATGGATAGCCATATTTTTTTGTCATTTAGTATAGCTAGTGCATTGTGGGTGTAAATTAGCCTATGTGGCATCTCTTTTTGGTGTCTTGGTAGGGTTTTTCCCCCTCATTTATTATTTTTTTATTTTAACTCCCTTTGGTATTTATTTTGATGGAGGGTGAGGTACAGCTCTAGGTTTGATGATCTTTTGAGTCTTGGACAAGGAAGAACCATCTTTGTCTCTACATGTAAAACCTATAGATCATTTGAACAATGTAATAAATGTGAGGCCTCATCCTTGATGAATGGTTTTACCAGATTCGAGAAAGTGAATGGATGCTTGGAGAGATGTCATGAAGTTTCTAAATTCATACAGGGAGACTATGAGTTAGAATTGCTCAAGAAATTACAGATTCTAATGTAGAGAAACATGACTATGAAAGAGTATAATAAGGAATTCTACAAGGTGATTATCAGATCTAGACATAAAGAAATGGATAGATAAAACATGTTGAGGTACATAAATGGACTTGCATTTAACATTCAAGATGAGATGAGTATGTTGAGGATGTCTACAATTGGAGAAGCTTATTAGTATGCTTTGAAGGCTGAGGAGAAGGTGAGAAGAAGACAATAGAATAACCCTAGAGGAAAGGAGAAATACAAAGGATAGATGACTGATAGTATAGAGAAGCCGATTGTGGAAGATGAATAAAAACCTAAGTGGAGTAAATAACTTCATCAAAAAATTTAGAGGAAAAGTAGAGGCATTTGTAGTTGAGACTTTTTCAGTAGTTGTTACAGGTGTGGAGAAACCAGACATAGTTTTTATGAATATAAGCAGAGAATGGCAATAAATTGTGTGGAAAATGAGTAACCGGAAGGAGGAGTTACCGGAACTAACTATGCATCAGAGCAAAGAGAGTCCCTTATCTTTAGAAGAGTCATGATGGAGTAGAGGAATGAAGATACTAGATCTTCTTTTCCAGACTGTGTGCAAATTAGGTGGTAAGTGTTGCAAGGTTATTGTTGATACTGGGAGTACTCATAATTTGGTATCTGAGGAGATGGTAGAAAAACTTGGATTGAAGAGGCTTGATAATCCTTGTCCTTACAAGGTAAGTTGGTTAGAAGATGATCAAAAGTTAGAAGTAAAGGAGGAGTGTTTGGTGAATTTTTATATTGGACCTTTCAGGGATGAGGTCTTGTGTGATATTCTGTCTATGAGTGATTTTTATATCTTTTTAGGTAGACCTTGGTGTTTTGATAGAAGAGATATTTATGAATATGGAAGAAACCTAATCACTATTGAGAAGGATGGGCAGGAGTTCATATTGGATTCTTTGAAGAAAAAAGAGAATGAGGTGAAGAACCTGAGTCTATATTGTCTTTACTGTTCTTATTTAATGCATTGATTCTTGTTTACCGGTACATTGTTTTGGAATGAAAAATAATTAATAAGGTTAGAAATTTTGTTAACGGGTTAGATACTGATTCACCCCCCCTCTCAATATCTTTGGGACTATCATCAATCTTAACAATTAGTATCAGAGCTTGGTCCTCTATTTTCAAAAGTCTAATAGCTTGAGGGAGATGCTCCCACTAGTATAGATGAAAAACTTGAGAAAGCAATTAGAAGGAGCTCTTGTAGACTTTGATGCAGAAAAGTTGAAGAATATAAAACTTGAAGATGATCTGAAGACTACACAAGAATTCATTTAAGGACTTCAAAAGAATCTCACTATTGCTAGAAATAAAAGAAGAGAACTTCACGAGAAGATACAAAATGATGATGATGAAAAGGAAACTCTTAATGATCTTGTAAGCAAGATTAGGCAAGAAAAAATGACCATGAGGAATGAGATGCAAGACGTGACTATAAGATTTTGCAAAGACATTGAAGACAAAAATAAGAATGAAGATGAGTTGACTAGGAGACTCAATGATGCTAGAAATAAAAATCTAAGACTCAGTCATGAAAATGATATGTTAAAGAGAGATCTGATTTAGATGGAACATGATAAAACTAAACCTATGAGATAGAAGGATTTTTTGGAAAATGAGTTGGCTACTACAAATCAACAAAAAGAGAAATTCAAGAAAAGTTCAGAAGAACTTGATGATATGCTGAAAAGTCAGAAACCTAATGTAGATACTAATGGACTTGGATTTGAAGTTGGTAAAATCTCTGGTACTGCAAACAATCATGATCACAATAAACCGGTAAGACAACCTAATGCCTACAAATTTAATGGGAAATGCTTTAACTATAACAAGTATGGTCATAGAGAAAATCAGTGTAGATCTAGAAACCATTAGAACACTAATGCACCCATGGGTCAATGTTCCAAATGCAACAAAATTGGTCATAATTCAAAAAGTTGCAAAATGAATGTAAGATGTTATGTTTGTGGAAGATTTGGACACTTATCTAATCAATGCATAACACAAACTAGCATAGGATATGGAAAGGCTATTCAGAAAAATAATGTGACTTGTTATGCTTGTAACAAGATTGGAAATATGGAAAAATTTCGTAGAAGTAAGGTATCTACGACAAATAACAAAGGATCCAGTTTGAAAGGCAAAGAGAAGGTAGATGAGGTGAAGAAAGAATTTTCAAAACAATGGATTAGAAAAGAAAGATCAGAATGTTGATGACACTATGCCTTCACTGGTAGAACAAAGTATCACTCCACCGGTAGGAGATTCTTCATCCAATTGAAAAGAAGCCTTTCTGGGGTATTGCAACAAATTGAAAACCATGCAATTTTACCCTCAGTTTGTGGGGAGAAGATGAACTTCTTCTTTACCAGTAGATGTGTTAAGTTTCACTTAACTGATGGGTATTTATTGTGGTTGTTGAAGGAAAAGACATTAAAAATTAATGTTTTTCCCTCTTTTTTACTCACTGAGCATTCAAAATTTCAGAGAGCATGAAAAATGCGAGTGAAGGCATCCATAGTGAGAAGTGAAGCAAGTTTTTTCAAGCATCCAAACCTATCAAGCAGATTAAGGTATTTATCAATGGCTTCCTCCTCTGCTCCATAATTCATTGCACACCCTACTATTATAGAAGTAATCAAATTCCCTAGGCCTATTTTCAAGATTATCCCCGAAGTAGCAAAATAGGATAATACCCTAGGTGCTTTTTCAAAAATCCCTAAAGGAGTTGCATATGCAGAAGACCCTAGACTTTACATACATTGCCACATTGAGGAATTAGGTTCTGAGGAAATAATAAAAATGTATAAGAGTGTTATCTATGATGAGAATGGAACTGTAAAACTCGAGCATAAGGTTATAGAGACCCTAGGTTTTGTGGAAATCCTTGACATTCTGGAATTTCCTAAGGAAGTTGTAAGGATTGTGCTTAGCAGAGTTCATGGAGAATTCTTTTGGTTAGACTTTATTCATAAAATCACTCGAGAAGTAGTTAGGTTAGTGATTGGCTTACCATCCACTTGTAGCAGGCCAAATAAAACTAAGAAGGTTCCTAATAACATAGTGATGACATTAACTGGTGCAACCTATGATAGCAGATCCCTAAGAGTTAATGATGTAAAGAATGAAAATGTTAGATTCATAAGCATGGTCTTAGGATATAAAGCCACACATGATAACCGACTGAACTCAGTTTCTAGTCTACGTATTAAAAGTGCATATGATATTTTTAATAGTGATGCTAAGATAGATGTATGTGAGTGGTTGAAGGATGAGTTAATTGACAATCTAAAGAAAATAAAAGGAGATAAGAAAGGTACTTTCATATTTGGCAATCTTCTTGTATGCTTAATGCTATATTTTACAAAAGAGGTTCCCAGTATAGGCAAGACAGACTTTGGTTATGATAATTAGGTATGAAAGAAACTATTAGATATATTCACTGGTATGGGGATAGATAAGGGGAAAAAAAAAGAACAGAGTATTTCCAAGCATTTAAAGCAAAAATGAAAACTAGGGAAATGTTAACTCAAAGTATTGTCAACAAGTATGAGAAATAAATTTGTTTTGTGATGAAGAAGGATGAGATTTGGATGGAGGTAGCTCTTCCTAGAACTGTTTGGGTGACAAAAATGGGATATGAGGCTGATGTGAACATAATTGAAACATATGCTAAAGCCTTATAAGTAGCCTCTAGAGAACCGGAAGAAAAGGTTTTTTGAAATGCACAATCAATAGAAAGTGATGTACAAACATTGAAACAAAGGAAGAGAAGAGAAAAATATATAAGGAGTGCATCTAAGTAGGTTAAAGAAATAAAAGAAAATGTAATGAATATTACTAGTATCAAGGAAAGTGACTTAGAAGGATTACAACCGGAGGCTCAGCTCTCACTGGTTGGTACATCCTTTGATAGTGAAATTCCTGTTAAATTTAAAAGAGTTGATAAGAAGAGAAAACCCTCTTCGGTACCCTTTCCTTCTCCCAATAAAACTAGGACAACAAGGCATAAGCAACAAGTAGTAAGGCCACTAGCTACGAAGATGAGACCTAGAAAGAGAAAGGAAAAATAGGTTATACCACCACTTGACAACCTACTAAATGAGATAACAGATGATGGTAACTTATCAAATGTAAGTAAATTATTCGATACTTTTACAAATGAGGAGAAACAAAGAATAGAAAACAGTATCATCTTACACCTTGATATTTATAATAAAGTTTTGATAGAGGTTGTAGATGATTTGCCTAGTGATCTATATAGGCGACTAGATGCTAAAAGGTTAGCCATTATGGAGCTAGACAAGAAAATCAAGATTGAGAAACTACTAGTTGTTCACCCTGCAAAATCATTTGAGGAAATTGTTGATTTGATCAGTGAAGCTAATAGAATAGTCTTTTCAAGTGGACACCGACATGTAAGTCTAATGGTCGGCAGGGTTAATGAAATCTCAGAAGAAACAACAGACAAATGGGATATTTTCTTTGTTGAGAAAGAGAAACAAGAAGAACTGAACAAACCTAAAACATTCAAGGTATACGAAAAGGATAAGGACAAAGGAACAGGCAAGGTAGGTGGACTACGTAATATAAAAGTGATATATAACCTTCCACCACATTCAATTACTCCATCGGTACTAACTGATGACACACCGACTACTGAGAATGTGGAGAGTCCACATGAGGATACAAATCCTAAGTCTAAAATTTTGTACACAATGAACATAGACACTTAGGAGGTCAATATTGTAGTTGATAAAGAAAGTATTGAGGAAAAGAAGAAAGATGTTGCTACTGAGCAACTGACTGACAACGTTGGAACAGAAGCTGAAAATGTTAAAGTTGAAACACCAGCTGATAACATTGAGATTGGGATTAGTGAAATGGTTACTGACAGTACCGTTGATGAAAACATTGAAAAATCGACAGAGATAGAGAAACCGGCTGCAGAGAATTCAAAGAAACCAATTGAGATACCGGTAGTGGACAGTGCAGAGGTACAAACAGAGAAACTGATAGTGGATACAACTAAAGAACAATGAGAAAAAATGGCAAAAGAGAGAATAGTGAAATAGACCGAGACACAAGCTATGAAATAGGTTGATAAATAGGTTCATACAGAGATAGTGCCACTAGCAAATACTGAGAAACCTTAACCTTTGCTAGTTGAAATGCAAACACAAATTGACCTACCAGAGGTCGAGACAAGCAATGTTGTTACTACCACTGACAGCATGGAGATTGTTAAGGTAGTTGGACAATCATCCGGTACTTGCATGACAAAATTTAGACCAACAAATGTGAGTTAAGTGCATTTGGATTCTATTAAGAAAATTACAAATTGTAATGCATTGGCTTATAAGGCTATAGATGATACCATTCCTATTATTAAATTGATTGCACCTAAGTGTAATGTAGATAATAAGGATTCTTTGAGTCTGTTAGACACATTGTCTAAATACATCATCAACAATATACTGATTGTGGACCAGATAAATGAAGAGACATTTAAGGAGAAAATGGACAAGGAAAAAGATAAATACTTTGGAGAAACAATAAACAAGTGCATGGAACATATTGACACCCTCTTACTGGCACTAAACAAAACAATTATGGAGTTCAAGGAATTGTACATAGACACCTACAATACTAATCTTTTGACAGTGGATATCGACAAGGAAATCAGTGCAGTGCAAAAGGAAATTGCTAACACAACTGATAATATCATTGGCTCACCTGAACCAATATCAGTTATTGAGTAGGAAATTGCTGAATTTGAGGAGAAACTTGAGAAGTTAGAGAAGGAAAAGGGATGAATAAAGGGCAAAGCAAAATATCTTAAATGTAGACTTAGTCCTAAATTGGATAACCTCATCTCTTTGAGAAAAGAGATCTCTGAGGCACTTATTCTAGGATAGAAGACACAGGAAGAGAAAATGCATCACCTCACCCGTAATATTCAAATAATAGAGGCAGCATTAAAGGACAACAACAAGTTCACTCAGAGCCTGAATTTGGTATTAGTAGACCTATTCTAGATTGTAACCAACTGGTTACAAGGTTCTAGCTGATAACTGCACTCATTTGTCAATTTTGACAACCTTTGTCATTGATGTCAAAGGGGGAGTAGTAAGATAGAGAAAAATGGTCATCTGAAGAGATCATTTGCTCAGGGGGAGCACACAGTTTTGGTAAGATTTTTGGACTTCAATTTTGGGGATACTTTTTGGATATTTCTCATGAGTGGTTCCATTAATACCAAAGGGGGAGATTGTTGGCATTGCACACTCTAATGGTAGTTAAAGATGATTAAAGGTGTTGTCATTGATGGAAACCTTGCAATCCTACGGCACTAGCAAGCACTGACACCGACAAACTCTACACCAGCAGATAGTTCACCGACATTGACAATAATGTTTACTGACACCCTAGCTGACACAGTTTTGAATAATTTATATTCTATTTAATTGTAATATCTTTTGTAAGCCGACGTGGCATATTATAATAAGACTCATATATAAGTATGAGATGTTGTAGATCATTTTGTGTGACAACATAGAGGATAGATATGATGGACATGTAGAGAAAATATTAAGGCAAATTTTGTACAAGGGTTTATGGTTATTATGTGAGCTTAAACCGATACTGAATCTGGCATTGCAGATGTTGTTTTATAGAAGTACACTATACTGGATTTTCATAATCCATTTTGTAAGTGAGTGAGACTTCCTTTGTAACTGAGTAGTGAGCTTGAGGCAGTTGGCCTTCCTACATGTGCAGGCCCCTCTTGTAAGTAATATCCATTCATTGGTCAGTGAGTGAATATTGTGGGTCACAAATCCCACCAAGGTTTTTCCCACACTGGGTTTTTGCTTTAAAAATATTGTGTTATGGTGTTCTTTCTATGTTGTCTTTACTATTCTTATTTACTGCATTAATTCTTGTTTACCGATATATTGTTTTGGAATGCAAAATACTTAATAAGGTCAGAAATTATGTTAATTGGTTAGATACTGATTCACCCCCCCTCTCAGTATCTTTGGGACTATCATCAATTCTAAAAAAAGAAAGAGAGCAATAAGAAAAGACAGTGTGCTGGTAAGAAGCAGGGCAGAGGAAGAGAGAAAGTCATAAGTTAGAGAACCCAATTGAGGTTCCAGAGGAGCTAAGGAAGAGGTTTGTAGATAAGGAGGATGTTTGGATCAGAAATGAGCATGGGATCTGTATCTCGAATCCTTTTTGATGTTCATGAGTTTCCTCTTATGGAACATCTCTTTCTACCTAGGGTGTCTAATGCAGGAGCATCTCTGTTCTATGAGAAATCTTACATCAAGAAAAAATATCTCCTTTTTTTGTTTAAGTTTAGTATGTAGTTTTCTGTGTTCCTACTGGTATGTTCTAGTGGTAGCTTTCTTTTCATTGCAGGTCATATTTTCAATTTCTGGGTTGGTGGTTTATGTGCTTAATTCTAGATTCTTAGTTCATTTGGATTCCTTTCCGGCTAGTTATCACTCTCGGTTTGATTGTTTCTGGGTTCTGGGACTATTCTTGAACTTACAAGTTGGTTTTTCTTCATTTCCGGAGTGATTTGCTTGCATGTGGATCTATTCAGGGTCTTGTCTAATGCTCTTTGGCACATTTGGCCAACCTTCCTGTCGATCGACACTTCTTGGTTGTTATTTTTTGAAGGAATTTATTTCATTCTTAGGGCCAACCTATTTACACATTTCATTTTCCTGCATTGGTGAGTGTAATCTCTTATGGCCGACCCAGATATATTTCGAAGGGTATATATATGTTACTATGTGATCCTTTGAGGGCAGAGAATTAGTAGAGGGATGATGATATAATTCTAGATTCATGACTAGCAATTTAGATGACTCTGAGAATTTTGGTAGGGCTGTAATCTGGCATGTTAGCCGACATGTAACTGATTATTTACTAGATGTTCAGTTGTGAATGTATGATGATAACCAATTGGATACCAAATGTTCTATGATAATAATATGATATGAATTGGTGTTCTTTCTATTTTTTCCTTTTTCTTCCATTGTGTTACTCTTGCTGCATGAGCTGGTTAGTTCTCTTTGAGGATCCACTAATCATGGCTGCATCAGCTTCACATGTTTATTCCTCCCTAGGTTCCTAATGTGTCAACTTCTAGTGGGACTTTAATTTTTAAGGATTTTGGATATTTAGTTGATATGGATCCTCCTTGAGTGCAAGAGGATTTGGATTTTAGGAAAGGTAAAGGGGTTTTTCATGTTCTAGGTTTTCCAAACTTTAATTTTTTCTTTTGCTATAATGGAATTTAGATCATGACGTGTGTGTGTATGAGAGAGAGATAGAAGGTTAATGATAGTAGAAGGAGTGTTTTCATAAATAATAGTAAATTATAGAATATATAAGAGACATAGTATTATATATTTGAAGAAAAGATGTAGAGAGTAACCTAGATCTACAAACTAGGGTTGAAAATGCCAAAACTAAAGTATTAAGATCCTTGATTTAAATATATCTATGACTAATATAGAGGGATATGAATATAGTCAGGAGGTTATATAGACCCTTCTCACAAAAATTCTAGCTAAAATAGCTATACATGGGTGGTAGATACCATGTTCTAGCTATTTTCATATGTTAAAAAGTTGGTGCAACCTATGAAGTTTTAATTATTTAGTTTTTATACATGGTATATATTTTGAATGCTTATATATTGTAGATTAGTGTGTTAAATTAGTTTTTTATACATGTATAGTTAAATTTTAAATAGAAGTTTAAGTTAAAATGAAACATTATTTTTTCCCCTTTTAACTACATGTAGATATTTTCCACACATGGTTGACTAGAGTTTAGATCCTTGGTCTAAGGCTTGTTTTTACCATGATGGTGACCATACTTCTCATCAGTTTGGCTAGTTACCCATTGATAACCTCGATTCTAGGGATTGACTTTACATTGAAGTCATTGATACATTACAATGTGATATACAATAGCTTCACCAAACACTATATAACACCCATATCCTACCAAATAGAGATAGGTCACTCACTATTAGGGATTAGCTACTACATATGATTTACATTGTTTGATCATATAATCCCTATGTTGATATTAGTAATAATTCTTTTAATATTTCTCTTTCTTGTAGTGTTGTTGTTAGCACAAGATAGAAAACCACCTTTAAGGAAATTTTTACTGCTAATGTTCATAGCATATTTCCCCATTATTAGGGGAAAGATAGAGTCAAAGGTTATCTTATCACCAGATGCATTGATTCACTTAAAGCACCATTCAAATATCCAATATGGTTGGAAGCTCATCATATATGGCCCTAAATGGATGATTTGCCACTTTATTTTTACAAACAAATATATGTAGAGTTTTATGTACAATATGATGTAGATTATACAAATTTTCCATCATATACTAGGTAAGGGAGAAGTAGGTTTTGTGACAAGTTTAGACATCCAAATTTACCAGCACCCATTATTAAAAAAGCATTATGGTTAAAACCTTTTGGTTCTTTCAAAATGTTTTGAACTAGCACATGGAGATTACACAACTAATGATACTAGATGAGATATAGTTTCTAGGATTGTGACTATTGCAAATTAGGTTGATCAGATGTCACTTGATCATGTTAAGAGATATCTGCTACATCCATATATTACCATTCCTGCTACTGATGATACATCTACTAGATATGATCCTCACATACATGATGAGATTCCATCTCCTATTGATAGTGCATGATTATTTAAGGTTGACCTTTTGCGTCACATGAGTTCTTGCCTCTCGAGTGATCTATTAGATGCCTATTAATTTATTTCCTCTTGAGTGTGGGATCGCTCTCTATGATGAATTGTTAAATGTGAGATTATTTCTTGGTATATCGACTTCTAGTAGCCATGGTGTTAGAGCTATTGAGTCTGCAATTAGATAGGAGGATATTTTAGTACACCCTACACCCCCTCATTAGCATATGTTAGTTGACCCTACACCCACTCCTTAGCATACATATACACCTCCTCCTCAACATATGATACAACCACACATTCTAACAAGTCCCCCCAAGAATATCCAACATGTTTCTACACCTTATATTGGATTTTGAGGCTTTTTTACTACTTTTATTATGGATACAAGTGTTGATAATGTGTCGTTTAATTGTTCTTAGGTAAGTAGGATCAAGAGAGACATAGAGGCTTCATATAACATACATAAATTTCTATGATATTTTTAATTTATTTTAAACTAGCTAAATCGCGTGTTCAAGTTTGAATAGTGGATGCTAACTTAAAAATTGTTCACATTATTTGAATTTTAAATTATATTCTGTGTTGTAATGTTGGCAACATTTGAAGATTTGGAGTCTGCTGATGATCATACTCATCATCACACTCAGGTACATTTTGAATGAAGATATGTGTTATGTTTTTTAACCCAATCACATGTACAAGTTTTTCCATAAAATTTGTGATGTGATATATATATATATATATATATATATATATATATATATATATATATATATATATATATATATATATATATATATATATATATATATATATATATATATATATATATATATATATATATATATGTAGCTTCCTTGATCACATTTTCTTTATTTTAGATTTCTACACAAGTGTGTGTGTACATGTACTTTTTTAATGTAGGGAAAGAGGTTAGGATATGGATCATGACATGACCTGATAAACTAGATAGCAAGGCTTTATTTATGGGCCATGCACATACATATTAGGCATACTTAAGTTTCTAATTTATTTTATACATATATGCATGCCCACACATGTATATTATGTGTACATTATATAATGTTTTATACATGTTTTATGAGCTCGTTCACTACATGCATGTCTAGAGATTTCATTATATCTATCTTACTATATATGTTTTCTTGTGTGCTCATCTGTGTTTTATGATCATGTTTTTTATTCTTTCAAATTAGATACATCTGTGAAATTTGATTTTATGTAAAGATTAGATATTTTATGTAAAAATTAGATATGTTCCTATATTTTATTTTTCATGGTGATTAATACTAAGTGCAATTTGTCAACATGTTGAAAGCATTTGGAGTTTTAAATTTATCAGATTAAATAAAATTATGAATCAAGTTAAAAATTATTTTGGATGGATTCCAATATTTTAACTTGTAAATTTTAGATGCTTGAACTGGAGATCACTTAATGACAACTATATATTACCCAACTTGGATAATTTTTTACAAAAGGTGACAAAATCCTTAAAACTAATACCTACAAATGATCAATAAGACATATAAATTTAAATATGTGTGCTAATTTACATCGTAATACATGTTAATATATGGTATATTATACAATAATATACTAAATTTTATTTCTTGAATATATTGCTTGTTACAAGTGTGGTTGTCATTGCACCAAAAGATCGACCTATTAATGACCCATACAACCACTAGACTTATAGAATCCATAGGAGGCAGTTAAGCCATGTCACAAACCCAAGTGTTGCACTGCACAACACAAGGAGAGTAAGGGCGCACACCTTGCAACAATCCCCACCAGCACAAGTGAGGGGTTTGAACCTGTAACCAAGATTTGATACCACTTATTACAAGTGTGGTTTCTGTTGCACCAAAAGATCGACCTACTAATGCCTGATACAACCACTAGACTTATAGAATCCATAGGAGGTGGTTAAGCCTTGTCACAAACCCAAGTGTTGTATTGCACAACACAAGGAGACCAAGGGCACACACCTTGTAACATTTCTTTCTCACATAATACTGATCCTAAGAGGAAATGTTGTATACTTAAAATTATGGTTGTTTCAAACCATAACACATCCAAACATTCAATGCCATGTTTGGATATTTTTACTAAAAATATGCATACACACTAATATGCACCACATGAACTAATAAATAACATATTCACCACATAAATTTATCTTTTAGTAGTGGAGAAGAGCATAGAAGTGTTGTTGTGAAGATAGTGTGCTTAAGAAGAACTTTAATCAAGCATTTGGAGATACTATTGTTTTAGTTCATGTAATCTGGATTGTTGTTATGATCTTTGTAAGGAAGTGAGCTTTCCCAAGGTTGTTTCCCTTTATTACTTTTGTGTCTAAATGCATGTGCATTCCCCATTGTAATATTTACACATACTACTATAGAGTATCATATTATTGTGGGTAGGTTCCCATCATGGTTTTTCACTTAACTAGGTTTTCCACATCAAAAATACGTGTTATGTGTGATGTTGATGTGGTGTTTATCTTTTCTATTGTTGTTCTTGATCAGATCTAAAGTTCAAGATTAATTTTATTGAGTTTGGTGAAAACAGATTAACCCTCCCCATCTTAGTTTTCCTGCATTGTTGTTGTTGGTATTATGGATGTGTTGCATCGGTTTTGTCATTGATGTCAACACTTATCAACATCTATCTTTCTAGAGATCTTTGGTTATTGTCACCAGCATGTTTAGTGACTTATGTAAAATCACCGATATCTAGTTCACCGACAGGTTATATTGTTCACCGGCACAGAGGATATCATGTTATCATCTAGAGATTACCTGGTTATGTCGAAGACATGGTTTGGAGACTTGGTTTTGGTTATTTGGTTATTTGTCTAATCGAGTTTGCATATTTGTTGTTACCAGAAAATTGGTTTAGGTTATGGATCGGCATGCGTTATCTATTCCAAATCAGCATGACACATTATGGAGATGATTTATTGATTGGTTATTATTGTAAATACATTGAACCAACATGATGCATCACATCTTGACTTATTTGTAATTGATTTAATTGTAATATTATTAGTGAGTTGACGTACACATTTGGTCTTAGGTATATATGTAAGACCTCATTTGTGAGATTAACATGATAGTGGAAAAGAGAAATATAAGTTTGTATATGCAAATATAAGCAAAGCTACTCATGCAGACATCATTTGAAGATTCAAGGAAGGTATGGAGGAGATAATCTGAGCCTAACCGGTACTGAATCCAGCATATGAAGATGTTATTTTGAGCAGTACATTATCTAGGATTTAACCTTCCTATTGTAGTCAGTGTGACTCTCATTTTGTGATTGAGCGGTGAGCTCTAGGCAGTTGCCCTTTCTGCATGTGCAGACCCCATTTGTACACACATACTATCTGTAGCAATATCATTTGATTGTGGGTAAGGTTTCACACCATGTTTTTTCCCCTTATAGGGTTTTGACATACAAATATCCATGTTATGTGTTTTGGATGTTATTTCTCTTTCTGTTTCATGCATTAAGCTTAACTGGTATTGTTATTAACTGTTAAGCTATCAACCAACATTAAGTTTGGTTTATCGGTATTATGCATCAAGTTTGATTAAGTTATATTTGGGTTAATATTAATAGACAACTGATTCACCCCCGCCCCACTCAGCTGCCTCCAGGTCCTAACCATTAATATCAAAGCCAAGTCCTCTTTTTGTAGAAGTTTAACAACCTGAGCAGATTCTATGGCTACTAACTATTTCAGGAAGGACAGTCTAAAACTTGATGGAATTAACTATGGTATATGGAAGATCAGAATGGAGACACATGTGAATTGCATTGGAAGAGACATATGGGATGTTACAAAGAATGGTTATGTTGGTCCTATAGAGTAAACCTAATTTGCTAAACATGGCTAAAGATCAGGAGAATGATTGCAAAGCAAGAGAAGCACTTTTGAGCACATTGTCAGATCAGCAAATCATGGAATTATCAGATTGATCTACTGCTAAAGCTATTTTGGATAAATTAAAGACATTGAATGAAGGTGATACCACTATGAAAATTACAAAACTGGAATGCTTCCGGGTTAGGTATGAAAATCCAAAAAATGGAAGAAGATGAGAGAATTTTTGCTTTTATGGAAAGAGTTAATGAAATTGTTTTGGGTATACAATGTTGTGAAGGATCCTTAAGTGAAGATGAGATTGTTCCTAAAGTTTTAAGACCATTTCCATCGGCATAGAAAATGAAATTAAATGCTATTAATGAATTAAGAACAATGACTAATACATCAGTATCTAGAGATACCTTGGTTGGAAAACTTTCAGCTTTTGAACTTGAAGAATTTGGTCTTGTTGCTACAATTAAGACATATTTAGCTTTCAAAGCATCATCATAATCATCTGAGAAGTTTGATTCGAAAGAATTTTATCCAAGAGAACTTGAAGACATCAGAAGAGAAAATGAAGAACTTGAAGAGCTTGAAGCACTATTTGCAAGGAAAATGCCTAAATGTCTAGTTGGAAGTAACTATGAAGGTAAAGCACCATTTAATGTTTTAACTGCAATAAAATTGGTTATATGGAATCTAGATGTTCTGATAGACATGCAAGATTGAGAGAAGAAGCTAAAAGAACATATAAGCCTAACTCTGAATATCAAAGATATAGATTTAATAAGAATAGAGACAAATCATGTTACTATGTTGATGAAGGAGTTATTGATGATTTTGATGAGGAACTGACAGACAATGGATGGAATTTTATCTTGCAATAATAGAAGATCAACCAACACATACTATACAACCGGTAGAGCAGGCCCTAGCAGCTAAAATTGGAGAAAAGAATGAATGGATCATTGATTCCAGATGTTCACATCATATGACTGGTGATAAAAGTAAATTCTTAACTTTTCAGAAATACAATGGAGGTCTAGTAAGATTTGGGGATGATAAAGCTTGTTTGATCAGAGGAAAAGGGACTATATATTTTGATGGTAAGCACAATACTGACAACATTTATTATGTTTAAGGTTTGAAGCATAATCTTTTGAGTATTTTGGTATGGTTTTGTCATTGATGTCAACACTTACTAAAACTCTAGCACCTTGGAGATCCAGCAACATTCATCGGCAAGCAAGTGACTTTTGCACAGTCACCGGTATATGGTACACTGGCAGGAAATAATGATCACGGGCACTTGGAATAGCTTGAAAAACACTTGGTAATATCGAAGACATTTTTTGGACATCTTATCTTGGAGAATTGTTTATTGGCATATTCCTATTTGCATATTTTCTATTACTGGCAAATAGGTCAAGGGTTACACCGGCAGGTTTATCTTTTCTAGATCAGCATGGCACACTATGGAGATGATTAATTATTGTTGTAAATGCATTAAGATGACATGTTCAATCGGTTATTGCATCAGATAATGTATTGTTTGTAAAACGATTTTATTGTAATATCTTGTATAACTGACCTACTAAAATTGGTCCTAGGTTATGGTATAAATGTAAGATCTTATTTGTAAGATCAAGTGTGGAGTGAGAAAAAGGATAAGTGTGAAGGTATATGCAAGATTAAGAAGAGCTATACATGTAGACATCATTTGAAGGTGAAGCTAGGTTTTTATGAAAGCATATCAGAACTACACCGGTACTGAATCCAACATATGAAGATGCTATTTTGTGCAGTACATTTTTTATTGGATTTAACCATCTAGTTGTAGTCAGTGTGACTCCCATTTTTGTTTGAGCAGTGAGCTCTAGGCGCTTGGCCTTTCTGCATGTGTAGAACCCATTTATGTACACTTACTATCTGTAGTAGTATCATCTGATTGTGGGTAAGGTTTCCCACCGTGGTTTTTCTCCTTGCAGGGTTTCCATGTACAAATATTGGTGTTATGTGTTGTCAATGACATTGTCTTTTTGTTTCATGTATTAATCTTTACCGGTATTGCATTTATCTGTTAAATTTGTCCACCGGTATAATAGACTGTCACACCGGTATTAAGCAGTAACTTGGTTAATTTGTTTTGGTTTAAATTATATTGGTCAATTGATTCACACCCCCGCCCCCTCTTAGTTGCCTCTGGGACCTAAAAATTGGTATTAGAGCCTAGTCCTCTTTTGTAAAAGTTTAACAAGTTGAGGAGATCCAATGTCTACTAACTATTTCAGGAAGGAGAGTCCTAAACTTGATGGAACCAACTATGGCATATGGAAGATCAGAATGGAGAAACATCTGAATTGCATAGGAAAGGACATCTGGGAAGTCACAAATAATGGTTATACTGCTGCTACTTCTAGTCATCCTAATCCACCTAACTTGACTAAAGATGAGGAAAATGATTGCAAAGGAAGAGAAACACTTTTGAGCGCATTAATAGATCAGCAAATCATGGGATTATCAAACAGATCAACTACTAAAGCTATTTGGGATCATTCGGAAACACTGAATGAAGGAGATTCCACACTCAAAATTGCAAAACTTGAAAGCTTTCGGGTTAGGTATGAAAATCTTAAAATGGAAGAAGATGAAAGGATTTCTGCTTTTATGGAAAGAGTAAATGAAATTGTTTTGGGTATTAAATGTTGTGGAGGAACCTTAAGTGAAGATGAAATTATTTCAAAAGTATTAAGAGGATTGCCACCAGCATATAAAATGAAGGTTACTGCTATAAATCAATTGAGAACAATGCCTAATGCATCAGTAACTAGGGATACATTGATTGGAAAACTTTCAGCATTTGAAATTGAGGAATTTGGTCATGTTGCTGCTATAAAGATAGATTTAGCCTTTAAAGCATCAACATCATCTACATCATCATTTGACAAATCTGATTGGAAAGCCTTTTATGCAAGAGAACTTGAGGAAAGCAGGAAAGAAAATGAAGAACCTGAAGAGCTTGAAGCACTATTTGAAAGAAAAATGCCTAAAGGTCCAGTTGGAAGTAAGTATGAAGGTAAAGCACCTTTTAAATGTTTTAACTGTAATAAGATCAGTCATATGGCTTCAAGATGCCCTGATAGACATGCTAGACTAAGAGAAAAAGCTAGAAGGACATACAAGCCTAACCCTAAATATCAGAGATACATATTTAAGAAGAACAAAGACAAATCTTGTTATGTAGCTGATGAAGGAGTGACTGATGATTTTGATGATGATCCGATAGACAATGGATGGGTTTTTGTTGCTATAATAGAAGATCAATCAACACCTGTAGTCCAACCGGTAGAGCAAGCCTTGGCAGCTAAGATTGAAGTAAAAGATGAATGGATCATTGACTCTGGATGCTCACATCATATGAAAGGAGACAAAGGTAAATTCTTGAACTTTCAAGAATATAATGGAGACTTAGTAAGATTTGGAGATGACAAAGCTTGTCAAATTAGAGGTAAGGGTTCAATATCTCTTGATGGTAAGCATAACACTGACAATGTCTACTATTTTGAAGCTTTAAAGCATAATATTTTGAGTGTTGGTCAATTAGTTGAGAAAGGATTTCAGTTACAATTCAAAAATGGAAAATGCAAAATCATGAATAGAACTTGTTTAGAAATTGCAACCGGTAATCAGACTAGAGGTAATATCTTTCATTTGAATAACAATGAAAAGACATGCTTGATTGCACACATTGATGAAAGTTGGCTATGGCATAAGAGACTCTTTCATGTAAACTTTGATTGCATAGTAAAAATTAGTACTACTAAGGCAGTTAGACATTTACCTAAAATTGTCAAACCTCACAATACAATCTCTAAGGAATGTCCATTTGGAAAACAAGCTACAGCTAGTTTCAAAAGTATTCTAGAAAAATCCAATAATGCTCTTGATTTAATTCATACTGATTTATGTGGTCCAACTAGAACTAAAAGCTTACAAGTTGATAGATATTTCATGCTAATCATTGATGACTATTCTAGAATGTGTTAGGTTACTTTTCTCAGAGACAAATCAGAAGCACTTGGAAAGTTTAAATTATTCAAAGCAATGGCTAAAAATGAAACTGGTAAGAAAATCAAATGTTTAAGATCAGATCAAGGAGGAGAATTTACATCTAAGGAGTTTAATGCATTCTATGAAGTGAATGGAATCAGAAGACTGCTATCAGCACCTCAGACACCACAATAGAATGAAGTTGTTGAAAGGAAAAATAGAACTATCTTGGATGCAACTAGAAGTATGTTATCAGAAGCAAACTTGCCACATGTATATTGGAGAGAGGCAGTAAGCACAACGGTCTACACATTCAACAAAGTTCACATCAAAGGTGAAACCGGTAAGACCCCTCATGAACTATGGTTTGGTATTACTCCTACTCTTAAATATTTCAGAATATTTGGAAGTAAATGTTACATCAAAAGAGATGAGTACATTGGGAAATTTGATCTTAGAAGTGATGAAGGAATATTTTTAGGTTATTCATCTGAGAGTAAAGCATATAGATGTTTTAACAAAAGATTGCAAAAAATTGTTGAGAGTACAAATGTAAAGATTGATGGACAATTCAAGAGAACTTCAAGGTACATAGATTCTGAACTGGCAACAGAAATTATAAATGAACCTACACTGAATCCACCGGTACAGAGTGAAGATCTAGTTACACCGGTATCACCTGAAAATTCCACTTTGACTTAAGAACTACAATAGACAAAGACACCCTCGTATGTAAGACTGAATCATTCTAAAGATCAAATAATTGGAAACAAGCATAAAGGAGTTATGACAAGAGGAAGATTGGCAAATTGAACCATCATCAGTTAATGAGGCATGTGAACATAAATATTGGGCTAAAGCTATGGAAGAAGAATTAGAACAAATTGAGAAAAACAACACTTGGACATTAGTTCCCCGACCTAAAGATAAAAATTTAATTGGAACCAAATGGGTATTCAGAAACAAACTTAATGAAGATGGTAAGGTTATCAGAAATAAAGCAAGATTAGTGTGTAAGGGATATTCTCAGAAAGAAGGAGTTGACTATAATGAAACCTTTGCACCAGTAGCCAGAATTGAGGCAGTTAGATTGTTTTTGGCCTTTGCAGCACATAAGAACTACAAAGTATATCAAATGGATATTAAATGTGCATTTCTGAATGGAGATGTTGAAGAGGAAGTCTACATTGAACAACCTGATGGATTTTCCTTGATAGATAACAAAGATATGGTTTGCAGGTTAAGGAAAGCTTTGTATGGATTGAAGCAAGCTCCAAGAGCTTGGTATGCAAGATTGGATAAGTATCTTTTGAAGATTGGTTTTTCTAAAGGTAATGCTGATAGTAACTTATACTATAAGGTGACTAATGATGACATCTTGGCTATAGAAGTTTTTGTTGATGATATAATCTTTGGAGGAGAAGATGGATTGCATAAAGACTTTTCTATTAAAATGCAACAAGAATTTGAAATGTCTATGATTGGTGAAATAAGATTCTTTTTAGGATTGTAGATATCTCAGACTGACAAAGGTATATTCTTGAGTCAATCAAAATACTTAAAAGAGTTACTTAAGAAATTTGGGATGGAGAACTCTAAACCGGTAAGTACACCCATGACTACAAATGAAAAACTACCCTTATGGGATGAATCTACACCTGTTAATCCAACAAGGTACAAATCTATGATAGGAGGTTTATTGTATTTGACACAAACTAGACCTGATATCATGAATGCAGTATGTATTGTTTCAAGATTTCAGAGTAATCCTAGAGAAAATCATGAATCAACAGTAAAAAGGATTTTCTGGTACTTACAAGGCATTGCAAATCTTTGATTATGGTATCCTAGAGATGAAAACTTTGACCTATGTGCATACACAGATGCAAATTGGGCAGGAGACATTGATGATAGAAAAAGAACCACCGATGGAGCATTTTTTCTTGGAAGAATATTAGTTTCTTGGTTGAGAAAGAAACAAAGTTGTACATCTTTATCAACAACAGAATCGGAATATGTTGTAGCAGCAACTAACTGTACACAGGTACTATGGCTTAAACAAATGTTGAAAGATTTAAAAGTAAAATGCAAGGAACCTATAACTATCTATTGTGACAACACAACAACAATTGATATATCTAATAATCCGGTATTGCATTCTAAAACAAAACATGTTTCAATCAAATTGAATTTTCTAAGGGAGAATGTTGAAGAAAAAGAAATAAAACTAGTGTATGTGAGTACTAAAGAACAGCTTGCAGATATTTTCAGTAAACCTCTGCCTAAGGAAACTTTTGAATATCTTAGAGATAAACTTGGAGTCATACCCCCACTGGTAGAGACTTAGAGAGTTGATACTTGTCATCAACCAGTAGAATTCACAAAGAAATCTTTTACTCTAGCATAGATGAGGAAGCTACTTCTCAGGGGGAGTAGTTGGTATATTGAAATTGATTGGTATTTGGTATATGAACTTGGTTTTGTTGTAACTTTGGCATTTGATGTCAAAGGGGGAGAGATATCTATGGAAAAACATTATGGAAAAACATTATCTTTTGGGAAGAAAATTATAAGGAAACTCATGTTACTCTCAGGGGGAGAGATTCTTACTTTAGGGAGATTGTTGGTTTTTGTATTTGGCATTTATGTTTTGGTACTTTGATGGTTTTTCCATCTTGTGTTGCCATCAATGCCAAAGGGGGGGATTTTTGGTATTTTTGTATGGTTTTTTCATTGATGTCAACACCTACTAAAACTCTAGCACCTTGGAGATCCAACAACATTCACCGGCAAGCAAGTGACTTTTGCACAGTCACCGGTATATGGTACACTGGCAGGAAATAATGATCACTGACACTTGCAATAGCTTGGAAAACACTTGGTAATGTCGAAGACATTGTTTGGACATCTTATCTTGGAGAATTGTTTATTGGCATATTCATATTTGCATATTTGTTGTTACCAGCAAATAGGTCGAGGGTTACACCAGCAGGTTTATCTTTTCTAGATCAGCATGACATGCTATGGAGATGACTAATTATTGTTGTAAATGCATTAAGCCAACATGTTCAATTGGTTATTGCATCAGATAATATATTGTTTGTAAAATGATTTTATTGTAATATCTTGTAGAGCCGACCTACTAAAATTGGTCTTAGGTTATGGTATAAATGTAAGATCTTATTTGTAAGATCAAGTGTGGAGTGCAAAAAAGGATAAGTGTGAAGGTATATGTGAGATTAAGAAAATATATACATGCAGACATCATTTGAAGGTGAAAATAGGTTTTTATGAAAGCATATCAGAACTAGACCGGTACTAAATCCAGCATATGAAGCTGTTATTTTGTGTGGTACATTTTTTATTGGAATTAACCATCCAATTGTAGTCAATGTGACTCCCATTTGTGTTTGAGCAGTGAGCTCTAGGTGCTTGGCCTTTCTACATGTGCAGACCCCATTTATGTACACTTACTATCTACATTAGTATCATTTGATTGTGGGTAAGGTTTCCCACTGTGGTTTTTCCCCTTACAGGGTTTCCACATACAAATATTGGTGTTATGTGTTGTGAATGACTTTGTCTTTTTGTTTCATGTATTAATCTTTACTGGTAATGCATTTATCTGTTAAATCTGTGCATTGGTATAAAAGACTGTCTCATCGATATTAAGCAGTAACTTGGTTAAGTTGTTTTGGTTTAAATTATATTGGTCAACAGATTCACCCCCCCCTCTCTATTGCCTCCAGGACCTAACAATTCAAGGTCTATGGACTTTGAATTGGCAGTTGAGATAATCAGAAATGAACCTATATAGAATGTGTTAGGGTTTCAAGTAGATCCAAAGCAAATATTAACTAACAATTATATGCAGATTTAAATACAAAAGATAAAGAAATAAAATAGGACACAGATAACACATAGATTTAACGTGGTTCACCTAGAATGTGTTACGTCCACCATACACAGTCATCCAATCTATCTTATTATCCAACAAAAATAGTACATCAACATTACAATGCTTTAAGCATCCCAGCTGCTTATAACATGCATTTTTAGGGCAACAAACAAAGTTGGCCTTTTTAGGGTTTTATTACAATGTCAGTTTTCATCAATTAAAAACAGCCAAAAAAAAAATTCTTGGGGGCTCCCACCCCCAAACCCCAGCTTTTCTCGGGGGCTGCTACCCTTGAACCCCTGCCCGAGGCCCGGCCCAACCCTGGACCCCGACGAGGATACATATTGAGTGTACAATACTTTTCTGATCAGTCGCCACATTTCAACAAAATGCACCGATATAGAATGTTGATCTAGTCACACCGACATCATTTGAGAATTCCACAGTGACTAAAGAACAACAACAAGTGAATACACCTAGGTATGTAAGATTGAATCACTCTAAAAGTCAGATAATTGGGAATAAGTATCAAGGTGTAATGACAAGAGGAAGACTAGAAAATGAAGAGGTATGTTTAATTTCTCAAATTGAACCAACATTAGCTAATGAGGTATGTGAAGATAAACATTGGATTAAGGCTATGGAAGATGAATTGGAACAAAATGAAAAGAATAACAAATGGACATTGGTTCCCCGGCCTAAAAACAATAATCTAATTGGAAATAAATGGGTATTCTGAAATAAACTTAATGAATATGGTAAGGTAATGAGAAACAAAGAAAGATTAGTCTGTAAGGGATATTGAAAGAAAGAGGGAATTTATTACAATGAAACCTTTGAACTGGTAGCTAGAATTGAGGTAGTCAGACTATTCCTAGCATTTGCAGCACACAAGAACTATAAAGTATGTCAAATGGATGTTAAATGTGCATTTATGAATGGTGATCTTGAAGAGGAAGTTTACATTGAATAACCTGATGGATTTTGTTTGACAAATGACAAAGATATGGTTTGCAGGTTAAGGAAAGCTTTATATGGATTGAAGCAAGCTCCTAGAGCTTGGTATGCTAGATTGGACAAATATATTTTGAAGCTTGATTACACTAAAGGTAATGCTGACAACAACTTATATTTCAAAGTGACTAATGCTGACATCTTGGTTATTGAAGTTTTTGTTGATGATATAATTTTTGGAGGAGAAGATGGATTGTGTAAAGACTTTTCTAATAAGATATAGGAAGAGTTTGAAATGTCTATGATTATGGAGATACAATTCTTTTTAGAATTACAGATTTCATAGGTTGATAAAGCTATATTCATATGTCAATGTAAGTACTTGAAGGAACAACTAAAGAAATTTGGTATGAAAAACTCTAAACTGGTAAGTACTCCTATGACTACAACTGACAAACTATCATTCAAGGATGATTCAACACCTGTTAATCTGACAAGATATAAATCTATGATTGGAGGTTTACTGTATTTGACACAAACAAGACCTAATATTATGAATGTAGTATGTATTATTTCAAGATTTTAGAGTAATTCTAAGGAAAATCACGAATCAACAATAAAAAGGATTTTTCAGTATCTACAAGGCACAACAAATCTTGGTTTATGGTATCCTAAAGATGAAAATTTTGATTTATGTACATACACCGATACTAATTGGGCAGGAGATGTATATGACAAAAATATTACCACCGGCGGAGCATTCTTTCTTAGTAACAGATTGATTTCATGGTTGAGCAAGAAACAAAGTTGTACATCATTATTAACAACAGAATCAGAATATGTTGCAGCAACAACTAATTGTACTCAGGTATTATGGATTAAGCAAATGTTGAAGGACATAAAGGTAAAATGCAAAGAACCTATAATAATTTACTATGATAATATGGTAGGAATTGATATATCTAACAATCCGGTATTTCACTCCAAACTAAACATGTTTCTATCAAATTCAATTTTCTTAAAGAGAATGTTGAAGCTAAAGAAGTGAAACTAGTTTATGTGAATACTAAAGAGAAAATTGTAGATATCTTTACTAAGCTTTTGCCTAAGGAAACTTTTGAATATCTCAGAGAGAAGCTTGGAGTTATACCCTCACTAGTAGAGACTTAGACAGTTGAAGAATGGCATCCGACCGACATAATTTACAGAGAAACTTTTTTCTGACTTTGATGGAGGAGAGCTACTTCTCAGGGGGAGTAGTTTGTTATAACAATTGGTATTTGCAATTAGTTCTATGAACTGATTGTATCTATTTTTTGTATTGCTTTGGCATTTGATGTCAAAAGGGAAGAGATATCTATGGGAAAACACATTATCTTTTGGGGAGAGATTACTCATTGGGAGAGAGATATTTTGTATTTTGATTTGTGATAATTGATCTCTTTGGGAGATTGTTGGTTTTTGGTTTTTGGCATTTCTGCTTTGGCACTTAGATGGTTTTTCCATCTTGTGTTGCCATCGATGCCAAAGGGGGAGATTGTTGGTATTATGGATGTGTTGCATTGGTTTTGTCATTGATGTCAACACTTATCAACACCTATCTTTTTGGAGATCTTTGGTTATGTTCATCAGCATGTTCAGTGACTTATGCACATTCACCGGTATCTAGTTCACTGGCAGGTTATATTGTTCACCGGCAGAGAAGATGACTTTTTATCATCTAGAGATTACTTGGTTATGTTGAAGACATGGTTTGGACACTTGGTTTTGGTGATTTTCTTTATTGGTCTAATCGAGTTTGCATATTTGTTGTTATTGACAAATTGGTCTAGGTTATGGACCTACATTCGTTATCAATTCCAGATCAGCACGACGCGTTATGGAGATAATTTTATTGGCATTGTGTTATCATTGATGTCAACCGGTATGGGATGAACACTGATAGATGAGATGTAGGTACAAAACTATTATGAAGGAGTACATGATATGATATCTTGGACATCACCTTGTGTTGCAGAACACTGGTAAAGGTAAAGAAGATGGTCTCAGAGGTCATAAGTACACAAGTCAGTACTTAACTTGTGTGTTGAGATAAAGAGGCAAAATGTTACCTGAATCACATCAACACTAGAAGAGAAAAATGAACTACTACACTGTAAGGTTGCCGAACAAAAGGACTCCCAATGGATGAAGAAGCAGTCATCATAAGAAGTAATGATTGACGGTAAATGTGCTCACATCAGACCACATTAAGAGCATTGCAAGATGCAGAAGACAAGGTGTTACTTCATCAAGTAAGTGGAGCTTATCTCCTATTATGCATTGAGTGCATCATAGTTTGGAGAGATAAGAGTGAAGAATAAAAGAAAACACTTGAAGGATTACACCGAATCTACCAGTGAATTGAAGGAATTCCTTAAGTGCATGAGATCAGGGTTATGCACCAGACAAGAAGACAAGGTATGATGCCAGTTTAAAGGAAGTATGAAGTGTTTGTCATCTTGAAAAACTGGTTGTGATATAGTCAAAGCTAATCAGGGAAAAGGCAAGGTCGAGTAGATGCAAACAAAGAAATCTAACTTGACTAAAGGAAGATGGATCCTTACGAAAGAATGATGACATGTGCCATCAAGAGTGGTAACTGGCATGTGAGTCAACCAGTTATATAAGCTAGGTGTAGTTGCAGAAAACCTCCCCATTGTGGGAATGAGCATAGTTAGGATTTACCAGTCTGGAGACCGGTTTGAGAGCTCCATCGACAGTTCAAGATGAGAGCAAATATGATAAGGTAATCGATAGAATGGTTGAGACCGGAAGGGTTAGCAAATTGGACGAAATAAGAAACCGTTAGGGTGGTTGGTTGGTGATCCTACTTGGACTGAGTTGAAGTGCCTAGTTGGCAGATGGTCAACATGGAGTCAACATGACAAACCTGAGTTTGGATAAAAATAGAATGTACATTGACAGGGTTGTTGCAGGGCTGGTCAGCTTTAATGAAAGACCACACAAATCATGGGACTTGCTGTACAGCAATTATAGGGGTTTGAGGCTCGAGGTCTAGAAGACAACTACAAGCTAGCTAAGATAAATTGAGAAGATCTAGGTGATGAAGGAAACAACATGACAAATCTTTCATGGCTAACCAAAGGATTTGCTATGACGGTAAAAAGAAAATCGCCAGGAATAAAAGGCGTGATCAAGGAGATGTGACTAGGGTGGAGATGTGCATTCAGGTGTCAAAAAGATCAAATCATGCAAGATCTGATTGGATTTGATTTACCTTGAGGATGGTGAGGAAACCCTAACCACCTGGATTTTAAATTGGCTTTTCGCAGGAAATCTAGGCTATAAGTAAAAAGGCATAAGAGATTGTTTGTTTCTGCTGAAGAGGTGAATATTGCATTGTTGCAGAGTGCAAGAATTTTGCAAGTAAGAACAAGATCAACTCAGTGCTTAATGAGAATCTAAGAAGAGAGTGAGAGTGAACTTGGTTCAAGCCTTTAGCCGGTTGGAGAGAAGAACCAGTAGTTCTTATACCGACAGAGTGTGATACTGATGATGCATTGAGAGTGAGCTATAGATCCAACAAAAAAGCAATAGGTGCATAGAAGGAAGAAGAATGAGTGAATAAAGGAGAGAAGGTACATCACTAGCAAAGTAAGACATTTGATAAGGTTACAAGATTCACTTGTAACATGATAAAAACTTATGTATTTGAAGTTTATAGTGTGAATATTGAATTGTAGCTCAGTGCAGGAGTTAGTGCTCTTTAGATTGGTGCCCTAAAGCTAGGGGTTGGTGCTCCTTTGGGTTGTAGTCCATAAATCAAGTAGGGGTTGGTGCTCCTTTGGGTTGTAGCCCATAAATAAGGTAGGGTTTGGTGCTCGTTGGGTTGGTGCCCTAAAATTTGTAACTATATTTTAATATGAGGTTGGATTGGAGCAGTAGACTCCAACAACATTGCTCACTGAGGTTTTTCCCATATTGGGTTTTCCTCATATATGCTAGTGTTATGTAATTCCTACTTGTGTGTGTGTGTGTGTTTATTTGAGTTAGATTCATCACTAACCGGTAAGTCTGCACTGTGCTTGATTCACAAACTGGTGTCACTCACAAAAGATAGTTAAAAGGGAAAGTTTTGAGAACCATTGATTCACCTTCTCCCCCTCTCAGTGGTGCATTGTGTCTAATAGATTTATTGATTGGTTATTCTTGTAAATACATTGAGCCAACATGATGCATCGCATCGTGACTTATTTGTAATTGATTTAATTGTAATATTCTTAGTGAGCCGACCTACACATTTGGTCTTAGGTATATATGTAACATATCATTTGTGAGATTAACATGATAATGGAGAAGAGGAATATAATTTTGTATATGTGAATATAAGTAGAGCTACTCACACAGACATCATTTGAAGATTCAAGGAAGGTATGACGGAGATAATCTGAGCCTAACTGGTACTGAATCCAACATATGAAAATGCTATTTTGAGCAGTAAATTATCTAGGATTTAACCATCCAATTGTAGTCAGTGTGACTCTCATTTTGTGATTGAGTAGTGAGCTCTAGGCAGTTGGCCTTTCTGCATGTGCAAACCCCATTTGTACACACATACTATATGCAGTAGATCATTTGATTGTGGTTAAGGTTTCCCACCATAGTTTTTCCCCTTATAGGGTTTCCACGTATGAATATCTGTGTTATGTGTTGTGGATGTTTTTTCTCTTTCTGTTTCATGCATTAAGCTTAATTGGTATTGTTATTAACTATTAAACTATTAACCGACATTAAGTTTGGTTTAACAGTATTATGCATCAAGTTTGATTAAGTCATATTTGGGTTGATATTAATCGACAACTTATTTACCACCCCCCCTCCTCCCCCCCTCTCTCAGTTGCCTCCAGGTGCTAACAGTTGCTGCCCTACCACCAATAGGTTTAAGGTCACACCCAGTCAACCATCATCGGGATGAAATAGAAAAATTGAAAGTATCCAACTATTCTCTTTCATCTTGCTGATGGTTCATGGAGTGTGACGAAAAACATTGATGCCAAATTTGTTATATAGTTAAATTTAGAAGCCAATTGCAACCAATATCATGGATTGTGGAAATTTGATAGCTCTGATTGATAATGTTTATCTAAGATAAAGGGATTGAGAAGTATCTATTTTAGGAAATTTGTTTGAGGCATGATCCTAGTCTCATTCCTTATAACATTTCTTTGGGAGTTATAACCTTAGTGGATGGCATAATCAACAAACATACCATCACTCATGCTAATTAAAGTCAATGATCTAACCTACAACCCTTTGGGTTGAAAGGTACTTTTAAATAGTCTTTTATTACTTTATTAGGGAAGGGGCCCTACCCATCATAAAATAGGAAAAGTAGAGAGAAACCAAGAAACCATTAGTATCAAATAGCTAGACACCAATAAATAACATATACATCTCTCAAGAGTAATAGAAAACTAGCATACTCATATAGCTAGACATCATAACCCTATCCGTCCTCCTTGTAAGATTATAACTACTACCACACAACTCTAAAGAGTCCATAACAGTATTAAAGTACTAAATCTGAATATAAAAACCCAATATAAGGCATGCAGGCCTAATTAAACATATGTCCATAGTAATTGAGAAAAAAATAACACTTATAGAAATTAGAACAAAAGCTAACACTACTACCATTCACAATTGAAATCATCTAAAAAGGGTACCAACCCAATAACATCGTAGTCATCCTTAATGAGATTCCTGTTTTGCACCAGATGTTGCATATCCACCTACCATATCTTAAGGTATAGCGTATCCTCTTTCAGTTCCTCCTCTTGCAGGGTGTCATTCCTCTTCATCTTTTCTGCCTTTTTCTACATCCTGCTCTATCTTGAGACAAACCCCATGGCCAATTTTCGCATGACTCTATCAGTGATAGCACATAGGAAATATACTATGTCCCCCATTAGCTTAAAGGTTCATGACCTTAATCTGAAGGTCAATTATCTAGTTCTATTGTGTTTTGGCACTAAACATTTTCTCATCAATATGAGTTCCTTGAGAATAGGGCACTACTTCCACATCCTCAAAAGTAGTTTGAGATAAGGAGTTCTATTCTAATGCCTGCCAAAATACCCTAGAGAAAATAACCAAACTAATCCTCATATAGAGACAATTTTTTTTTAAATCATAAACTTAATGCAACATAGTAAACTATCATTACAACAAACATAGCTTTACTTCACATGAATGTATCATGAACATACCCATAACTAATACAACATATAAAACAAGTGAAAATAACATCATACCAATTATCATCTCAATTGTTACATTTAATCTTTCATTAATTTATTCCCTAGGGTACTCCAACGTCATTACTTACTCTCATTAACACATAAACACATCCATATACCATGACACCATTATCATTCATTTCCTAGTTAATCACTATCTTCTTATGTGAATCATTAACTATCAGTACGTGACCTAACATAATACCATTAGTTGCTTAAGTTCATTTGAACACACCAAATCAAATGTTCCTAATTCCCATAATATTCTATCATTTATCTATCACATCCTATAACTACATATATCCTTATCCTACAAATGAAACTAGATTATTTCCTTAAGAAAACCATTATACAATTCAACGAGATCATTTTCCACAAGCATATGCAAGATTATAACAACATGTACTAATCTACTTTTCAATTAGGATTTCATACTATTAAGCCATTTCAAGAACCATATGATATAATTAGAATGCAAATGATCTAATCATTCAATTTCCTAATCCATCATACAATCTCAATCCTAAACATAATGAACATTCCATTACAACATGAATCATATAATGAATACAACATCTTGCTCCATTACCATATCATAGTCTCAACTACTACATCATGTCCTAATACATAAGAATACATGGCATAATAGTACATAAACTCTTCTATATTTACAGTGTCATTATGATACAATAATACTATCCTCATAACATATATGTCAACTCCATAGATCGATCCACATAAAGAAGAACATAAAGTCCACATCCATTAATACTAGCATTCAATGAAGAACATCCCAATAGAAGAAGGCATCAAATCACCCAACCATGTGGAACCAAATAGGAACCACCCTACATGATAGGAGATGACATGGGGTTCCAACTCACACTCTAGACCTAGGCTGACACTTAACAACCAAAGAGATAAAATAGATCCAAAATCATAAACATTAAACTATGGAGGTACTAGAAGCTATCTGACAACAAGGCATACATAAACCTAGACCAACATGTAGAGGATAGTTTCATCACATTATATCACCAATAAGGATATCTTAGAACTCATCCTAAAATCCATGATACACATGCAAAAATGTCTCAACCTTTGAGGAAATCAACAGATTTTGGTTTACCCGATTACTAGATCTTCCCATAACTCACTATGGCTGCACTAGCAATCTAGCCATGAGATGGGGAACCATATACACATTTCTTATATTATAAATATGAATTACTATTACCCAACCCACCTATAATTAATTTAGTTATGTTATCACTTGATTATTATAATAAATCTCTAATGAGCTATTCCAATGGTCTAGACCCTGACTCCATACACAAGAAATCCTAGCACTCCATTCCTCACGACCTTGATAGACTCATGGAAGCCCACTCTCCATAATCATTGTCCTAGGCCCTAGTGTGAAACATAACCCACAATGACATCAAAATGATGGTATGATGAAAGAATAAGTATCCAGTCAACTTTTGAGAGGGGGTGAATTAGTAGATAGAAAAACTGATACAAACTTCACCAATCTCAAAATCAATCTCTCAAAGTAAACTTAGAACTATCAATGTAATACCACTATCAAGATAAAAACTCAGAAGATAAACCAATTTAATGTTACAACAAATTAACAATAAACAACTTCAAACTCATAAATATCCAAATGCTTTTCCATATGTCAATAGACTTCATTTCTCAATGCTTCCAGTTATCATGACTTATCAAAGTAGTTAAGTAGTTAAGTAAATCAACCATAAAAACATAACCACAAAAACATTCACCACTTGACACAAATAGTTTTGACATGGAAACCTAAATGGGAAAAATCACGGTGAGATGAGACTCGCAAGATAACTACCTGAACTCTTTTGAAGTTCATGTTGTTAGGAGCCTATCTTGTTAAAGCTTTACAAAAGTCCTGTTAAGAACTGATGTTGTTAAGAATCACCTAGTTAAGGAATTGTCTACAATGCCTTGTTAGAAGAAATACCCTGTAAGGAGTAACCTCGGTAGAGGATTTGAAAATCCAAGCTATTGGATCACCTTGTTAGAATATTTGAATAGCACCAAGCTTGGTAGAGCTTACCTAGTGAGGGGATTTCAATTATGTTGTAATTTTTAGAAAACAACAAGAGTTTTCTAATTTGTCTAAATATCACTACACTTTCTTGATCAGATCCATTTCATGCTCCTATCTACCTTTACTCAAACTACACATACATCATCCAGTTCGGCAACCACACACTCAAGTGATCTTTGCTAACTCTTTGCCAACTCATTAAACTAAACAACTTCATCGACCTTATAAACAAATTAATTAGGTCAGTAACACAACAAAAACCTAATTCTCATAGAGATTACAAACAAGTCAGATCAAGTATGACCATTGGATTACATAGCAATCTTTGCACATCAATCGAGAAAACCTTGATCGCTCCTTGATCACTGCTTCATCGAACTTAGTAACAGTTAGCATTCTACACTCTAATTAGAAATGATGGCGTTATCATTGATGGCATCCTTCTGGCAATCACCTGGCATTCATTTGGTAAAGCCACCGATCGGCACCGGCACCAGCTAGACATCTACGTACACTAGCAGACACTTCACCGACAGCGGCTACAATGCATACCAGCAATCCAGTCAAGAGGAAATAAACTTTTGTATTTAATATAATTATATTTTGTAAAGCCGACATGGCATATTGTAAAAGACTCATATATGTATGAGATCTTATAGATCATTTTGTAGTAGAAGTAAGAGAATAGTTGTGAATTATGTATAAGGAGATATAAGTTGACAATGAAGGTTTTTGGTTATAGTATGAGCTTAAACAGGTATTGAACCTGGCATAGTTGATGCTGATTTGAAGCAGTACATGGTATTGGATTTCATAATCAATTTTGTAAGATAGTGAGACTTCTATCTTGTAAATTGAGCAGTGAACTCTAGGTAGTTGGCCTTCCTGCATGTGTAGGCCCCTCATTGTAAGTAATATTTATTCATTGGCTTGTGAGTAAATATTGTGGGTAACAAATACCACCGAGGTTTTTCCCACACCGGGTTTCCTTGTTAAACATATAATGTTATGTTGTGCTTTCTATGTTGTCTTTATTATTCCTATTTACTACATTTATTCTTATTTATCGGTACACTATTTTGGAATGCAAAATACTTAATAAGATTAAATATTCTGTTAACCAGTTAGATACTGATTCAACCCCCCCCCTCTCAGTATCTTTGGGATTATCATTAATCCTAACATTTGGTATCAGAGCCTGGTCCTCTATTTACAAAAGTGTAACAACTTGAGGAAGATTTTGACACTGGTATAGATGGAGAACTTAAGAAAGCAATTGGAAGGAGCTCTTATAGACTATGATTCAAAGAAGTTGAAGAATATCAAACTTGAAGATGATCTAAGGACTACACAGGAATTCATTCAAGGACTTCAGGAGAATCTTACTATTGTTAGAAATAAAAAACAAGAACTTCATGAGAAGACGTAGAATGATAATAATGAAAAGGAAACTCTTAATGAACTTATGAACAAGATGAGACAAGAAAACCTTACTATGAGGAATGAAATGCAATATATGACTATGAGATTTTGTAAAGACATTGAAGACAAGAAGAAGAATGAAGATGAATTGACTAGGAGACTCAATGATGCTGGAAATGAAAATCTAAGACTCACTCATGAAAATGATATGTTAAAGACAGATCTGATTCACATGCAACATGATAAAACTGAACTTATTAGACAATTGGGAATTCTAGAAAATGAGTTGGCTACTGTAAATCAACACAAAGAGAAATTCAAGAAAAGTTCAAAAGAACTTGATGATATGCTGAAAAGTCAGAAACCTAAAGGAGATACTAATGGACTTGGATTTGAAGTTGGTGAAAGTTCTTGTACACAAACAATCATGATCACAGTAAACTAGTAAGACAACCTAATGCTTACAAATTTAATGAGAAATGCTATAACTATAACAAGTATGGTCCTAGAGAAAATCAATGTAGATCTAGAAATAATCAGAACATCAAAGTTGGTCATAATTTAGAAAACTGTAGAATGAATGTAAGATGTTATGTTTGTGGAAGATTTGGGCACTTATCTAATCAATGTAGAACACAAACTGGCATAAGATATGGAAAGGTTGTTCAGAAGAATAATGTGACTTATGCTTGTAACAAAATTCAACATATTGCAAAACTTTGTAGAAGCAAGAATTCACCAACAAACAACAAAGGACCTAGTTTGAAAGGCAAAGAAAAGGTTGATGAGGTAAAGAAATTTTTTTCAAAACAATGGATTAGAAAGGCAGATCAGAATGTTGATGAGACTATTTCTTCACTGGTAGAACATAGTATTACTCCACTAGATGTAAATTCTTCATCCAATGGAGAAGTAACCCTTTGGGGGTATTGCAGCATGTTGAACATCATACATATTACCCTCGGTTGATGGAGAAGATATATTTCTTCTTTACCGACAAATGTGTTAAGTTTTCACTTAACCGATGAGCATTTAATGTGGTTGTTGAAAGAATTTTCATTATAAATCATCGATTTCCCTTCATTTTTTATTCATCGAGAATTAAAATTAGCAGAAAGCATGAAATCCGATCAAATGCATTCAAGACGAAGAAGGAAAGTGATTTCTTTCAAGTATTCAAACATTATCATGTAGCTTAAGGTATTTCTAAAATGGCTTCCTCTTCTACTCCCAAATTTATTGCAAACCCTACTGTTGTGGAAAATATCAAAAGCTCGAGACTCTTATTTAAAATTATTCTACAGATATCTAAGCAAGATGATTCTATAGGCGCATTTTCCAAGATTCCTAAAGGTGTAGCTTATGCTGAAGACCCTAGTATATATATTCATTGCAATATTGAAGAATTAGGTTTTGAGGAAGTGTTAAAGATGTTTAAAACCGTAATTTGTGATGAAAATGGCAATGTCAAATCTGTACACAAGGTTATTGAGACTTTAGGTCTTGTGGAAGTTTTGAACATCCCCGAATTTATGGAGGAAGTTGTAAGAATTATGTTAAGTAGGGCACATGGAGAATTTCTTTGGTTAGATTTAGTCTGCAAATTCACCTGACAAGCAATTAGAGCAGTGACAGGTCTACCCTCAACCGACAACAGACCTAACAAAACTAAGAAGGTTCCTAATAACAAAGTCATGACCTTAACCATAGCAACATCTGATAGTAGATCTCTGAGAGTAAATGACATCAAGGACATCAATGTGAGATTCATAAGTATGATCCTAGGTTACAAGACTACACATTAAAATAGACATAATTCAGTTTCCAGTCTTTGCATTAACAATGCTTAGGAAATGGTAAATAATAATGCAAAAATAGATGGGTGTGAATGGCTGAAGGATGAACTAATTGATAACTTAGAGAAGATAAAAGATGATAATAAAGGGACATTTCATTTTTGTAATCTTTTGGTATGCCTTATGTTGTATGTCACAAAGGAAATCCCCAGTATTGGACATAAAGACTTTGGATATGACATACTGGTAGGCAAACAATTGCAAGAAGCCTTCACTGGCATGGGTACTATGAAAGAAAGCAACATAACTAAATACTTCAAAGCTTTCTAAACCAAAATGAAAACAAGAGAGAGACTACCACAGAGTGTAGTAGATAAATATGATAGGGAACTTTGTTTTGTGATTAGGAAAGATTCAACATGGATGTAAGTTGTATTACCTAGAACTGTATGGGTAACAAAAATGGGTTATGAGGTAGATATCAACATTGTTGAAACTTATGCAAAAGCTTTATTAGATGCACCTAGAGATCCATCGGAAGAAGTTTTTTGTAGTACTGAAACAATTGAAAGTGGTGTACAAACAATGAAAGAAAGGAAGAGAAGAGAAAAGTATATAAGAGATGCTTCAAAGAAGGTAAAAGAAATAAAAGAAAATGTTATGAACCTTACTGGTATAAAGGAAAGTGAACTAGAAGGACTGCAACTAGAAGCACACTTCTCATTGGTTGGCACATCATCTCACAGTGAGATACCTATTGAATTCAAGATAGTTGATAGGAAGAGAAAACCTTCACTGGTACCCTCTCCTCCACCCAAGAAAACAAGAACCTTGAGAAAGAAACAATAGCAGTTTGGCAATCGACAAAGAAACTTACACCCAAGAAGAAACATAAATAGGTTATAACTCCTTTGGATAATTTACTGAATGAAATAACTAATGATGGTAACTTGGCAAATGTGAGAAAATTGTATAACACATTCACTGACTCATAAAAGGAAAGTATTGAAAATAGTATTATAATACATTTGGACATATATGAGAATGTGTTAATTGAAGTTGTAGATGATTTACCAAATAATCTGTATAGAAGGTTAGATGCAAAAAGAATTGCAGTAATGGAGGTGGACAAGGAAATTAAAGTTGAAAAACTTCTAGCTATACATCCAGTTAACTCGAAAGAGAAAATTGATGACCTAATCTGTAAAGCTAACATATTAGTCTTTGATAGTGGTCACCAGCAAGTGAGCTTAATGCTTGGTAGAGTTAATGAAATTGCAGAGGAAACAGCTGATAAATGGGATATCTCTTTTGTAGAAAAAGAAAAACAAGAGGAATTGAACAGGTCAAAGAAAAAATTTAAGGTATATCAGAAGAACAAGGACAAAGGGAAAGGTAAAGTTGGTGGAATACCAAACAGAAAAATAACTGACAACTTACCACCACCCTTGGATACTGCACTGGTACATACTGATGATACATCGACTATTGACAGTATAGGTACAACACATGATGACACTAATCCTAAATCAGAAATTCTATTCACCACGAATATTGATACTCAGGAAGTAAACATTATTGTAGACAAGGATAACATAAAGGTAAAGAATGATTATTGACAATGGAAACATTGCTGAGCAATCGACATAGAATGTTGAGGTCGAAATGCAAACATACCAAATGGAACAACCTTTGGACAGTGGAATGAATACTGGTAGTATAGATGTTGGCACTGAGAAACCTACAAAGATAGAGATATTGGTAGCTAAGAACATAGAGAAACCAATAGAGAAACTGATAGAGGCATAGGTACACATTGAGGCAGAGAAACCCAAACCATTATAGGTTGAAACACAAACTTAGACTGATCCACCAGAGGTTGATACAAGGAAATTGGTAACAAATGTTGGAAGCATAGAGGTAATCAAGGCAGTTGGTCAAACATCCGGTACTTCTTTAAGTGAATTCAAGCCTACCAACATGATAGAGGTACTCCTGGACTCCATTAAGAAGATAATTGATTGTAATGCATTGGCTTATAAAGAAATTGATGATACAATACCTATTCTTAAGATGATTTCACCAAAATGTAATATAGATCATGTACAGGATTCTTTAGGTCAGTTGGACACATTGTCTAAATTTATTGCTGGAAATGTAATAACAGTTGATAATATGAATGAGGACACATTCAAAGAGAAAATGGAAAAAGAAAAGGAAAAATTATTTGAGGAGACAATAAAAAAGTGCACTGAACATATTAACTCACTTTTATCGGCATTGAATACAACAATTTTGGAATATAAGGAACTATACAGAGAGACATGCAAGCCACATTAGTTGACACAGGACATTTAAAAGGAATTAAGCAGAGTACAAAAGGAGATAGATGATATAGCTGATAACATTATTGGTTCATCCGAACCTATATTAGTTATTCATCAATAAATAGCAGGTTTTAGTGAAAAGTTGGAGAAATTTGAGAAAGAAAAAGCAAGGATCAAAGCAAATGCCAGAGATCTTAAGTATAAACTTAGTCCTAAGTTGGGTACTCTCATCTCTCTAAGAAATGAGATATCTAAGGCATTAATTCAAGGAGAAAGATCACCAGAGGAGCATATGCATCATCTCACCAGCACGATCCAACGAACTGAGGCAACTATGAATAACATCAATAGATTCATGCAGAGTTTAAACTTGATTTTAGCAGACATATTTCAGATTGTAACCAACTGGTTACAAACCTTAAGGTGAAATTTTGCACTCATTTGACAATATTTGGCAACCTTTGTCATTGATGTCAAAGGGGGAGTAGTGGACAAATAAAAATGGCTATTCAGAGGAGATCGTCTACTCAAGGGGAGCACATCTTTTTGGACTTCACTTTTTGGAAATAGTTTTTGGATTTTTCTCATGAGTGTTGCCATCAATGCCAAAGGGGTAGATTGTTGGCATTCTACACTCTAATGAGAAATGATGGTGTTTTCATTTATGGCAACCTTCTGGTAACCACCTCACATTCATCTAGTAAAGCCACCGACAGGCACCGACACTAGCTAGACATCTACATACACTGGCAGACACTTCACCGACAGCGGCTACAATGCATACCGAGACTCTAGCTGACAGGGAATAAACTTTTGTATTTAATGTAATTATATTTTGTAATGCCAACATGATATATTGTAAAAGACTAATATATGTATGAGATCTTATAGGTCATTTTGTAGTAGAAGGAAGAGAATAGTTGCAAATTATGTATAAGGAGATATAAGTTGACAACAAAGGTTTTTGGTTATAGTATGAGCTTAAATGGGTACTGAACCTGGCATAGTTGATACTAATTTGAAGTAGTACATTGTATTGGATTTCATAATCCATTTTGTAAGTGAGTGAGACTTCTATCTTGTAAATTGAGCAGTGAGCTCTAGGCAGTTGGCCTTCTGCATGTGTAGGCCCCTCATTGTAAGTAATATTTATTCATTGGCCAGTGAGTAAATATTGTGGGTCACAAATCCCACCGAGGTTTTTCCCACACCGGGTTTTCTCGTTAAATATGTTGTGTTATGGTGTTCTTTCTATGTTGTTTTTATTATTCCTGCTTACTGCATTAATTCTTATTTACCCGTACACCGCTTTGGAATGTAAAATACTTAATAAGGTTAAATATTCTTCTAACTAGTTAGAAACTGATTCAGCCCCCCTCTCAGTATCTTTGGGACTATCATTAATCCTAATAGTAACTCATGACGTGCGTTGCATTATATGTAGTAGATTTTCTCATTCCCTAGATAAAAACCATTACAACCATTCACCAAAATCTCTTAAAATTGTCTTGATACAATAATCATACATCTCATAATCAATGACATTCATCATCAGATCATAAGCCAATATAACCAATTCACCAAACTTAATTGGTTAGGGTTTATCAAAAACAACAGGTAGGGTTTACCAGTTACCAGTTCAACTCCCAAATGCTTCCTATCGATTATAGTTTTCTTCACTTGTTCATCCTACCAGTTACAAAATAATATTACAACAATATCAACAATATTATTACTAGTTAATTAACATCAATGAAAACATAACATATCATTAATACAATCTTCATGCAAGTGCGAACAATCTCTCCCTTTGGTATTGATGGCAATACAAATATCAATACCATTGATTTTTGTTGTGATTATGAATAGGAATCCTGGTTTACATTACCAAGTATTAACCATGCTCTCCATGTCTTCATCTTGTCGTTGGTTCTTCTTCCCATAATCACATAATTCTTCTCCCCCTTTGACAATAATGCCAAATTGAAAGTAAAACATGTAATGTCAAATTTCACTGTGCATCATCAACAATCTGCAACTTGATGCTCCCCCTATGGAATAACTCCACTTCTACACCAATCCTTTTGTAAAATTTTGCAAGTAGCTCTGGGACTGATGTAATACACATCATACTTAACTGACCTCATGAAGTGGGCCAACCCCTAACTGACTTCTAAGATACTCAAAAGTCTTAGGTAGCGGTTTACTAAAGATATCTACAAGCTGCTCCTTGGTAGAAATATGCTGCAAGATCACATCTTTACTCTATATGTTTTCCCTCAAGAAATGATACTTCAATTCAATATGCTTGGTTCTTGGAAATATTTATGACACTTGTATTATCACATAAGATCTTTATAGGTTCTGAAATATTCATCTTAAAACCTTCCAAAATGTGCCTCATCCATATAGCTTGAGTACAATTCATGTAAGTTGCAACATACTCAGCTTCAGGAGTAAATTGTGAAGTATAACTTTGCTTCTTACTACTCCAAGAAATAAGTCTTCGTCCAAGAAAAAATGCTCCATTGGGTGTGCTTTTCTGGTCATCAACATTTCCTAACCAATCTGCATCTGTGTACATCTTCAAGTCAAAATGTTTTGCATATGGATACCATAACCCATAATCAACAATACCTTTCAAATATCTAAAAAATTCTCTTGGTTTCTATTAGATGTGTTTCCTTAGGATTCTTCTAGAATCTAGCAACTATGCCAACTGCATGAGCTATGTCTGGTTTACAATCACTCATGCCAAATGTCTTCAAGACCTCTTTCACATACTTAGACTGTATGATGAAAATACCATTCTTCATTTGCTGTATTTGCAAGCCTATGAAATTTTTTATTTCTCCCACTAAAGACATTTCAAACTCATTATTCATTTCATCTCCAAAACTATTACTCATGTCAACATTACCTCCAAATAAGATATCATCAACAAATACTTTGCTGACCAGTATTTATCTGCTTCATATTTGAGATATATGTTACTATCATCACCGGTTCTCAGAAATCCTATCTTCATCAGATGTGTATGAAGCCTTTCATACCATGCTCTCAGTGCCTGCTTTAATACATATAAAGCCTTATGCAATCTGCATACCATGTCTTTCTTATCAATCAAAGCATAACCATATGTCTTCTCAATGTATACTTCTTCTTATAGTATCCCATTCAAAAATGTTGACTTAACATCTATCTAGTATACCTTGAATTTCTTGTGTGTTGCAAATGCAAGTAAAGTTCTACCACCTTCTAGTCTTTCCACTCATGCAAAAGTCTCACCATAATCTTCTCCTTCCTCTTTTTCATATACTTTGCAAACTAACCTAGCTTTATTGCGAACTACAACACCCTCTTCATTCAACTTGTTCTTGAATACCCACTTAGTGCCTATCACATATTTATTTACCGATTGGGGTACTAGGGTCCATGTGTTGTTCTTCTCAATTTGATAAAGTTCCTCCTCCACAGCTTTAACCCAAGGATCATCGCCAAACGCTTCCTTAGCAGTCCTTGGTTCAATAATGAATATCATGCAAGAATTCTCTCTGATTCTTCTTCTAGTTAGTACTCCAACATCCTTATCCCTAATAATCTATTCACGATTGTGATTTAGTCTCACATATCTTAGAATAACATGATCATTATCTTTAGGTTCAACTTCTTCATTGTCATGATCTTCTTCTAAATTTATATGTTCCACTTGAACTGGTACATTAGTATTCGCTTTGCCAGTTTCAGATTTCACAGTTTCTTGTTCCAAAAACAAAATGCAAGGATCTTCATCATTTTTCTCCAAATTGGTTTCCTTTGAGACTTTACGATATTCATCCAGTCGAACATCAGCACTCTCAATAATTCTTTATGTCTTGTTGTTAAAACACTTGTAGGCCTTACTCTTGGTGGAATAGCCAAGAAATATACCTTCATCACTTTTAGCTTCAAATTTGCTAATATAATTACCTCTCTTAATAAAACAGTTGCTACCAAATATCTTGAAATAACTAACATCAGGTGATCTTCCATACAAATATTCATAAGGAGTCTTGTCTTTACCTCTCTTTACAAGAATCCAGTTCATAGTGTAGACAGTTGTGCTGACAGCTTCTCTCCAAAAAAAATTTTGTACACCTCATTGTATCAACACCTTCCTAGCAGCTTCAACAACATACAAATTGTTTTTCTCTGCAATACCATACTTTTGTGGTGTCCTCAGTGCAGAAAGTTGTCGTTTGATACCATTTTCATCACAATACCTAGTAAATTTCTCATAAGTAAATTCATCGCCTTGATCTGTCCTCAGACACTTTATCTTCTTACTGCTCTCCTTCTCAACTAAGGCCTTGAATGCCTTGAACTTACCAAAAGCTTTAGTCTTATCTTTCAAGAAAGTGACCCACATCATCCTTGAGAAATCATCAGTGAAGATCATAAAATATCTGTCACCTTGAATACTTTCTATCCTTATTGGTCCACAAAGATCTATATGAACCAAATCTAACAAATGTTCCACTGAAAAAGATTTTCTCTTGAAAGTTGAGGATGTCATCTTTCCCAACTAACATTATTTGCATAGAGCATTAACCAGTTTGTCAAATTGAGGCAAACCTCTCACTTTTTTGGACTTACTCACTTTAACAATGTCATCAAAGTTTATATGACAAAATCTCCTATACCAAAGCCAACTATCATCTATCTTTGCAATTAAATAGTTTCTCACTCTAGGATTAAGGTGAAACAAGTTACCTTTAGTTTTCTTCCAAGTTGCAATCAGTTTACATTTTTTTTCATAGATCTTGCACATACCATTCTTAAACTCCATGGGTATCCTCTATCATTGAGTTGTGCCGCACTCAAAAGATTGTTCTTTAAACCTTCAACCCAGTAGACATCATTTGCACTGCTCTTTCCATTAAGAGAAATAGTTCCCTTACCTTTAACCATGCAGGGTGAGTCATTACCAAATCTTACAACTTGGCCATCAAATTCCTTCAGAGAAAGAAATTTGCTTTGATCACCGGTCATGTGATATGAACAACCACTATCAATGATCCAATCATCAGAGTTATCCATCCTAGATACTAATGCCTTCTGGCCTGATATCTCTTCTTTAATGGATACAAACACAATGTCTTCATTAGAATCACCATCATATTCTTCATCAGTGATACCACCATTAAGAACAATAAGACAATCTCTTTGTCCTTTACCCATATACTTTTTTAATTTCTCTCATTTGTGCTTATTATCACCATTAGGAGAGTTAGCAGCTATGTGTCCAATCTTTTTGCATGCAAAACATTTCAAAGGTAATTTACCTCTATATTTATCTATACCTCTAGGCAACCACTTGGCCAACAATGCTTGAAGATCAACTAAGTTGTCTTCATCATCAACTTCTTTTCTGGATTTGGATTCATAACTGTGATTGGCATCTCTACTTTTCCTCACAGATGGGTTAGAAATAGAAGCTCTAAATGCAGACTCATATTTCTATACACTACCATCAAAACCATTTAATTCAAAAGAAGTAAGCTTGCCAATGATGGAGTCAAGAGTTATCTTAGTTTTTTCAATGGACTTCAATTCCTGAATAGCTACAACTTGGATAGTGTAGACTAGTAGAAGGGTTCTTAGTACCTTACTGATCACTGTGGCATCTAATAATTTACCTCTTTCACTCTTAATTTCACTGACTATCTCCTTTATCCTTTGACCATACTACTAGATATTCTCACCTTCAGCCATTCGCATCTCATCAAAATTTCCTCTTAGACTCTCTTCTTTAGCAATCTTAACATGTTCATCACCACTATAAATCTCTTCATGTTTTTTTGATACCTCAGATGAAGTCTTAAGACCATGAACATATGCATACTCTGCATTAGGCAAAGAATTGTTAATAGCCTCTAATGCTTGATGATTTTCATATTTCTCTTTCTTTTGTTCATCAGTCAACATCCCAATAGGTGCAACATATTTAGTGTCCACATGTTCCCAATACTGGCTTCCCAGACTCTTGATATAAATTTTCCTTTTGTCACTCCATATGCTATAGTTCTCTCTATTAAACTTTGGACCTTCCTTCTTCATCATGATTTGCAAGATCTTTATCTCAAGCTGTTAGACTTAGACTTTAGAGGACCAGATACGCTCTGATACAAATTGATGGTATGATGAAAGACTAAGTATCTAGTCAACTACTGAGAAGGGGGGTGAATCAATGGATAGAAAAACCGATACAAACTTCATAAATCTCAAAATCAATCTCTCAAAGTAAACTTAGAACTATCAATGTAATACAATTGTCAAGATAAACCGGTTGACTGTTACAACAAATTAACACTAAACATCTTAAAACTCATAAAAATCCAAATGCTTTTTCATATGTCAACAGAATTCATTTCTCAATGCTTCTGGTTATCATGACTTATCAAAGTAGTAAGTAGTTAACTAAATCAACCATAAAAACATAACCACAAAAACATTCACAACTTGACACAAATATTTTTGATGTGGAAACCCAAATGCGAAAAACCACGATGAGATGAGACTCACAAGATTGTTGGCATTATGGATGAATTGATTATGTTTTGCATTGATGTCAACATTAGTTGTTATGGTTGGTTATTGGTAGATAGGTTTTGGTTATCGGTAGAAGATCTAATGTTAGTACCAGTAGAAGAGACTATTTGTTGGATACTTCTGGCATGTTTGAATCAATGGAATATGTTTGATTTTATATGTTACATGTTGCTTGAGTATGTTTAAGGTTTAACATTTAACCGATAGAGCTTTCACTAAGGAATCTTGATAGGATAAATAAGTGGTTTTGGTGCAGCTTCTAGATGGATTTTAGGATGTTAAAGATGTTCTTTGATCATGCTTCAACTTATTGAAGACATTGCTTTGGCATGGTGGACCCAGAATAGGTCTTGTGCCTATCTAGGTTATGGACTAGTATCATGTTAACGTGTACTCTACACATTACTGGGATGTTTTAGGATGTTCTATGGATTGGTTATTATTGTTTTGGTCTTAAGCCGACATGGCATATCGTAGTAATATGGATTTATCTAATGATCTTATGGTAATATCTTGTAGGTGGCCAACCTAATTGGTTTAGGCCTTAGGGTTGGTATAAAATAATATAATATCTCATTGTAGATCATAGGATGGAATGAAAAAATATTCATTATCTTAAAATTCAATATCGTATGTGAGGGAGATTTGGTTGATCATAGGTGATTGATTTGGGATTAAGGAAGAGGTCAAAGGCCTCCGATATTGAGCGTAACCAAGACTATAATCAGGCATGGTAGATGCTATCTCTAATATTTCATTACTCTGGATTGTTATCTATTTATCTTCAGGTGGTTATAACCTCTTTGTAGTCAGTGAGACTCTTTTGTAATGAGTAGTGTGCCTTCCTGCATGTGTAGGCCCCTCATTGTATCACTCTGTGTGTGAAAAGTGGACCTATATTTGTATCTGGAATAAACAACAATTCAAATAAGTCATTAGATGCATGGTTAGTAAATCCATAATCAATGAATAATAAACCATTACAAAGCGACCCATTGCCCTTCTAGTAAATACGAGTTTAGATTGCTCTCATATTGCTAAGCTATCCAGTGACTAGACAACACCTAAACGAAGGATTTTTAAATTTATATGAGCATGGATTTAATCTAAATGGATGCAATATTTAAGCTAACTGAATGCATGATTTGCATGATTTAATCTAACATGATTTAAGCAATATATGAATATTTAAGCTAAATGATTTAAGAAATATGAAATAACTAATATGCAATATCTCAATACAAATTCTCAATGAACCTAGAGCAAAAACAACATAATAACAATATATTCTCCAACATTTTTTTGAATGAGAGATGAGAGCCTGAATTTATAGAAAATTTAGAAACAAACCAAAGATTGAGATCAAATGATGATGAGTGGTCAATATTTTCGAAGAGGAAGCACAATCCAGGTGAATTGATGTGATTGGATGCTTTTCTCAGTTTTAAAGGAAATTGAAGTAAAATTAAGATAACATGAAGAAAAAAAAGATTTATTCTCTATTTCATTCAATTTTAATATTAAATTGTTTTAATTGCTTTCTGTGAGATTATCTATCAATTTTTAATTTGTTTTTTCAAGATTATCTCCAATTGATTTCTTTTCTCAAAATTTTAATTCTTTTTTGGTCAATTAATTCCTTTTTCTATTTGTTTCCTTTTTTGAAGATTTGTGCTCATAATTTCCAATTCCTCTTTCTTGATTTGTTTCCTTTTTTGAAGATTTATGGCAATTTTTATTCATTTTTTAAATTAATTCCTATTTTTGATGATTTAGTGGAAAATTGATTTGTTTAATTAAATATGCACAAGATATTGAATTAAAATAAGTAAGATAATTGTTTAAAATGATTTACTTGGAATGATTTAGTTAATTAAATAAATATTTCATTAATATTGAGTGATTAATTTTGCCATGTGACATTGATGATTTTAGAAATTAATTAATTGTTCAAGATTTATTTAATTGTCTTTGATTAGGACCTTGGTGAAGCTATCAAGATTAGGGGCTCATGGTTTAGATGACCATTTTTTAAAGTATTACATTTGACCCTCTTTGAATTAATGTGCGAGCAATGCATTGGTTCAAAGAAAATTTGATGTCTAGGAGATACCAGTTCAGAACTTGATTGATCATGAACCAGATTAAAAGCGAGGTGTTTAGCTTGATTTGAAGTGATGAAGCTGAACAGAGTTTGATTAAAGAGATATCGATCCTAAAATTGACTGAACGAGGAATGATAGAGAGCAAAGATACCAAACTTGAACTTGATTGATCAAGAAGCGGATCTTTCTTATCTAGAACTTGATTGATCTAGACATAGTGAGCAATGAAAAAATCATTCTTGAACTTTATTGACCAAGATACGATGAGAAAAGATAAACTATTCAGCTTGATTCGATGCGATGAAACTAAACACCTGCTTAGATTGAGTGTGTGATCAAAGAAACTCTCTAAACCCTTGATTGAGTTTAAATGAATAATCAGCTTGATGAAAAGCGATGAAACTGACTAACTTTAAGAGACTGATTCAGACAAAGACAATATCAACTTGATTTGAAGCAATAAAATTCATATGCCTCAAGAGATTGATTTGATTCAAATGGTTGAGAAAACTCAACTTGATATAAAGCGATCAAGTTGAGATGCCCCTAGCGATAATAATTTGATTGATTTTCTTTAGTTGAAAAAGATTTTTGCTCAACTTTTGATGAAGATTTGAAAATTTTCTCAACTTTCAAGATGTGAAGTGAAGAGGTCATCAGTATGCCCCCTCAGGAGCGAAATCAAAAGATAGCGAGGGTACATGATTATAGGTAATTTTTGGTGATGATAAGTTATTTGAGCACAAATGATTAATGTTGAAGATTAAAATCAGAGTTAATGTGACAATTCAATTGAGATTTAGTGTTGATTAACGAGAAATTGAGCATAAATTGAAGAAGAGAATGAGCAGTTGATGAAAGCGCTAAGTTATTGATTTCGATTTTGATCCCGAAAATGGACTCATGACAGCTGATTTAGGAGTTCTTGATTTGATTTCATCGTACTTGTGTTGATTGATTATGCGATGTTGTTCTATATGGTTTATTCTATATGTATGCATATCTTTTCAGTATGGATGTATGTAATGTGGATGAATATAGATGTTTGTTGTTTGGTTTCTTTTTCATATGCAAATAAATGATGAAAATGAGTAATGAGTAATGTAAATGTTTATTTTTCTTCATGCAATAATATGAATGCAAATAAATGTATGAATCTATATAAAATGCATATGTATGCATCTAACATCTCAATACACAAGTACTCGATTAGAGAAATGATGATGAAAAAGAGATCACTTAGTTGAGAAATGATGATACTTCAAACTCTTATTCAAAAGATATAGAGATTATTGTTATCATGTAGAAATCACTTGAAATACACAAAACACAAAATGAAATGCAAAATGAGATGCAACCTAAACCTAGTCACTTGATTTGGAATACTTAATTTTCATCATTGAGCATTTTACAAACACAACAAGAAGAATATAGTTCATTTCTTTGCATATGCAATATGAATTATCTTGTCTTCAATGACCCTTTTTTCGTTCATATCCTTGGATAGATTACACATAGACCCAGATTGCAGATTAACGAAATTCCCTCAAAACAGACAAAGAAATGATGAGAACCTCCTTGTAGCATACAAATAAGCAGAGTCAAGGTATGTGTGGTGATTTCACCTTGATGTGAAGGCACTTATGACAGACACCCAGCTGATTAGATGTATCTAGATCATTAGAATCATTCCTACAAGAAGAAAATAAAAAAAATATTGTGCCCCCAATCCTTGCTTCTCTTAGTCAAGATAGACTTCCTTGAGTTACTCAAAGGGATAATAATTGAAAAGTAATATAAATTATATAACAAAAAGAAAATTTAATGAATATCTCAAACAGTTTAGTGATTGTTTTTAGTTTTGTTTAGCTTGTGTACTTAGTGATAAAACTCTTCAGTAGTCAGGAGACAGGTGACTAACTCAGAGTGAATGACCGGGTACCACTGACGTAAAGATGACTTGGTTGATACTACTCAAGACATGTAAATTGATCAGTTGGTTACCCTAAGACTAGGACATTGATTAGTTTCAAACCATGAGGGTTCCAATGAACCATAATGTGACAAAAGTGAATGAAGTATGTACAAGATAAAGAAAAGATGCAACATTGAAGTACAAGAGATAAAACTAACCTAGACAAAATCCAGTAGCCATACTGATCTATGCCATTGTTTTGATTTGTGTGATCATTGATAGGAATGTCTGGTTTCAAAGAGTAAGTACCCCATATAAGACTGATTTGTCTGGTATCGAGTGTACCCTTCCTTGTATAATTCATGTTGATGTTTGATAAAGTTTAATACACTGATTAACAAGACATGCGATAAGTTTGGTTGTAGACATTGAGAGGTTTTCAATGGTTGATTTAGTTTGATGGATAGTCTATGCTTTCTTGCTTTGATTTTTCAGATATCTTTTAATTTATTTTGTGAGTTTTTTATTTTAAGGATTTTGTTTAGGACATTTTATGATTTTTAGGAGTTTGTTCAGAACATTTTATGATTTTTAGGAGTTTGTTAAGGATATTTTATTATTTTTTAGGAGTTTGTTCAGGACTTTTTATGATCTTTATGATTTTTTAATGTTTGCCCCTAGTGTCTAGCAAGGCAAAAGCGATTTTGAGTACATTAATGGATATGAAAAATGATGGTGGATGCTTTCAAGGACTATCTCACAACATTAATCCAAGCACAGGGTCTGGATATAGCAATGTAAAGCAAGCATTTTAGTGAAGTAAAGCAAGGATATAGCGTAATAAAGCCATATGGTCCAAAGAAGTGGCCATGTCAAGAGGTTTGTGGAAAGCATATTTTTGCATTTTGTCCATAGTGTTGATCAAGATCTGGATAGGGAATAAATAGTATAATTAGGATCAAAGGTGGTAATGAAGGATGTAAGCGAGCAATGGATAGGAGATAAAGGGTGTGGATCAAGTGCAATATATAGGATATACAAAACCTATAAATATCCTTAACTTTGTCAAGATCAAAGGTGGAAAAGGGAGATGAATGTATATAAAGCGAATGAGGGATAATGGAGGATGAAGGATAATGGAGGAGGAAGTATAATAGATGGATGTACATGGATGGAACTTGCCCCTAGTGTAAAGTGCAAAAGAATAATGGATTAGGCATGATGCCCGTTTGCTAGGTTTTCATCATGGTACTTTCCCAAGGCACCACAAGAAGTGGTTTTCACTCGTGGACAAAATTATTTCTCTTTGCTTTTTGTTCTGATTTTTTTTTGAAAGATAATGGAGGCATGATAAAGGATAGAAGAAGTACCCCATCATGGCTATGAAGGTATGCTCAAAGATGTTGGCAGGATAATGAAATGAAACTAAGGCAAGGACTTATGCAAAGGATTGGATAAGAGGGATAGAAGGGTGGAAAAGAGGTGTTGGATAATGGATGGGATGTTGGAAGAATTGTGTATTACTAAATGGAAATGTTGGAAAGATCAACATTGACATACACCTTGAGGGATGGTGGATACATGGAATAGAAGTGAATCTCAAATATTGAGATTTGGATGGAGGAAGATTTTGGAGGTCATATGAGATGGAGTAAACATTATTAGTATTGTGTGTACCATCAAAACATATAGTGCCTTTTTCTTTGATCAAACAAGCTTTATCATCTCCAAATCTTACTAGACCTCCATTGTATTCCTAAAAGGTTAATAATTTACTCTTATCACCAGTCATTTGATGTAAAAATCCTGAGTCAATAATCCGTTCATCCTTATCTTAAACTTTAGCTACTAGGGCCTCCTCTATTGATTGAATAGTAGGTGCCAGTTGATCTTCTGTTATAGCAACAAAATTCCATCCATTGTCTATCATGTTGGTATTTTGGTATGGTTTTGTCATTGATGTCAACACCTACTAAACCTTATCAACTCTGGCACTTTGGAGATTCAGCAACATTCACTGGAAAGTGAATGACTTATGCACAGTCACTGCTATCTAGTACACCGGCATGATATAATGATCATTGGCACTTGGAATGGTATGGAAAACACTTGGTTATGTCGAAGACATATCTTAGACACTTTGTCTTGAATATTTGTGTATTGTCATATTCGTATTTGCATATTTGCTATTACCAGCAAATAGGTCCAAGTTATACATTGACAGGTTTATCTTTTCTAGATCAACATGATATGCTATGGAGATGATTTATTATTATTGTAAATGCATCAAGCTGACATGTTGAATTGGTTATTGCATCGGATATTGTTTTATTTGTAAAAATATTTTATTGTAATATCTTGTAGAGCCAACCTACTAAAATTGGTCCTAGGTTATGATATAAATGTAAGATCTTATTTGTAAGATCAGATGTGCAATGCAAAAAAGAATTGTGTGAAGGTATATGCAAGAATAAGAAGAGCTATACATGTAGACATCATTCAAAGGTGAAGCAAGGTTTTTGTGAAAGAATATCAGAACTACACCAGTACTGAATCCAACATATGAAGATGCTATTTTGAGAAGTACATCCTTATTGGATTTAACCGTCCAATTGTAGTCAGTGTGACTCCTATTTTTTGTTTGAGTAGTGAGCTCTAGGTGCTTGGCCTTTCTGCATGTGCAGACCCCATTTGTATACACTTACTATCTATAGTAGTATCATCTGATTGTGGGTCAGGTTTCCCATCGTGGTTTTTTCCCTTACAAGGTTTCCACATACAAATATTGGTATTATGTGTTGTGGATTACTTTGTCTTTTTGTTTCATGTATTAATCTTTACCGGTATTGTAATTATCTCATAAAACTATCCACCGATATAAAAGATTGGTTCACCGGTATTAAGCTGTAAGTTGGTTAATTTTTTTTTGGTTTGAATTTATTTGACAACTGATTCACCCCCCCTCTCAGTTGTCTCTGGGACCTAACAATTAGTATTAGAGTTTAGTCCTCTTTTGTAGAAGTTTAATAGCTTAAGGAGATCCAATGTCTACTAATTATTTTAGGAAGGACAGTCCTAAATTTGATGGAGCCAACTATGGCATATGGAAGATCAGAATGTAGACACATTTAAATTGCATTGGAAAGGACATCTAGGAAGTTACAAAGAATGACTATGCTACTCCTACTTCCGGTCAGCCTAATCCACCTACCTTGGGAAAAGATGAAGAAAATGATTGCAAAGCAAGAGAAACACTTTTGAGCATATTAACAGATCAACAAATCATGGGATTATCAGATAGATCAACTGATAAAGCTAGTTGGGATCATTTGGAAACATTGAATGAAGGAGACTCCATAGTCAAAATTGCAAAGCTTGAAAGCTTCCGGGTCAAGTATGAAAATCTGAAAATGGAAGAAGATGAAAGGATTTCTGCTTTTATGGAAAGAGTTAATGAAATTTTTTTGGGTATTAAATGTTGTGGAGGAACCTTAAGTGAAGATGAAGTTGTTTCAAAAGTTTTAAGAGGATTTCCACTGGCATATAAAATGAAAGTTACTGCTATAAATGAGTTAAGAACAATGCCTAATACATCAGTAACTAAAGATACATTGATTGGAAAACTTTCAGCCTTTGAAATTGAGGAATTTGGTCCTATTGCTACTATAAAGATAGATTTAGCCTTTAAAGAATAAACATCATCTGCATCATCATTTGACAAATTTGTTTCAAAATTCTTTTATGCAAGAGAACTTGAAGAAAGAAGGAAAGAAAATGAAGAACTTGAAGAACTTGAAGCGCGATTTGCAAGGAAAATGCCTAAAGGTCTAGTTGGAAGTAAGTATGAAGGTAAAGAACACTTTAAATGTTTTAACTGTAATAAGATTGGTTATATGGCTTCAAGATGCCCTGATAGACATGCTAGACTAAGAGAAAAAGCTAGAAGAACATACAAGCCTAACTCTGAATATCAAACATACAGATTTAAGAAGAACAAAGACAAATCTTGTTATCTTAATGATGAAGGAATGATTGATGATTCTGATGAGGATCCAGTAGACAATGGATGGGTTTTTGTTGCTATAAAAAATGATCAACTGCCACCTACAGTCCAACTGATAGAGCAGGCCTTACTAACAAAAATTTAAGTAAAGGATGAATGGATCATTGATTCAGGATGCTCACATCATATGACAGGAGATAAAGGTAAATTCTTGAACTTTCAAGAATATAATGCAGGCTTAAAAAAATATCTACAAGTTGCTCCTTGGTACAAACATGCTCCAAGATCACTTCTTTACTCTATACTTTTTCCCTCAAGAAATGATACTTCAATTCAATATGCTTGGTTCATGCATGCAAAACAGGGTTCTTGGAAATATTTATGGCACTTGTATTATCACATAAGATCTTTACAGGTTCTAAAATCTTCATCTTAAAATGTTCCAAAATGTGCCTCATCCATATAGCTTGAGTACAATTCATGTAAGTTGCAACATACTCAGCTTCAGGAGTAGATTGTGAAGTACAACTTGGTTTCTTACTACTCCAAGAAACAAGTCTTCCTCCAAGAAAAAATGCTCCACCGGTTGTGCTTTTCTAGTCATCAACATTTGTTGACCAATCTACATCTGTGTACATCTTCAAGTCAAAAAATTTTGCATATGGATACCATAACCCATAATCAACAATACCTTTCAGATATCTAAAAAATTCCCTTGGTTGCTATTAGATGTGTTCCCTTAGGATTCTTCTAGAATCTAGCAACTATGCCAACTGCATGAGCTATGTTTGGTTTACAATCACTCACGCCAAATATCTTCAAGACCTCTTTCACATACTTAGATTGTATGATGAAAATACCATTCTTCATTTGTTGTATTTGCAAGACTCTGAAATTTTTTATTTCTCCCACTAAAGACATTTCAAACTCATTTTTCATTTCATCTGCAAAACTATTACTCATGTCCTCATTCAATCCAAATATGATATCATCAATGAATAATTTGCTAACCAGTATTTATCTCCTTCATATTTGAGATATATGTTACTATCATCATCGGTTCTCAGAAATCCTATCTTCATCAGATGTGTATGAAGCCTTTCATACCATGCTCTCGGTGCTCACTTTAATACATATAAAGCCTTATGCAATTTGCATACCATGTCTTTGTTATCAGTCAAAGCACAACCATATGGCTTCTTAATATATACTTCTTCTTAGAATATCCCATTCAAAAATGTTCACTTAACATCCATCCGGTATACCTTGAATTTCTTGTGTGCTTCAAATGCAAGTAAATTTCTGACACCTTCAAGTCTTGCCACTCATGCAAAAGTCTCACCACAATATTCTCCTTCCTCTTGTTCATAACCTTTGCAAACCAACCTAGCTTTATTGCGAACTACAACACCATCTTCATTCAACTTGTTCTTGAATACCCATTTAGTACCTATCACATATTTATTTACCAGTCAGCGTACTAGGGTCCATGTGTTGTTATTCTCAATTTGATAATGTTCCTCCTCCATAGCTTTAACTCAAGGATCATCACAAAAAACTTCCTCAGCACTTCCTGGTTCAATAGTGTAGATCATGCAGGAATTCTCTCTGATTCTTCTTCTAGTTAGTACTCTAGCATCCTTATCCCCAATAATCTATTCAAGATTGTGATTTCGCCTCACATATCTTAGAATAACATGATCGTTATCTTCAGGTTCAGCTTCTTCATTGTCATCATCTTCTTCTAAATTTATATGTTCCGGTTGAACTGGTACATTAGTATTTGCTTTGTCAGTTTCATATTTCATAGTTTCTTGTTCCAAAAACAAAATGCAAGGATCTTCATCATTTTTCTCCAAATTGGTTTCCTTTGAGACTTTAGGATATTCATCCACTCAAACATCAACACTCTCAATAATTCTCTATGTCTTGTTTTTAAAACACTTGTAGGCCTTACTCTTGGTGGAATAGCCAAGAAATATACCTTGATCACTTTTAGCTTCAAATTTCCTAATATAATTACCTCTCTTAATAAAATATTGGCTACCAAATATCTTGAAATAACTAACATCAGGTGGTCTTCCATACCAATACACATAAGGAGTCTTGTCCTTACCTCTCTTTACCATAATCTGGTTCATAGTGTAGACAGTTGTTCTGACAGCTTCTCTCCAAAAGAATTTCTCTACACCTCCTTGTATCAACACCTTCCTAGCAGCTTCAACAACTGATTGATTGTTTTTCTCTGCAATACCATTCTGTTGTGGTATCCTCGGTGCAGAAAGTTGTTGTTTGATACCATTTTCATCACAATACCTAGTAAATTCCTCAAAAGTAAATTCACCGCCTTGATCTATCCTCGAACACTTTATCTTCTTGCTGTTCTCCTTCTCAACTAAGGCCTTGAATGCCTTGAACTTACCAAAAGATTTAGTCTTATCTTTCCAGAATGTGACCCACATCATCCTTGAGCAATCATTAGTGAAGATCATAAAATATCTTTCACCTTCAATACTTTTTGTCCTTATTGGTCCACAAAGATCTATATGAACCAAATCTAACAAATGTTCCACTGAAAAAGATTTTCTCTTAAAAGTTGAGGATGTCATCTTTCCCAACTAACATTCTTTGCATAGAGCATTAACTGATTTGTCTAACTGAGGCAAACCTCTCATTGTTTTGGACTTACTCACTTTAACAATGTTATCAAAGTTTTTATGACAAAATCTCCTATACAAAATCCAACTATCATATATCTTTGCAATTAAATAGTTTCTCACTCTAGGATTAAGGTTAAACAAGTTACCTTTAGTTTTCTTCCCGGTTGCAATCAGTTCACATTTTTTTTCATAGATTTTTCATGAAACTTTGTTAAACTCCAATGGGTATCCTTTGTCATTGAGTTGTACCACACTCAAAAGATGGTTCTTTAAACCTTCAACCCAATACACATCATTTGTACTGCTCTTTCCATTAAGAGAAATAGTTCCCTTACCTTTAACCATGCAGGGTGAGTCATTACCAAATCTTACAACTTTGCCATCAAATTCCTTTAGAGAAAGAAATTTTCTTTGATCATCGGTCATGTGATATGAACAACCACTATCAATGATCCAATCATGAGAGTTATCCATCTTGGATACTAATGCCTTCTGGCCTGATATCTCTTCTTTAATGGCTACAAAGACAATGTCTTCATTAGAATCACCATCATATTCTTCATCAGTGATAGCACCATTAAGAACAATAAGACAATCTCTTTTGCCTTTACCCTTATACTTTTTGAATTTCTCTCATTTGTGCTCATTATCACCATTAGGAGAGTTAGCAGCTATGTGTCCAATTTTGTTGCATGCAAAACATTTCAAAGGTAATTTACCTCTATATTTATTTGTACCTCTAGGGAACTGCTTGACCAACAATGCTTCAAGCTCAACTAAGTTGTCTTCATCATCAAATTCTCTACTAGATCTGGACTCATAACTGTGACTGACATCTCTACTTTTCCTCATAGATGGCTTAGAAATACAAGCTCTAAATGCAAACTCAGATTTCTATACACTACCATCATAACCATTTAATTCAAAAGTAGTAAGCTTGCCAATGATGGAGTCAAGAGTTACCTTAGTTTATTCAATGGACTTCAGTTCCTAAATAGCTGCACCTCGGATAGTGTAGACTAGTAGAAGGGTTCTTAGTACCTCACAGATCACTATGGCATCTTCCACTTTACCTCCTTCACTCTTAATTTCACTGACTATCTCCTTTATCCTTCGACCATACTGCTAGATATTCTCACGTTCAGCCATTCGCATCTCATCAAAATTTCCTCTTAGACTCTCTTCTTTAGCAATCTTAACATGTTCATCATTGCTATAAATCTCTTCAAGTTTTTTCCATACCTCATATGAACTCTTAAGACCATGAAAATCTACATACTCTACATCAGATAAAGAAACCTTTAATAGCCTCTAATGCTTGATTATTTTCTTATTTCTCTTTCTTCTGATCATCGGGCAACATCCCAATAGGTGCAACATATTTAGTGTCGACATGTTCCCAATGTTGGCTTCCTAGACTCTTGATATAAATTTTCATTTTGTCACTCCATATGCTATAGTTCTCTCTATTAAACTTTGGACCTTCCTTCTTCATCATGATTTGCAGGATCTTTACCTCAAGCTGTTAGGCTTAGAATTTAGAGGACCAAATACGCTCTGATACCAATTTATGGTATGGTGAAAGAATAAGTATCTAGTCAACTACTGAGAGGGGGGGTGAATCAATGGATAGAAAAACTTATACAAACTTCACAAATCTCAAAATCAATCTCTCAAAGTAAACTTAGAACTATCAATGTAATATAACTGTCAAGATAAATTAGTTGATTGTTACAACAAATTAACAGTAAACAACTTAAAACTCATAAACATCCAAATGATTTTTTATTTGTCAACAAAATTGATTTCTCAATGCTTCTGGTTATGATGACTTATCAAAGGAGTTAAGTAGTTAACTAAATCAACCATAAAAACATAACCACAAAAACATTCACAACTTGACACAGATATTTTTGACGTGGAAACCCAAATGCAAAAAACCATGGTGAGATGAGACTCACAAGATTGTTAGCATTATGGATGAATTGATTATGTGTTGCATTGATGTCAACATTAGCTGTTATGGTTGGTTACTGGCAGACAGGTTTTGGTTATCGGTAGAAGATCTAATGTTAGTACCAGCAGAAGAGACTATTTGTTGGACACTTCTGGCATGTTTGGATCAATGGAGTATGTTTGATTTTATGTGTTACATGTTCCTTGAGCATGTTTTCGTTAGTTGGTTTTGACTTGGTAATCAGATTCTATCATACACTCTTGTAAACCCTTATCGACATTGGTTTAAGGATTAACCGACACAACTTTCACTAAGGAATCTTGATAGGATGCATAAGTGGTGTTGGTGCAGCTTCTAGATGGATTTCATGATGTTGAAGATGTTCTTTGATCATGCTTCAACTTCTTGAAGACATTGCTTTGGTATGGTGAACCCAAAATAGGTCTGGTGCCTATCTAGGTTATGGACCAGTATCATGTTAATGAGTACTCTACATGTTACCAAGATTTTTTGGGATATTCTATGGATTGGTTATTATTATTTTGGTCTTAAGCCGACATGGCATATCATTATAATATGGATTTAGGTAATGTTCTTATTGTAATATCTTTTAGGTGGTTGACCTAATTGGTTTAGGCCATTGGGTTGGTATAAAATAATATAATATTTGATTGTAGATCATAGGATGGAATGAAAAAGTATTCATGGTCTTTAAATGCAATATCGTATGCGAGGGAGATTTGGTCGATCATAGGTGATCGATTTGGGATTAAGGAAGAGGTCAAAGGCCTCCGATATTGAGCATAATCGAGACTATAATCAGGAATGGTAGATGATATCTCTAATATTTCATTACTTTGGATTGTTGTCTATTTATCTTGAGGTGGTTATAACCTCTTTGTAGTCAGTGAGACTCTTTTGTAATGAGCAGTGTGCTCTAGGCAGTGTGCCTTCCTGCATGTGCAGGCTCATCATTATATCATTTTGTGTGTGAAAAGTGGACCTATATTTGTACCTAGAATAAACAACACTTCAAATAAGTCATTAGATGCATGGTTAGTAAATCCATAATCAATGAATAATAAACCATTACAAAGCAACCCATTTTCTTTTAGTAAATGCGAGTTTAGATTGCTCTTAGATTGCTAAGCTATCCAGTGACTAGACAACACCTAAACGAAGGATTTTAAATATATATGAGCATGGATTTAATCTAAATGGATGCAATATGTAAGCTAGATGAATGCATGATTTGCAAGATTTAATCTAACATGATTTAATTAATATATGAATATTTAAGCTAAATGATTTAAGTAATATGAAATAACTAATATGCAATATCTCAATGCAAATTCTCAATGAACTTAGAGAAAAAACAACATAATAACAATATATTCTCCAACATTTTTTTGAATGAGAGATGAGAGCCTGAATTTATAGAAATTTCAGAAAGAAACCAAAGGTTGAGATCAAATGATGATGAGTGGTCAATATTTTCCAAGAGGAATCACAATCTAGGTGAATTGATGTGATTGGATGCTTTTCTCAGTTTTAAAGGAAATTGAACTAAAATTAAGATAACATGAAGAAAAAATAGATTTATTCTCTATTTCATTCAATTTTAATATTAAATTGTTTTAATTGCTTTCTTTGAGATTATCTATCAATTTTTAATTTGTTTTTTCAAGATTATCTCCAATTGATTTCTTTTCTCAAAATTTTAATTCTTTTGTGGTCAATTAATTCCTTTTTTTATTTGTTTCCTTTTTGCAAGATTTGTGCTCATAATTTCCAATTCCTCTTTCTTGATTTGTTTTCTGTTTTGAAGATTTATGGCAATTTTTATTCATTTTTCAAATTTATTCCTCTTTTTGACGATTTAGTGGCAAATTGATTTATTTAATTAAATATGCAAAAAGATATTTAATTAAAATAAATAAGATAATTGTTTAAAATGATTTACTTGGAATGATTTAGTTAGTTAAATAAATATTTAATTAATATTGAGTGATTATTTTTGCCATGTGACATTGATGATTTTAGAAATTAATTGTTTGGTCAAGATTTATTTAATTGCCTTTGGTTAGGATGTTGGTGACGTTGTCAAGATTAGGGGCTCATGGTTTAGATGACCATTTTTAGGGTATTACATTTGCCCCTCTTTGAATTAATGTGCGAGCAATGTGTTGGTTCAAAGAAAAATTGATGTCTAGGAGAAACCAGTTCTGAACCTGATTGATCACGAACATGATGAAAAGCGAGGTGTTTAGCTTTATTTGAAGCAATGTCGATCCCAAACTTGATTGAACTAGGAATGATAGAGAGAAAAGATACCGAACTTGAACTTGATTGATCAAGAAGCGGATCTTTCTAATCTAGAACTTGATTGATCTAGACACAGTGAGCAATGATAAAATCATTCTTGAACTTGATTGATCAAGATACGATGAGAAAAGATAAACTATTTAGCTTGATTCGATGTGATGAAACTGAACACCTGTTTAGATTGTGTGTGTGATCAAAGAAACTCTTTAAACCCTTGATTGAGTTTAAATGAATAATCAGCTTGATGAAAAGAGATGAAACTAACTAATGTTAAGAGACTGATTCAGATAAAGACAATATTAGCTTGATTTGAAGCGATGAAATTGATATGCCCAAAGAGATTGATTTGATTCAAATGGTCGAGAAAACTCAACTTGATATAAAGTAATGAAGTTGAGATACCCCTAGCGAGAATAATTTGATTGATTTTGTTTAGTTGAAAAAGATTTTTGCTCAACTTTTGATGAAGATTTGTAAATATTCTCGACTTTGAAGATGTGAAGTCATGAGGTCATCAGTATGCCCCCTCGGGAGCAAAATCGAAAGATAGTGAGGGTACATGATTATAGGTAATTTTTGGTGATGATAAGTTATTTGAGCACAAATGATTAATGTTGAAGATTAAAATCAGAGTTAATGTGACAATTCAATTGAGATTTAGTGTTGATTAATGAGAAATTGAGCGTAAATTGAAGAAGAGAATGAGCAGTTGATGAAAGTGCTAAGTTATTGATTTCGATTTTGATCCCAAAAAAGGACTCATGATAGCTGATTTAGGAGTTCTTGATTTGATTTCATCGTACTTGTATTGATTGATTATGAGATGTTGTTCTATATGCTTTATTCTATATGTATGCATATCTTTTCAGTATGGATTTATGTAATGTAGATGAATATGGATGTTTGTTGTTTGGTTTCTTTATCATATGCAAATAAATGATGAAAATGAGTAATGAGTAATGTAAATGTTTATTTTTCTTCATGTAATAATATGAATGCAAATAAATGTATGAATCTGTATAAGATGCATATGTATGCATCTAACATCTCAATACACAAGTACTCGATCAGAGAAATGATGATGAAAAAGAGATCACTTAGCTGAGAAATGATGATACTTCAAACTCTCATTCAAAAGATATAGAGATTATTGTTATCATGTAGAAATCACTTGAAATACACAAAACACAAAATGAAATGCAAAATGAGATGCAACCTAAACCTAGTCACTTGATTTGGAATGCTTAATTTTCATCATTGAGCATTTTACAAACACAACAAGAAGAATATAGTTCATTTCTTTGCATATGCAATATGAATTATCCTGTCTTCAATGACCCTTTTTTCGTTCATATCCTTGGATAGATTACACATAGACCCAGATTGCAGATTAAAGAAATTCCCTCAAAACAGACAAAGAAATGATGAGAACCTCCCTGTAGCATACAAATAGGTAGAGTCGAGGTATGTGTGGTGATTTCACCTTGATATGAAGGCACTTATGATAGACACGCATCTGATTAGATGTATCCAAATCATTAGAATCATTCCTACAAGAAGAAAATAAAAAAAATATTATGCCCGCAATCCTTGCTCCTCTTAGTTAAGATAGACTTCCTCGAGTTACTCAGAGGGATAATAATTAAAAACTAATATAAAAGCTAACACACAAAGAAAATTTCATGCATATCTCAAACAATTTAGTAATTGTTTTCAGTTTTCTTTGCTTGTGAATTCAGTGATAAAACTCTTTAGTAGTCAAGAGATAGGTGACTGACTCAGAGTGAATGACTGGGTATTACTGACGTAAAGATGACTTGGTTGATACTGCTAAGGACATGTAAATTGATCAGTTGGTTACCCTAAGACTGGGACATTGATCACTTTGAAACCATGAGGGTTCAAATGAACCATGATGTCACATAAGTGACTGAAATATGTACAAGCTAAAGAAAAGATGCAACGTTGGAGTACAAGAGATAAAACTAACCTGGACAAAATTCAGCAGCCATATTGATCTATGTCATTGTTTTGATTTGTGTGATCATTGATAGGAATGTCTGGTTTCAAAGAGTAAGTACCTCATATAAGACTGATTTGTCTAGTATCGAGTGTACCCTTCCTTGTATAATACATGTTGATGTTTGATAGAGTTTAATAGATTGATTAACAAAATATGCGATAAGTTTGGTTGTAGACTTTGAGAGGTTTTCTATGGTTGATTTAGTTTGATGGATAGTCTATACTTTCTTGCTTTGATTTTTTAGATATTTTTTTATTTATTTTGTGAGTTTTTTATTTTTAGGAATTTGTTTAGGACATTTTATGATTTTTAAGAGTTTGTTTAGAACATTTTATGATTTTTAGGAGTTTGTTAAGGACATTTAATTATTTTTTAGGAGTTTACTCAAGACTTTTTATGATTTTTATGACTTTTTAATGTTTGGCCCTAGTGTCTAGCAAGGCAAAACGGATTTTGAGTACATTAATGGATACGATAATGATGGCGGACGCTTTCAAGGACTATCTCACGAGATTAATCCAAGAACAACGTCTATATATAGCAATTTAAAGCAAGGATTTTAGTGATGCAAAGCAAGGATATAGTGTAATAAAGTCATATGGTCTAAAGAGGTGGCCATGTCAAGAGGTTTGTGGAAAGCATGTTTTTGCATTTTGTCCATAGTGTTGATCAAGATCTGGATAGGGGACAAATAGGATAATCAAGATCAAAGGTGGTAATCAAGGATGTAAGCGAGCAATGGATAGGAGCTAAAGGGTTTGGATCAAGTGCAATATATGGGACATACAAAACCTTAATATCCTTAACCTTGTCAAGGTCAAAGGTGGAAAAGGGAGATGAATGTAGATAGAGCGAATGAAGGATAATGGAGGATGAAGGATAATGTAGGAAGAAGGATAATAGATGGATGTACATGGATGGAACTTGCCCCCAGTGTAAAGTGTAAAAGAATAATGGATTACACATGATGCCCGTTTGCAAGGTTTTCATCATGGTACTTTCCCAAGGCGCCACAAGAAGTGGTTTTCACTCATTGACAAAATTATTTCTCTTTACTTTTTTTTCTGATTTTTTTATTTTTTGGAAGATAATGGAGGCATGATAGGGGATAGAAGAAGGACCCCATCGTCTCACTTCTATGGATGGTACCCTTGGAATATGAGTTGCAATAGACCATGGCTATGAAGGTATGCTCAAAGATGTTGGCAGGATAATGAAATGAAACTAAGGCAAGGACTTATGCAAAGGATTGGATAAGAGGGATAGAAGTGTGGAAAATAGGTGTTGGATGATAGATGGGATGTTGGAAGAATTGTGTATGACTAGATGGAAATGTTGGAAAGATCAACATTGACATACACCTTGAGGGATGGTGGATACATGGAACAGAAGTGAATCTCAATTATTGAGATTTGGATGGAGGAAATATTTTGGAGGTCATATAAGATGGAGTAAACATTATCAGTTTTGTGCGTACCATCAAAAGATATAGTGCCTTTTCCTTTGATCAAACAAGCCTTATCATCTCCAAATCTTACTAGACCCCCATTGTAATCTTGAAAGGTTAAAAATTTACTCTTATCACCAGTAATTTGATGTAAACATCTTGAGTCAATAATCCGTTCATCATTATCTTCAACTTTAGCTGCCAGGGCTTGCTCTATCAGTTGAAAAGTAGGTGTTGGTTGATCTTCTGTTATAGCAACAAAATTCGATCCATAGTCTATCATATTGGTATTTTTGTATGGTTTTGTCATTGATGTCAACACCTACTAAACCTTATCAACTCTGGCAATTTGGAGATTCAACGACATTCACCAACAAGCAAATGACTTATGCATTGTCACCAGTATCTGGTACACCCGCGGGATATTATGATCACCGACACTTGGAATGGCATGGAAAACACTTGGTTATGTCGAAGACATCATTTAGATACTTTTTCTTGAAAATTTGTTTATTGTCATATTTGTATTTGCATATTTTTTGTTACTGGCAAATAGGTCCAAGTTTTACACTGACAGGTTTATCTTTTCCAGATCAGCATGACATGCTATGGAGATGATTTATTATTATTGTAAATGCATCAAGCCGACATGTTGAATTGGTTATTGTATCAGATATTGTTTTATTTGTAAAAATATTTTATTGTAATATCTTGTAGAGCCGACCTACTAAAATTGCTCCTAGTCTATGATATAAATGTAAGACCTTATTTGTAAGATCGGATGTGGAATGCAAAAAATAATTGTGTGAATGTATGTGTGAGAATAAGTAGAGCTATACACACAGACATCATTTGAAGGTGAAGCAAGGTTTTTGTGAAAGCATATCAAAACTACACCGGTACTGAATCCAACATATGAAGATGCTATTTTGAGCAATACATCCTTATTGGATTTAACCATCCAATTGTAGTCAGTGTGACTCCTATTTTGTGTTTGAGCAGTGATCTCTAGGCGCTTGGCCTTTCTGCATGTCCAGACCCCATTTGTATACACTTACTATCTACAATAGTATCATCTAATTGTGGGTAAGGTTTCCCACTATGGTTTTTCCCATTACAAGGTTTCCATGTACAAATATTGGTATTATGTATTATGGATGACTTTGTCTTTTTGTTTCATGCATTAATCTTTACCTGTATTGCAATTATCTGATAAAATTGTCCACCAGTATAAAAGACTGGTTCACCGGTATTAAGCAGTAAGTTGGTTAATTTGTTTTTGTTTGAATTTATTTGACAACTGATTCACCCCCCCTCTTAGTTGTCTCCGGGACCTAACAATTTGTATCAGAGCTTAGTCCTCTTTTGCAAAAGTTTAACAGCTTGAGGAGATCCAATGTCTACTAACTATTTTAGGAAGGATGGTCCTAAATTTGATGGAACCAACTATGGCATATGGAAGATTAGAATGGAGACAAATTTAAATTGCATTGGAAAGGACATCTGGGAAGTTCCAAAGAATGGCTATGCTGCTCCTACCTCTGGTCAGCCTAATCCACCTACCTCGGGAAAATATGAAGAAAATGATTGCGAAGCAAGAGAAGCACTTTTGAGCGCATTAATAGATTAGAAAATCGTGAGATTATCAGATAGATCAACTGCTAAAGCTATTTAGGATAATTTTTAAACACTGAATGAAGGAGAATCCACAGTCAAAATTGCAAAGCTTGAAAGCTTCCGGGTCAAGTATGAAAATCTGAAAATGGAAGAAGATGAAAGAATTTCTACTTTTATGGAAAGAGTTAATGAAATTGTTTTGGGTGTTAAATGTTGTGGAGGAACCTTAAGTGAAGATGAAATTTTTTCAAAAGTTTTAAGAGGATTGCCACCGACATATAAAATGAAATTTACTACTATATATGAGTTAAGAACAATCCCTAATACATCAGTAACTAGAGATACAATGATTGGAAAACTTTCAGCCTTTGAAATTGAGGAATTTGGTCTTGTTGCTACTATAAAGAAAGATTTAGCCTTTAAAGCATCAACATCATCTGCATCATCATTTGACAAATCTGATTGGAAAGCCTTTTATGCAAGAGAACTTGAAGAAAGCAGGAAAGAAAATGTAGAACTTGAAGAACTTGAAGAACTTGAAGCACTATTTTCAAGGAAAATGCCTAAAGGTCCAGTTGGAAGTAAGTATGAAGGTAAAGCACCCTTTAAATGTTTTAACTATAATAAGATTGGTCATAAGGCTTCAAGATGCCCTGATAGACTTGCTAGACTAGGAGAAGAAGCTAGAAGAACATACAAGCCTAACCCTAAATATCAAAGATACAGATTTAAGAAGAATAAAGATAAATCTTGTTATCTTGCTAATGGAGTGACTGATGATTCTGATGAGGATGTGGCAGACAATGGATTGGTTTTTGTTTCTATAATAGAAGATCAACCGACACCTGTAGTCCAATCGATAGAGCAGGCCTTGGCAACTAAAATTGAAGTAAAGGATGAATGGATCATTGATTCAGGATGCTCACATCATATGATAGGAGATAAAGGTAAATTCTTGAACTTTCAAGAATATAATGGAGGCTCAATGAGATTTGGAGATGATAAAGCTTGTCTGATCAAAGGTAAAGGTACAATATCGCTTGATGGTAAGCATAATACTGACAATGTTTACTATGTTGAAGGTTTAAAGCATAATCTTTTGAGTGTTGGTGAATTAGTTGAGAAAGGATTTTAGTTACAATTCAAAAATGGAAAATCCAAAATCATGAATAGAACTAGTTTAGAAATTGCAACCTGTAATCAAACTAGAGGTAATATCTTTAATTTGAATAACAGTGAAATGACATGCTTGATTGTACATATTGATGAAAGTTGGCTATGGCATAAGAGACTCTATCATGTAAACTTTGATTGCATGGTAAAAATTAGTAGTACTAAGGTGGTTAGAGATTTACCTAAAATTGTCAAACCTCATAATATAGTATGTAAGGAATGTCAATTTGGAAAACAAGTTAGAGCTACTTTTAAAAGTATTCTAGAAAAATCCAATAATGCTCTTGACTTAATTCACACTGATTTATGTGGACCAGCTAGAACTAAAAGCTTACAAGGTGATAGATATTTCATGCTAATCATTGATAACTATTCTAGAATGTGTTGGGTTACTTTTCTTAGAGAAAAATCAGAAGTACTTGGGAAGTTCAAACTGTTCAAAGCAATGATAGAAAATGAAACTAGTAAGAAAATCAAATGTCTAAGATCAAATCAAGGAGGAGAATTTACATCTAAGGAATTTAATGAATTCTGTGAAGTGAATGGAATCAAAAGACAACTATCAGCACCTCAGACACCACAACAAAATGGAGTTGTTGAAAGAAAAAATAGAACTATCTTGGATGCAGCTAGAAGTATATTATCATAAGCAAACCTACCACATGTATATTGGAGAGAGGCAGTAACTACATCAGTCTATACATTCAACAAAGATCACATCAAAGGTGAAACCAGTAAGACCCCTCATGTACTATGGTTTGGTATTACTCCTACTCTTAAATATTTCTGAATATTTGGAAGCAAATGCTATATTAGAAGAGATGAGTATATTGGGAAATTTGAGCCTAGAAGTGATGATGGAATATTTCTTGGTTATTCATCTAAGAGTAAAGAATATAGATGTTTTAACAAAAGATTGCAGAATATTGTTGAGAGTACAAATGTGACGATTGATGAACAATTCAGAGGAACTTCAAGGTATATAGATTGTAACCGGCAACAAAAATTATAACAAATGAACCTACACTGAACCCACCGATATAGAATGAAGATCCAGTTACATCGGTATCATCTAAAAATTCCACTGTGACTGAGGAAGAATAGTAAACAAAGACACCATGATATGTAAGACTGAATCATTTTGAAGCTCAGATAATTGGAAACAAGCATAAAGGAGTTATGACAAGAGGAAGATTGGCAAATGAAGAGGTATTTCTTATTTCTAAAATTGAACCATCATCATTTAATGAGGCATGTGAAGATAAATATTGGTATTATGTGTTTTGGATGACTTTGTCTTTTTGTTTCATGCATTAATCTTTACCATTATTGCAATTATCTAATAAAACTATCCACCGGTATAAAAGACCGGTTCATCGGTATTAAGAAGTAAGTTGGTTAAGTTGTTTTTGGTTTGAATTTATTTGACAACTGATTCAAACCCCCTCTCAGTTGTCTCTGGGACCTTACAATTGGTATCAAAATTGAGGCAGTCAGATTATTTTTGGCTTTTGCAGCACATAAGAACTACAAAGTATATCAAATTGATATTAAATGTGCATTTATGAATGGAGATCTTGAAGAAAAAGTTTACATTGAACAACCTGATGGATTTTCTTTGATAGATAACAAAGATATGGTTTGCAAGTTAAGGAAATCATTGTATGGATTGAAACAAGCTCCAAGAGCTTGGTATGCAAGATTGGATAAGTATCTTTCAAAGATTGGTTTCTCTAAAGGTAATGCTGATAGCAACTTATATTATAAAGTAGCTAATGATGACATCTTGGCTATAGAAGTTTATGTTGATGATATAATCTTTGGAGGAGAAGATGGATTATGTAAAGACTTTTCTATTAAAATGTAGCAAGAATTTGAAATGTCTATGATCATAGAAATAAGATTCTTTTTAAGATTATAGATTTCACAAACTATCAAAGGTAAATTCTTGAGTCAATCCAAGTACTTAAAGGAGTTACTAAAGAAATTTGGGATGGAAAACTCTAAACCCATAAGCACACCTATGACTACAAGTGAAAAACTATCACTAAGGGATGAATATACACCTGTTAATCCAACTAGGTATGGATCTATGATAGGAGGTTTATTGTATTTGACACAAACCAGACCTGATATCATGAATGCAGTATGTATTGTTTCAAGATTTCAGAGTAATCCTAGAGAAAATCATGAATCAGCAGTAAAAAAGATTTTCTGGTACTTACAAGGAACTACAAATCTTGGATTATGGTATCCTAGAGATGAAACCTTTGAATTATGTACATACACAGATGCAAATTGGGTAGGAGATGTGGATGATAGAAAAAGCACCACTAGCGGAGCATTTTTTCTTGGAAGTAGACTAGTTTCTTGGTTGAGTAAGAAACAAAGTTGTACGTCCTTATCAACAACAGAATCAGAATATGTTGCAGCAACAACTAACTATACATAGGTACTATGGCTTAAACAAAATGTTGAAAGACATAAAGGTAAAATGCGAGGAACCTATAACTATCTATTGTGATAACACTACATCAATTGATATGTCTAAGAGTCCAGTACTACATTCTAAAACCAAACATGTTTCCATCAAACTGAATTTTCTAAGGGAAAATGTTGAAGAAAAAGAAATAAAACTGGTTTATGCGAATACTAAAGAGCAGATTGCAGATATTTTCACTAAACCTCTACCTAAGGAGACTTTTGAATATCTTAGAGATCAGCTTGGGGTCATACCCCCACCGGTAGACACTTAGAAAGTTGTTTTTTTGTCATCAACCGACAGAATTAATAGAGAAATCTTTTACTCCCGCTTTGATGAGGAAGCTACTTCTTAAGGGGAGTAGTCGGTATACTAAATTGGTTGGTATTTTGTATATGAACTTGGTTTTGTAGTAACTTTGGCATTTGATGTCAAAGGGGGAGAGATTGGTATGGAAAAATACAAGGAAACACAAGGAAACACATGTCACTCTCGGGGGGAGAGATTGTTACTTTGGGAGAGATTACCTATATTTTGGTAATTAGATAGATTACTTATATTTTGGTAATTGTTGGTATTTTGGTATTCGGCATTTCCATTTTGTCACTTTGATAGTTTTTCCATCTTGTGTTTCCATCAATCCCAAAGGGGGAGATTGTTGGTATTTTGGTATGGTTTTGTCATTGATGTCAACACCTACTAAACCTTATCAACTCTAGCACTTTGGAGAATCAAAAACACTCACTAGCAAGCAAATGACTTATGCACAGTCACCGGTATCTGGTACACCAGTAGGATATAATCATCACCAGCACTTGCAATGGCATGAAAAACAATTGGTTATGTCAAAGACATCATTTAGACACTTTGTCTTAGAGGTTTGTTTATCGGCATATTCGTATTTGCATATTTGTTGTTACCGGCAAATATGTCTAGGTTATACACCGACACGTTTATCTTTTCCAGATCAGCATGACACACTATGGAGATTATTTATTATTGTTGTAAATGCATCAAGCTAACATGTAGAATCAGTTATTGCATCGGATATTGTTTTATTTGTAAAAAGATTTTATTGTAATATCTTGTAGAGCCGACCTACTAAAATTGGTCCTAGGTTATGATATAAATGTAAGATCTTATTTGTAAGATCGGATGTGGAATGAGAAAAAAGAATTGTGTGAAGGTATATGCGAGAATAAGAAGAGCTATACATGCAGACATAATTTGAAGGTGAAGCAAGATTTTTGTGAAAGCATATCATAACTGCACCGGTACTGAATCCATAATATGAAGATGCTATTTTGAGTAGTACATCCTTATTGGATTTAAGCATCCAATTGTAGCTAGTGTGACTCCTATTTTGTGTTTGAGCAGTGAGCTCTAGGCACTTGGCCTTTCTACATGTCCAGACCCCATTTGTATACACTTACTATCTACAGTAGTATCATCTGATTGTGGGTAACATTTCCCACTATGGTTTTTCCCCTTATAGGGTTTCCACATACAAATATTGGTATTATGTGTTGTGGATGACTTTGTCTTTTTGTTTAATGCATTAATCTTTATCGGTATTGCAATTATCTGATAAAACTGTCCACTAGTATAGAAGACTAGTTCACCAGTATTAAGCAGTAAGTTGGTTAAGTTGTTTTTGGTTTGAATTTATTTGACAACTAATTCACCCCCCTCCTCTCAGTTGTCTCTAGGACCTAACATGCCAGATCGTCATCAGAATAATAAAAAGATTTGTCTCTATTTTTCTTAAACTTGTATTTCTAAATAGAGATCATGAAGAATAAGTTTATATTGAACAACCTGATGGATTTTCTTTGACAGATAACAAAGAAATGGTTTGTGGGCTAAGGAAAGATTTATATGGATTGAAACAAGCTCCTAGAGCTTGGTATGCTAGATTGGAAAAATATCTTTTGAAACTTGAATACACTAAAGGTAATGCTGAGAGCAATCTATACTACAATGTAACTAATGATGACATCTTGGTTACTAAAGTTTTTGTTGATGATATAATCTTTGGAGGAGAAGATGGTTTGTGTAAAGACTTTTCTAATGAAATGCAGCAAGAATTTGAAATGTCTATGATTGGAGAGATAAAATTCTTTTTAGGATTGCAGATTTCATAGACTAATAAAGGTATATTCCTATGTCAATCTAAGTACTTGAAGGAATTACTAAAGAAATTTGGCATGGAAAAATGTAAACCGGTAAGCACACCTATGACTACAACTGATAAATTATCTTTAAAGGATGAATCTACACTTGTTAATACAACTACATACAAATCTATGATAGGAGGTTTACTATATTTGACACAAACAAGACCTAATATTATGAATGCAGTATGTATTGTTTTAAGATTTCAGAGTAATCCTAAAGAAAATCATGAATTAGTAGTGAAAACGATTTTCCGGTACCTACAAAGCACTAAAAATCTTGGTTTATGGTATCCTAGAGATGAAAATTTTGACTTATGTGCATACACAGATGCTAATTGGGTAGGAGATGTGGATGATAGAAAAAACACCACCGACAGAGCATGTTTTCTTGGCAGTAGACTAATTTTATGGTTGAGCAAGAAATAGAGTTGTACAAGTCTATCAACAACAGAATCAAAATATGTTGTACCAACAACTAATTGTACATAGGTATTATGGATCAAGCAAATGTTGAAGGACATAAAGGTAAAATTCAAGGAGCCTATAACTATCTATTGTCATAATATGGAAGCAATTAATATATCAAAAAACCCAATATTTCATTGTAAGACTAAACATGTTTCTATCAAATTCAATGTTCTAAAAGAGAATGTTGAAGCAAAAGAAGTCAAATTCATTTATGTGAATACTAAAGAGAAGATTGCAGATATTTTTACAAAGCCTTTGCCTAAGGAAACATTTGAGTATCTTAGAGAGCAACTTGGAGTCCTACCCCCACTGGTAGAGATTTAGATAGTTGATGTTTGTCATCAACTAACAGAATTAATAGAGAAATGTTTTATTCTGACTTTGATGAGGAGAGCTACTTCTCAGGGGGAGTAGTTGGTATTTTGTATTTGGTTTTCAATTGCTTTGGCATTTGATTTCAAAGGGGGAGAGATTGATATGGAAAAACACATTATCTTTTTCTTTTGGGGAGATATTATTCCTAAGGGGAGAGCTATTATGTATTTTGATTTCTGGTTAATCATCTCTTTGGGAGATTGTTGGTTTTTGGTTTTTGTCATTTCTATTTTGGCACATTGATGGTTTTTCCATCTTGTGTTGCCATCAATGACAAAACCATATCAACATATCCAAAATACAAACAATATGATCATGAGAGGGATTTGTAGGCATGATGGATCCTTGAGGTGAAAATGGAGGATCATGACAAGGAGATGAAGGGATACTTTGATCTTGACATGGAAGAGGACCATTGGATAGAGTAGGAAGGGTGTTTGACTCTTCATTTTGAATAGAATCATTTGAAAAGGTGGGAGAGGCATCATGATCTTTCTTATGAAGTGGATTAGGAATGGGATATGGAAGGATGATTTTCTCTTGAGATGGAGGGGGGTCATATTGGAAGAAATGGAAAGGTATAAGTGGATCATCATGGGAATCTAGTGAAATAGGATCTTTTTCAATCATTAGATAGGATTGGAGAGTTTTGTTATCTTGATCTTGATTTATGATAGGACTTGTTTCTTCATTTTTCAGATTATGCTCCTGACATGGAGTCACTTCTAAGGAAGGGGTAGGATTTTGCATAGGTGTAGGGGATTCTTAGAAGATCTCCATATTTTGGCATGATGGGGAATCATTTTGAGTGGGACTCTTTGGAGTGCGTATGTTTGGAATTGAAGTGTATGATGGTATAGGATCTAGGATTTTTAAATCTTTAGAGGAAATTGTATTAGTATTGGGATTAACTTGGATTTCCATAGGAGATAGCCCTTTAAGGTAAACATGAGAAGTTTCATTGTTTGAAGGAGATGAAGACATCATGGAAGGGATGGAGGCTACATATGGAACCTTTCTAGACATAGGTTCATGATTTTGATCATGCTTAGAAGTAGTTCCTTCTTTTTCTTTAGGTGAGTCATTAGGATCTTCAATTTCAATGACACCATTATCAATGAGATCTTGAATCTTATGTTTTAATTCCATGCATTTTGAAGGCTTATGTTCATTTTGTCTATGATATTCACAATAATTACTCACAAATTCACATCCCCATGTGGTCATTTTAGGGAATATGATAAGATTATGCTCAAGAAGCTCTTTCAAAGCCAACTCAATAGATTGCCCCAAAGGTGTAAACTATCTATCTAGAGGATATTTGGAGGAAATGTCTTTATGTCTTGGTGAAGGTGTCTTGTGAGCTTGTTCGAGATTTGGCTTTTGATTGTCAAATCATATAATAATTTTAGCATTCCTTGAAGTTTCTCACTCTTGATATCATGTATTTGTTTTTCAAATGGATTCATTGATTTATTTTGTTGCATTTTCATGTCATATATTTCTTTATTGATATCTTGAATCGTTTGAGCCAAGGTAGCTATGGGAATTGGAGCTAAGGGAGCCATGGGCTTCCTACTTTTGTCAGAATTTTTAGAAGAGCTTCTGGTTTGAACATGCATTTATAATTGATAGGACCGAGAGCTAGATGTGTTGCAGAAGTCAAGATCAAATTGTAGCTAGTTGTTCATTTAACGTAGTGATTGAGTGAAGTAACTAAGATCTTGTTTGGTTTCAGGAATAATCTATCCTGTGTAAGACGTTATCTAAGTTAACTTAGGTTTGATAAGATGTTGTTTGAACTAGCTGAGAGATGATCGACCAAATCGTGCAACACAACGACAGTGGTACACTATCAAAGTTGTTTATTCTCAGAAGGATGATAACCAAATTTATGCTTGTTGTAGACTAATTTAAGCAAGTTTGATTGTTTGAGACTGATAAAATTAGAAAATTATATGACAAAGGATTGGACAGAGATGAGATTTTGACAGACAGAGTTTCAATGACTAATGACAACCTATTTTTGATAAGGACTGAGTTTTCACTGACTGACGAGACCAGTTTGGACACAGACAAAGTTTTTGATAGCTAAGGTATACCAGTTTGTGACACAGATAGAGTTTTGATCATTGAGTTTATTTTTTGTTTTCTCCAGTTTTGGTATTCCAGTTTTAGTTTTAGGGATGAAAACACTAAAAACACGTAATATGAATAATAACTCCAATCACAACATGCAAACCCTATGGAAATTTGTGAGAGAAGAAAACCTTTTCTTGTAGACTTGGATACACACCCAATAGCTAATCAGAATACGACCATTGAGTCTAACGCAATGGATTCTCAATGTCGTATTAGTTGACTCAAAATGCTAATGGGGGCACGAAATGACAAGTATCTTGGGAGAGTTACTATCTCTCTTGCACAAAGATTATCCCCCTTTCGAAGGTGAACCGGGTAGCTTCTATCTTATAGTTATTAGTCATGAATTATGTTTGAAATTACCCCTTGAAGTCACACAAGCATGATTGATTCCTGTAGACCAACAAGGTACCGAAACAAGTTGTAGTCACGTAAACATGATTGAGACTGCGAGGCCCTACAAAATGCTCGATATGAGAGATCTCAAAGAGAAAACTCAAATAATCCCATCCTCTAAGACTTTAATCACCAAAGGCCTATTTATTATAGTGAGTTAGAATGCTCAGGTCCATCTGTACTCACTTGGGTCATTCTCACAGGGTGATTACTTTTTCCCACTGTGACAGGCCTGCTAAAGGTACACAAATCTCAAAACTTAGAAAAAAGCTTTGAGGGTCTAGATTTATGATTGCCTGTAAAAGACAAGAGCATACTCTCCTACCTCTCAGATTTTTCTGAAAAACAAAAAGGACAGATTTTTTCTTTAACCAGATAGCAATTTAAGTGCCTCAAAATTAATTTAAAGAATACATGATGTTTGGTCGATTCTCTTTAGGCAACCTGTAAAACCAACACATTAGTAGTCATGTTGTTTTTTATTCTTTGATAGGTGTATGTTTGATTGATAAATTATTTGTCAAGCAAACCTGCAAACATTAAAAGCCCAAAATTAGTTGCCAAAATAACATAGAAAAATTCATCAAAAGAAAATTCTAGCATGCAAACTGTAAATTAAACTAATCTAACAAGAATTTCGATTTTTTATGACTATCCTAGTTATGACAGTTTTGATAGTACTTCACTCTGTTGTTTATAACTTTTCAACAAGAGATAATTAGAAAAATCGCTTTGGTGGAAATGTGAAAAACTTGGTTTTACATAACATATTGAAATTTTATTTAGATCCAATTGTTCAATAAAAAGTTATGCCCTCGAAACAGAGACCATTTTTTATTGTCATAGAAGAATAAGTAAAATGATAGTACTGCAATCTTTCATTCCTAACTTTCAAACCAAAAATTCTTAGGAAAATTGCTTCAGTGAAAATATAGACAACTTGGTTTCCAACAATATATCAAAATTGGTCGAGATGCAATGGTTCAATAAACAGTTATGCCTTCCAAACATAGACCATTTTTTACTATCCTCGAAGAACAAGTAAAAAGAAAGATTTTTATTTGCTAATTTAACACATGTTTATTAGTTATAAAAACCAAACATTAAATTTGTTCAAGAAATATTAGAAATCTTGTAGTCGTGGGTTTGAGCCCCACGGAGGGCACCAAAAATGTGTGTGAAAAGTGGACCTGTATCTGTATCTGTATCTGGAATACTCAACACTTCAATTAAGTCATTAGATGCATGGTTAGTAAATCAATAATCAATGAATAATAAACCATTACAAAGTGACACATTGCCTTCTAGTAGATGAGAGTTTAGATTGCTTTCAAATTGCTAAGCTATCCAGTGACTAGACAACACCTAAACGAAGGATTTTTAAATCTATATGAGCATGGATTTAAGCTAAATGGATGCAAGAATTAAGCTAGATGAATGTATGATTTGCAAGATTTAATCTAACATGATTTAAGCAATATATGAATATTTAAGCTAAATGATTTAAGTAATATGAAATAACTAATATACAATATCTCTGTACAAATTATCAATGAACCTAGAGCAAAAAACAACATAATAACAATATATTCTCCAACATTTTTTTGAATGAGAGATGAGAGCCTGAATTTATAGAAAATTTAGAAAGAAACCAAAGGCTGAGATCAAATGATGATGAGCGGTCAAGATTTTCCAAGAGGAAGCACAATCTAGGTGAATTGATGTGATTGGATGCTTTTCTCATTTTTAAAGGAAATTGAACTAAAATTAAGATAAAATCAAGAAAAAACTGATTTATTCTTTATTTCATTCAATTTTAATGTTAAATTGTTTTAATTGCTTTCTTTGAGATTATCTATCAATTTTTAATTTGTTTTTTCAAGATTATCTCCAATTGATTTCTTTTCTCAAAATTTTGATTCTTTTTTGTTTAATTAATTCATTTTTTTATTTGTTTCCTTTTTTGAAGATTTGTGCTCATAATTTCCAATTCCTCTTTCTTGATTTGTTTCCTTTTTTGAAGATTTATGGCAATTTTTATTCATTTTTCAAATTAATTCCTCTTTTTGATGATTTACTCGCAAATTGATTTATTTAATTAAATATGCAAAAGAGATTTAATTAAAATAAATAAGATAATTGTTTAAAATGATTTACTTGGAATGATTTAATTAATTAAATAAATATTTAATTAATATTGAGTGATTAATTTTGTCTTGTGACATTGATTATTTTAGAAATTAATTGTGTGATCAAGATTTATTTAATTGCCTTTGGTTAGGACCTTGGTGACGTTCTCGAGATTAGGGGCTCATGGTTTAGATGACCATTTTTAGGGTATTACAATCACATACTTTCTACAGAGGTATCATCTAACTGTGGGTAGGCTTCCCACCGTTGTGGTTGCATTGTGTTGATTATTTGTTTCATTTTTAAGTTTTATTGCTTACCAGTATCTATTTTGGTTTTATAGGTACTTAATCTGGTTAAAGGCCATTAAGTGGATTAAATGATATAATATGTTAATAACTTATTCATCCCCCCTCTTAGTTATTCACTAGTTATCCTAACAATTGGTATCAAAGCTTTGGTCCTCTTTTGCAAAAGCTTAACTGCTTGAGGTAGATACTATGGCAGCTAACACTTCAAATCTACCATCAAGTATTTTCAGAAGAGAAATCCCTAAGCTTGATGGAACAAATTATGGGATATGGAAAATTCGAATGGAGACTCATCTTAGATGTCTTTGCAAAGATATTTGGGAGATCACTGATAAAGGATACACACCTTATGATCCAACATTTTGGCAATCTTGCTCCTGTAGACTTGGACAAGAATATTGAAAATGATTGCAAAGCTAGAGAAGCCCTCTTGTATGCACTTATTGATCAACAAATCATGTGATTGATTGACAAATCATCAGAAAAGGTTATGTGGGACAAATTGGAAACTCTGAATGAAGGTGATCCTACTGTCTAAATTGCTAAACTTGATGGTTGTCTGGTAATATATGAAAACTTAAAGATGGAAGATAATGAAAGAATTGTTGTGTTTATAGAAAGTAAATGAGATTATTATGGGAATTCAATGTTGTGGAGGATTTTTGAGTGAAGATGAAATAGTTTCCAAAGTCTTGAGAGCCCTTCCACCGGCTTACAAGATGAAGGCAACTGCAATTAATGAATTGAGAACAATATAAAACTCTTCAATTAACAAAGACATGGCGATTGGGAAATTATCTTCTTTTAAGCTTGAAGAATTTGGATCTTCTGGAGCTATAAAGTCTGAACCTGCTTTACATGCATCATCATCATCATCTACCAACAAAATTTATTGGAAAGTCCTATATGTAAAAGAATTGGAAGACATGAGGAAAGAAGATGAATAATTTGAGCAATTGGAAATCTTATTTGCTAGAAAATTACCTAAAGGTCCAACAGTAAGTAAGTATTAAGAAAAAGCACCTTTTAAATGTTTTGCACGTAATAAGATTGGTCATTTTGCATCCAAATGTCTTGAAAGGAATGCAAGATTTGAGGAAAGAGTTAAGAAATCATTTAAGCCTAATCAGATCAGATATAGATTCAAGAAAAGTAAACAATGCTATATAGAGGATGAGGAAGGAGTAAGTGATGACTTTGGGGATGAGCCAAAAGAAGACTCTGCTAGTGGATCCAGAAATGGAAATGAATGGGGTTTTTATGCTTGAAAGGAAGATGAACCGGAACCGGCTATCATAAATGAAGAAAACACCTTGGCAGAAAAAGTTGATGATAAGGATGAATGGGTAATTGATAGTGGATTCTCACATCATATGAATGGAGATAAAGGGAAATTCTTGCCCCTGCAAGAATACAATGGTGGCCAAGTCAGATTTGGAGATGACAAAGCATGTATGGTCAAAGGTAGAGGTATTAATTCTTTGGATGGCAAGCATAATATTGATAATGTGTATTATGTAGAAGGTTTAAAGCATAATATTTTGAGTGTTGGTCAATTGGTGGACAAGGCTTTCCAACTTCAGTTTAAAGATAGAAAATGCAAAATCATAAACAAGACTGGTTTGGAGATTGTAACCGGTACTCAGACTAGAGGTAACATCTTTCACTTGAATACTGGTAATAAGACATGTTTGATTTCTCATATTGATGAGAGTTGGTTATGGCATAAGAGGTTGTGTCATGTTAATTTTGATTGTATTATTAAGATCAATTCAACTAAGGCAATTATAGATATACCTAATCTTATGAAGCCTCATAATCCGGTATGTAAGGAATGTCAATTGGGAAAGCAAGTTAGAACTTCTTTTAAAAGGATACATGATAAATCTAATAATATACTTGATTTGATTCACACTGACTTATGTGGTCCAGCAAGGACTAGAAGCTTTCAAGGTGATAGGTATTTCATGTTGATTATTGATGACTATTCTAGGATGATGTGGGTGACTTTTCTTAGGGAGAAGTCTGAACCCTTTGAGAAATTCAACATCTTTATAGAAAAGGTTGAAACAAAAACTAGATTGAAAATCAAATGTCTAAGATTAAATCAAGGCAGTGAGTTCACTTCTCATGAATTTAATAGTTATTGTGAGAAAAATGGTATTAGGAGACATTTATCTTTACCTCAGACTCCTTAGCACAATGGAGTAGTGGAAAGAAAGAACAAAATAATTTTGGATGCAACAAGATCTATGATGATGAAGCCAAATTGCCTCACACCTACTAGAGAGAAGTAGTGAGTACAACAGTATACACATTCAACAGAGTTCACATCAAAGGTGAAACCGGTAAGATGATAACTCAATGAGGAATGATGACTACCAAACCAGTACTGAGAGGGGGGGTGAATCAGTACAGTCACAAATACTTTCCAAACACCAGTTAGATAGTAAACACTGCAAATGATAGACAAACAATAACATCAATCTAAAACAAAGTACAACCGGTAAAGCTAAGAATGACTGTGACAAGTATTAACCAGTTAATCACTTAGTTTTCCACTCAACTTAATACTACACTTCCATTTCACCCTTATCCATGAACAATTAATCTATCATCTGAAATATAATAACAGCTAGTTTAACATGATTTACCTTTAGACACAAATCACTTAAACCATCACATGAAAAAGATGACACATGACACATAGATTTTTCACGTGGAAACCCAACTGGGAAAAACCACGGTGGGGATGAATACCAACAAGCTATTTTTGAACT